>NW_027508723.1:3207500-3547500 GCF_051911475.1 Siphateles boraxobius
CTTACTAATCTTTCTTTCTTTCTTTCTAACTAATCTTTCTTTCTTTCTTTCTAACTAATCTTTCTTTCTTTCTTTCTAACTAATCTTTCTTTCTTTCTTTCTAACTAATCTTTCTTTCTTTCTTTCTAACTAATCTTTCTTTCTTTCTTTCTAACTAATCTTTCTTTCTTTCTTTCTAACTAATCTTTCTTTCTTTCTTTCTAACTAATCTTTCTTTCTTTCTTTCTAACTAATCTTTCTTTCTTTCTTTCTAACTAATCTTTCTTTCTTTCTTTCTAACTAATCTTTCTTTCTTTCTTTCTAACTAATCTTTCTTTCTTTCTTTCTAACTAATCTTTCTTTCTTTCTTTCTAACTAATCTTTCTTTCTTTCTTTCTAACTTTTCTTTCTTTCTTTCTTTCTTTCTTTCTTTCTTTCTTTCTTTCTTTCTTTCTTTCTTTCTTTCTTTCTTTCTTTCTTTCTTTCTTTCTTTCTTTCTTTCTTTCTTTCTTTCTTTCTTTCTTTCTTTCTTTCTTTCTTTCTTTCTTTCTTTCTTTCTTTCTTTCTTTCTTTCTTTCTTTCTTTCTTTCTTTCTTTCTTTCTTTCTATACAAAACAAAATAACTATAACAAATAACTATAACAAGAAAACTTCTTTGTTTAGACAGAACTCAAGACAAGGTACTCACAAGTATTACCGTGTGTGGATACGCACACAATCAATCACAATGAACCAGCACAGGACAGCAAACACAAGGGGATAATATAGGGAGAACAGATAACGACAGCAGGTGACACTGATCAGGCAATGAAGACAAGATGAGGATAACAAGGGAGCGGGGAAAGAGACCGAGACAACACAAGCACACAACCCAAAATCAAGGCCATGTGCCTGCACACAAAACATGGGTCTGTCATGATCCTGCCTCAAGACTAGAGAAAGGAAATGACAAGAGGGCAGAATCATGACAGAACCCCCACCTTAAGGAGCGGCTACCAGACGCTCCAAAAGAGGACATCAAACACGAGACATGACAGACTGGGAAACAGACACAAACCAACAAAACATGACAAATAAAAGCAACGGCATACAAGAATATACAATAATGGGGTTGGGATGCATCAATAAAAATAACAAACAAGGGAGGGGGGGTGGGGGAACAAGAAAGTTCATAGGTGGTCGACCAGGGAGGGTAGGAGGACTGGGGGTCTTGGGTTTACGGGACAAGGGTTGAGGACGAGGAATCCGAGCTGACTTGGACGGGGAGACACATGGAGAAGCCTTGGGGGAATTAGACTGGGACAGGGTGACACATGGAGAAGTGCTAGGAGAACTAGACTGGGAAGGAGACGGTACAGGACAAAAGACAGGGCAAGATGTAGGCGACTGTGGGGCGGAGATGGGCAACACTGTGGCTGGCTGAAGAGCAGGAAAGGGGTCAGTGTACTCAGTAGCAGAACCAAAAACAGCGCTCATCATATCAGATTCAGAAGAGGCGCTACTCATGTCAGACTCTGAACCTGCAATGTCTGCAGCTGACACTGGAAACGAGTTGACGGGAACAGATCCTAGAACAGTGTTGTCTGAAACCGGCTCGAGAACAGCGCTGGCAGAGACTGGCTCGGGAACCGCGCTGGCAGAGACTGGCTCGGGAACAGTGCTGGCCGAAGCATTGCCCTCAGCAGCTGGTCCAGGAACCGTCGCAGGTTCAGGGGAAGGAAGAGACGGGGAACGGGAAGCCCCCTTCCTCCTCTTTCTCCTAGGGCGGGAAGCAGAGACCATAGCCGGATCTGTGACCAGTTGGGGAAGCGCAGCAGGTGCCGTGTCGGGTAGAAGAGGAGGTTTCTCTGGGTGGGTTGACTCAGTCGCTGAGGACTCTGAAGGGGACTCCCACGAGGTCCGCCTCCCTCGTTTTCCACGAAGACCGAAGGAAGCAGATGGAATCTCAGGAGTCGTGGAGGAGCTAACCTGGTTCCCAAACGTCACGACGCCTAACAAACGACCCTCAGGAATAACAGGCAGACAGGCAGAAGGTGAAGACCTCGTGGAGGAGCCCTGCAGCTCCTCCTGACACAAACGGTCCACCACTTCCCAAAACGGACGGCGAATCAGCCCCTCCCGTTCAGTCAAAGGAGGAGGACCATTGAGACCTGCGATGAAGTATGAGTTGAGGAGGATCTCAGGCAAGAACCTCCTCCTCTCTTCCACGGCCTGGGCATACTCTCTCAACGACCTCTCTCCCTGGGGGGAAAACGGTGCCTTGCCACCCTTCATGTCGGAGGTAGTCGACAGCCACCATTGTTCAAGGGGATCAGATTGTCGCTTGGCAGAAAAAGACAAACTGTCTGCTGGGTTCTTCTTTGGCTGGTTCATTCTGTCACGGATTTTCAGGAACGAACCCAATTGCAGACAGTTTGCTGACACACAAGGTTTATTGATAACAAAAAGGGAAAACAAAACCCCACGAGGGAGGAAAAACAGCACAGGCAAAGCAAAAGACTAACAACAATAGACTAAGACTTAAACATAAAACTTCACAGGAACAAAATAACTATAACAAGAAAACTTCTTTGTTTAGACAGAACTCAAGACAAGGTACTCACAAGTATTACCGTGTGTGGATACGCACACAATCAATCACAATGAACCAGCACAGGACAGCAAACACAAGGGGATAATATAGGGAGAACAGATAACGACAGCAGGTGACACTGATCAGGCAATGAAGACAAGATGAGGATAACAAGGGAGCGGGGAAAGAGACCGAGACAACACAAGCACACAACCCAAAATCAAGGCCATGTGCCTGCACACAAAACATGGGTCTGTCATGATCCTGCCTCAAGACTAGAGAAAGGAAATGACAAGAGGGCAGAATCATGACACTTTCTTTCTAACTAATCTTTCTTCTTTCTTTCTTTCTTTCTAACTAATCTTTCTTTTTTCTTTCTTTCTTTCTTCTTTCTTTCTTTCTTTCTTTCTTTCTTTCTTTCTTTCTTTCTTTCTTTCTTTCTTTCTTTCTAACTAATATTTCTTCTTTCTAACTAATCTTTCTTCTTTCTTTCTAACTAATCTTTCTTTCTTTCTAACTAATCTTTCTTTCTTTCTAACTAATCTTTCTTCTTTCTTTCTTTCTTTCTAACTAATCTTTCTTCTTTCTTTCTTTCTTTCTTTCTTTCTATCTTTTTCTTTCTTACTTTCTTTCTAACTAATATTTCTTCTTTCTTTCTTTCTTTCTTTCTTTCTTTCTTTCTTTCTTTCTTTCTTTCTAACTAATATTTCTTCTTTCTTTCTTTCTTTCTTTCTTTCTTTCTTTCTTTCTTTCTTTCTTTCTTTCTAACTAATATTTCTTCTTTCTTTCTAACTAATATTTCTTCTTTCTAACTAATCTTTCTTTCTTTCTAACTAATCTTTCTTTCTTTCTAACTAATCTTTCTTCTTTCTTTCTTTCTTTCTTCTTTCTTTCTAACTAATCTTTCTTTCTTTCTAACTAATCTTTCTTTCTTTCTAACTAATCTTTCTTCTTTCTTTCTTTCTTTCTTTCTTTCTTTCTAACTAATCTTTCTTCTTTCTTTCTTTCTTTCTAACTAATCTTTCTTCTTTCTTTCTTTCTTTCTTTCTTTTTCTTTCTTACTTTCTAACTAATCTTTCTTCTTTCTTTCTTTCTTTCTTTCTAACTAATCTTTCTTCTTTCTTCCTTTCTTTCTTTCTAACTAATCTTTCTTTCTTTCTTTCTTTCTAACTAATCTTTCTTTCTTTCTTTCTTTCTTTCTTTCTTTCTTTCTAACTAATCTTTCTTCTTTCTTTCTAACTAATCTTTCTTCTTTCTTTCTAACTAATCTTTCTTCTTTCTTTCTTTCTTTCTTTCTTTCTTTCTTTCTTTCTTTCTTTCTTTCTTTCTTTCTTTCTTTCTAACTAATCTTTCTTCTTTCTTTCTTTCTTTCTTTCTTTCTTTCTTTCTTTCTTTCTTTCTTTCTTTCTTTCTTTCTTTCTTTCTTTCTTACTAATCTTTCTTCTTTCTTTCTTTCTTTCTAACTAATCTTTCTTCTTTCTTTCTTTCTTTCTTTCTAACTAATCTTTCTTTCTTTCTTTCTTTCTTTCTTTCTTTCTTTCTTTCTTTCTTTCTTTCTTTCTTTCTAACTAATATTTCTTCTTTCTTTCTTTCTAACTAATATTTATTCTTTCTAACTAATCTTTCTTTCTTTCTAACTAATCTTTCTTCTTTCTTTCTTTCTTTCTTTCTTTCTAACTAATCTTTCTTCTTTCTTTCTTTCTTTCTAACTAATCTTTCTTCTTTCTTTCTTTCTTTCTTTCTTTCTTTCTTTCTTTTTCTTTCTTTCTTTCTAACTAATCTTTCTTTCTTTCTTTCTTTCTAACTAATCTTTCTTCTTTCTTTCTTTCTTTCTTTCTTTCTTTCTTTCTTTCTTTCTTTCTTTCTTTCTTTCTTTCTTTCTTTCTTTCTTTCTTTCTTTCTAACTAATATTTCTTCTTTCTAACTAATCTTTCTTCTTTCTTTCTAACTAATCTTTCTTTCTTTCTAACTAATCTTTCTTTCTTTCTAACTAATCTTTCTTCTTTCTTTCTCTCTTTCTTTCTTTCTAACTAATCTTTCTTCTTTCTTTCTTTCTTTCTAACTAATCTTTCTTCTTTCTTTCTTTCTTTCTTTCTTTTTCTTTCTTACTTTCTTTCTAACTAATATTTCTTCTTTCTTTCTTTCTTTCTTTCTTTCTTTCTTTCTTTCTTTCTTTCTTTCTTTCTTTCTTTCTTTCTAACTAATATTTCTTCTTTCTAACTAATCTTTCTTCTTTCTTTCTTTCTTTCTTTCTTTCTAACTAATCTTTCTTCTTTCTTTCTTTCTTTCTTTCTTTCTAACTAATCTTTCTTCTTTCTTTCTTTCTTTCTTTCTAACTAATCTTTCTTCTTTCTTTCTTTCTTTCTTTCTTTCTTTCTTTCTTTTTCTTTCTTACTTTCTTTCTAACTAATATTTCTTCTTTCTTTCTTTCTTTCTTTCTTTCTTTCTTTCTTTCTTTCTTTCTTTCTTTCTTTCTTTCTTTCTTTCTTTCTTTCTAACTAATCTTTCTTCTTTCTTTCTAACTAATCTTTCTTTCTTTCTAACTAATCTTTCTTTCTTTCTAACTAATCTTTCTTCTTTCTTTCTTTCTTTCTTTCTTTCTTTCTTTCTTTCTAACTAATCTTTCTTCTTTCTTTCTTTCTTTCTAACTAATCTTTCTTCTTTCTTTCTTTCTTTCTTTCTTTTTCTTTCTTACTTTCTAACTAATCTTTCTTCTTTCTTTCTTTCTTTCTTTCTTTCTTTCTTTCTAACTAATCTTTCTTCTTTCTTCCTTTCTTTCTTTCTAACTAATCTTTCTTTCTTTCTTTCTTTCTAACTAATCTTTCTTTCTTTCTTTCTTTCTTTCTTTCTTTCTAACTAATCTTTCTTCTTTCTTTCTAACTAATCTTTCTTCTTTCTTTCTAACTAATCTTTCTTCTTTCTTTCTTTCTTTCTTTCTTTCTAACTAATCTTTCTTCTTTCTTTCTTTCTTTCTTTCTTTCTTTCTTTCTTTCTTTCTTTCTTTCTTTCTTTCTTTCTTTCTTTCTTTCTTTCTTACTAATCTTTCTTCTTTCTTTCTTTCTTTCTAACTAATCTTTCTTCTTTCTTTCTTTCTTTCTAACTAATCTTTCTTTTTTCTTTCTTTCTTTCTTCTTTCTTTCTTTCTTTCTTTCTTTCTTTCTTTCTTTCTTTCTTTCTTTCTTTCTTTCTAACTAATATTTCTTCTTTCTAACTAATCTTTCTTCTTTCTTTCTAACTAATCTTTCTTTCTTTCTAACTAATCTTTCTTCTTTCTTTCTTTCTTTCTTTCTTTCTTTCTTTCTTTCTTTCTTTCTTTCTTTCTTTCTTTCTTTCTTTCTTTCTTTCTTACTAATCTTTCTTCTTTCTTTCTTTCTTTCCAACTAATCTTTCTTCTTTCTTTCTTTCTTTCTTTCTAACTAATCTTTCTTTTTTCTTTCTTTCTTTCTTCTTTCTTTCTTTCTGTCTTTCTTTCTTTCTTTCTTTCTTTCTTTCTTTCTTTCTTTCTTTCTTTCTTTCTAACTAATATTTCTTCTTTCTAACTAATCTTTCTTCTTTCTTTCTAACTAATCTTTCTTTCTTTCTAACTAATCTTTCTTTCTTTCTAACTAATCTTTCTTCTTTCTTTCTTTCTTTCTAACTAATCTTTCTTCTTTCTTTCTTTCTTTCTTTCTTTCTTTCTATCTTTTTCTTTCTTACTTTCTTTCTAACTAATATTTCTTCTTTCTTTCTTTCTTTCTTTCTTTCTTTCTTTCTTTCTTTCTTTCTTTCTTTCTTTCTTTCTAACTAATATTTCTTCTTTCTTTCTAACTAATATTTCTTCTTTCTAACTAATCTTTCTTCTTTCTTTCTAACTAATCTTTCTTTCTTTCTAACTAATCTTTCTTTCTTTCTAACTAATCTTTCTTCTTTCTTTCTTTCTTTCTTTCTTTCTTTCTAACTAATCTTTCTTCTTTCTTTCTTTCTTTCTAACTAATCTTTCTTCTTTCTTTCTTTCTTTCTTTCTTTTTCTTTCTTACTTTCTAACTAATCTTTCTTCTTTCTTTCTTTCTTTCTTTCTAACTAATCTTTCTTCTTTCTTCCTTTCTTTCTTTCTAACTAATCTTTCTTTCTTTCTTTCTTTCTAACTAATCTTTCTTTCTTTCTTTCTTTCTTTCTTTCTTTCTTTCTTTCTAACTAATCTTTCTTCTTTCTTTCTAACTAATCTTTCTTCTTTCTTTCTAACTAATCTTTCTTCTTTCTTTCTTTCTTTCTTTCTTTCTTTCTTTCTTTCTTTCTTTCTTTCTTTCTTTCTAACTAATCTTTCTTCTTTCTTTCTTTCTTTCTTTCTTTCTTTCTTTCTTTCTTTCTTTCTTTCTTTCTTTCTTTCTTTCTTACTAATCTTTCTTCTTTCTTTCTTCCTTTCTAACTAATCTATCTTGTTTCTTTCTAAACTAATCTTTCTAACTAATCTATCTTTCTTTCTTAACTACTCTCTTTCTTTCTTTCTTTATTTGTTTCTTACTGATCTTTCTTTCAAATCGATCTTTCTGTCTTTCTAACTAATCTTTCTTTCTTTCTAACTAATCTTTCTTTCATTGAAACTAATCTGTCTATCTATCTATTATTTATCTATCTTTCTACCTCATCTTTCTAACCAATCATTTTCTTTCTTTCTAACTATTCTTTCTTTCTAACTAATCCATCTATCAAACTTCAAACTACTTTAAACTTCAAACTACTTTAAACTTATTCAAACTCTCTGGTCCGGCTTTCTCAAGCCAACTTAAAGTTTGTCTCATCAAACTTTTTTTTCTAGTTAGATATTTGTCCATGTTAACAAACAATTAAAAAAAAACTTGTAATAAATTTTTTGTTTGTCTTGATGTAAGTAATCAACTCAGTAATTTTCATGATGATATCTAAAGGTTAAAATTTTTACCCTATTCACGTGAGAAAGAGAATGAATAATAGGCTATATTTGGGTCTTTTTCGAAACTTTCCCCTAATGGGATTCTTCGAGGCTTTTTTTTCCTTACTCAGGACATATTGAGGATACAAAATCAGTTGAGTTTGCTTCTGTTGCAATTTGTTCAACCTTTTTTCATAAAATGACTGGACTATCATTGGCATCGATGGTTCAATGAAGAACTTTTAACATTTATCCACAATAGGTTCTTAAAGGTGCTCTAAGCGATGTATGTCACACGTTTTTAGGCCAAAACATTTTTTGTCACATACAACAAACATCTCCTCACTATCCGCTAGCTGCCTGTCCCCTGAACACACTGTAAAGAGACGCAGTCTCTGCAGAAACCCCAGGCTCCACAAACGGCAACAAAAACAAACTGGGCTAACCCGCACCATGAAACATAACAAACTGTTCAGCCAATAACTGACAAGAAGGGTTTGGGGGCGGGGTTTGGGGGGTTAGTGCGCGGATGAGGAGGAGGGAGCGTCTAGCTAGCCTCCGTTTTGTTTGACAATACTTTAAACGTTAACAAGAAGTGACGTCACCCGACATCGCTTAGTGCATCAATTCCCAAACTGTGGTCCGTGATGGTACTGCAGGTGGTCCGTAGAAAGGCAAAATAAAATATAAAATAATATTTTTTTACCTTCATTTTACCAGGAAATTCCCATTAAAAAAATAAAAGAATATGTAGGCCTATATTGATATACAATTTTAATTAAATTGTCAAGTTATTGTGTGATTACTAAAATAGGCTAGTGGCGCTCGCCCGTGACGTTCAAGTTCAGTGCCGTGGATAGCAACAGGTTCTCTGTAGGCTTGACGAACTCAAGCCTGTATACTTTTTGAGGACTTGTAAAACTCTGAAGATTAATAATCCCCTAAAATCGCCAAAGGTTTTGAAATGTTGCCTACCGTATATCCAAGTGTTCTTATTACTGTATAGATTTCTTACTCTGTTGCTATGGAAATAAGCCTGTTGTTCAAATGAACCTGATTATGCCCTCTGGCGCTTGAGTAAATAAATAAATGAAATATGTGGCAGCCGTTGTGTGCAGTAAACTTTCTTTTAACATAGCCTGTTGTACTGATGTGATGACCAGTTATAGTTTTAGTGCTAGTAAGTCTATTTAGAGGTGCGGATTAATTCAGGTAAGACTGTGTGTAGACATATTTTATTATGTGTATTATGAGGTGGTCCGTGAAAATTCTTGATTACAAATAGTGGTCCACACACACAAAAAGTTTGAAAACCCCTGGCTTAGAGCACCTTTAATAGTGGCAAAATGGTTCTTTTAAGAACAGTTCACTGTAAGGTTCTCTGCACAAAAATTGTTCTTCTATGGTATCTCGGCAAAAACAACCTTTTGTAATTTTTATTTTTTATGAGTGTAACGTAAAAAAAGATGTCTCTGCACTTGGATTATGATGCCATTCATTGTCTTATAGGCCTAGTGTTTTTGACATGAGAAATTAGTTTTGACTGGTTGTTGTTTTAGAACATTAAGCCACATTAAGTGTGTGAGAATGTCACCCCACACAACCCTGGTAGATCCAAAACCAGTTTGATCTGGTCTGGCTAGTTTTAGGAGGGCACGGCCGTCAAAGACGTTTCAAACAAAAAAACACTTTCAGTGTGATTCGTTTCCACTGATTGAAGGTAAATATCATCTTCATCCTCCGTTTCAGGAGCTTCAAACACAAAAACAAAAATAAAACAATTGAGACAGCAACTAAAAATTGCATCGCTCATGTGAGAGATAAAATCAGTGTAATAGCAGTCTGGGATTATCGGAAATGGAGACGTGTATAGAGTCATATCAATCTGTGAATCAGATTTTTTGCCTCTTGCTATTGATGGATTAATTAAAAATCATTTAAATCTTTTGAAGCCAAACACTGCGATCACTGTCCATGATGAGAAATATGAATAGGCCTATACCATTTACACAAAACTTTTTAGCTTATGCTTAACTTATGAATGAAACATTAAACTGTCTCACCTGAACGGCTTCTATCATTTGCTGTCAAATATCATAATGTTCTGTATTCATAATGTTCATGACTGTATTTTGTAATCTCTACTCAATATTAAACTCTGTTTAGTGTGTCAGAAATTAATTGGAAATTTACATTAATGCACATTAATCTTCAGCTTCATCTTCAGGGTATATATGACAAAACACCAATGAACTTAAACTTATTGACAACTTGGCCTAGTTTTGCAAAATATTTCATCTTTGAACAGTATAAGGTTTAATAAAAGTTTTAAAGGTTTGACATCATGAATTTGACCAACTAAAATTTAAATAAATAAATAAATATATAAAAAAAGCCTTTGTAAAATAAATATTTCAGTTAGTAGCAAAGACAACATTTCAAATTTAAGTACTAAAATGAATAATTTATATATAAATGAATAATTTATATATAAATTTATAAAATTTAAAGTATATATATATATATATATATATATATTTAAAACTGACAAAAATATAACAAAATGAATAACACAAACTAAAATGGAGGGAAAATATATAAATATTTATAAATACTATATGTATATAGTAATGATATTAAAATAACATTCTTTCCCATTAAGAGATTTATCAGAAACTAGTGGCATTAATGTCCTAGTATCTCTACAGGAATATATATTTGCTCTATGAATTAAGAATAGAGTCTGGTAGTTTAATGTGTGTTTTGGACAAGATTTCCATTACACGAGAGTAGATGTTAAAACGTCATGCTGATTTGTACTCGGCTTTCGCCAAGATAAGCACCAACTAAGACGTAGCTTTACAGTAACCTATGCTTCTCCATCCATTTACGCTTCTTTCCAAATAGTGATGTGAATCTCCTTCTGTCTAGTGTTAACACGCGTCAGCACACACAACGGCTGCAACCACAGTGCGGTCCCCTCATGACAACCCTCTGGATTGAGCGGAGTAGGGGACATCTCTAGGGTCTTCAAGTGGGCACCTTCCGTCCTCAGTGTTTCGTCGACTAGCCCACGACACCTCAAGAGGGCTCGACAGTGACTCTGGCGTCCCAGAGTCACCCCCCTCCGTCCCCCACTCAACTCAGCCCAGCTTACTGACCTCTACATCCCTCCTGCTGCTGAGGTTGATCCTTCCTCGTAGTTCACATGTGACCTAGCCACAATCTCTCAACCTCTCCACAACCCGACCATACGCGCCAACCCGTTTGACTAAGGCTGTCGAGCCCTACTGCGGACGTTAAAGCGGTCCGTGGTAACGGTTCCGTATGGCATACTACCGCAAAATATCTTTCCAAACACCAATCCTCATTCACGCAAAATACACAGGAACGTAATAACTGTAATTACTATGCAAACTATACAAATAAACCAACAGACTCTTCAAATTTTCAAGAATTTTTAGCATGGCTGCCTGTACACAGCCAGCCAGAATCTTTCTGTCTCAACCACAGCCAGTTGCTGCTCCTCTCTGCTGCTTCAGATAAGTTCTTTACTATGCGACACAGCTCTTGGCCACTGAATCCGACGTCTCTGAGGAACCGGTTTGTGGAGTGTGCCACAAATCCTTGACAACCCACTTCCACTGGATAAACCCGGACTCTCCATCCTCGCTGTTCTGCTTCAGTGGCCAGCTGAGCACACCACAGTTTCTTTCTCTCATATGCCTCATCTACAGCATCCTCCCATGGCACTGTTAACTCTATCAGTTTGACAATGCGTGCTGATCCAGACCACAAAACAATATCTGGTCAGAGGTTAGTGGTGGCAATCTCAGGTGGAAAAATAAGCCGTTGATCAAGATCAGCCAGCATTTTCCAGTCCCTAGCAGCTTCCAGTTGTCCTGGGCGAGAATTGGTTTTAACACCTTTTCTTGGTGGTTGCTCACCTGGGCGGAGGAATATTGTCTTCTGTGTGTCATGTTTTGCCAGAGCAGGTGGCAAATAATTGGTCATGTTACGCTTGTCTTCCAATGATAAAGCCAAACATCGGAGTACTTGGTCATGGCGCCAAGTAAACCGACCTTGGCTAAGAGCCACCTTACATCCTGTCAAAATGTGGCTTAATGTGGCAGGTGATGAACACAAAGGACAAGAGGGATCCTCTCCTACCTAGAAGTTTAGGTTCTGTGGTGATGGGAGAACATCATATGTTGACCTGATAAGGAAACTGATCCTACTCTCTTCCATTGACCAAAGGTCTTGCCAGCCCATCTTGCGTTGTTCCACACTCTCCCATCTCATCCACTCTCCCTGCTTGGCCTGGGAAATGGCCTTTATACATCTCATCCTCTCCTCCTGCTTTCACACCTCGTTGACTACCAGCTTCCTCCTTTGAGCTGGGGCTGCCTTGTGCCATTTAGGAGGAGCTAAACTGAGCCCAAAACCCCCTCTTCCATGCTGTACCTGTCCCACGATATCCCCAATTTGAAGGGCAGCCTTTGCCTCTTCCACAGATTTCTTTGCTGACCACTTTCTACCAGTTTTTACCACAGGGGCTGCCTCCCTTACACATTTGTCGCGTGACTCTACTAAGGTCATTTCCAGTCTGACCTTGGCACACTTAAACTCCTCGGTTAAAGCAGAGACTGGCAGCTGCAATACTCCTTTACTATAAAGTCCCACTCTGCTGAGGCAGCGTGGAACTCCCAACCATTTCCTGATATATGAACTTATTAACGCTTCCAGCTTATCCACTGTTGTCAAAGAAACCTCGTACACAGTCAGTGGCCACAGCAACCTCGGCAGTAGACCAAACTGAAAGCACCAGAGTTTTAGTTTGCCTGGTAGAGCACAGCTGTTTATGCTCTTCAACCCTTCCACTGCTTGGAGTCTAACTTCTCCCACTCGAAATATATCCTTTAGATCCCCATCGTACCATCTCCCAAGACTCTTCACTGGCTTCTCGGAAACTGTTGGTATTGCCTCACCATTAATGAAGAATGTTTTATCTACCACCTTGCCTTTAATTATCGAGATGCTCCTTGATTTAGAGGGCTTAAATTGCATTCGTGCCCATTCAATGTAACAATTTTATTGTTTATAATGTATAATTCTATGGATTTAATATTTGATTTAATATGTAGCCTACATACTGTATGTGGTTAATGCTCTGGCACCTTGCTCCAATCCCTAAATGGGACAATAAGTCTGAGTCTGGGCCGTAATACTCATATTTCTAAACTTCTAATCTAATAAATTTAGATTTCCTGGGATCGGGCCCTCAAGAACATGACAACAGAAAAGCAGATAACAACTATATTTTTTATTTGAATTAAAAAAGTGGTAATTATGGCTCGTTTCCACTGAGCGGTACGGTACACAATTATTTGCGTTTCCACTGTCAAAAGTTGTGAATGGTGCCAAAAAGCCGAACCTGTACCGTACCACTTTTTGGGTAGCCTTCCATTGGGGTAGACCTAGCACAGTGGTACGGTTCTAAAGTGTGGAGCTAGACTCACTGCACAACGTTGATTGGTTGACAGAGTATCGTCACTTGCGCGTGCTACAAGGGGAATGACAACATAAGAAGCGCAATTTTTTTTAATATACAGTTGGAATATAATACTACGGTTATTCTTTCACGAAATGTAGTTTTAAGAGTTTTTCAGGCGAGAATGTAGTTGTTTAAAGCTCAAATCTGTGGTTTTATTTATAATGATTTATGATAATTTGATCCATTCCAGGCGATCACCGGGGGCGCTTGGCGCTCATGTTCCCCGGCTGGAACAGCCTTTCCTCGGCTAGTCGTTCTGACGTTTGCCGCTGACTCTGTTGTGGTAATTCGTTTTGTGTGTATCTAACAGGTGATCTTTGGTCTCATGAATCGATAATTCGTTCCCTGGCCAATCGTCTTGGCTGAGGGCTAAGTGAAGTTTCATATATTTAGGCTATTTAACTTTTCCGTTGTAACGTTAACGCTAGACTAGCGTTGAATTGTTACCTACTTATACTTTTATAATGGCTATTATTGATAAAACTGAAATTTAACAAAAAGAGATGGGGTTGAGTTTTGTAATTTTTTATTACAAGATTATCACTTTAATGTTGTTTATTGCAACATTTGTACAAATGCACATATTGCCTGGAATGTGTTTAATATTTTTAAAATTTAAACGAAAAGATGCATGGTTGTGTTTTATATTTCATTTTGTTATAAATAAATAGGCTAACGTTAAACATGCAGTGAATAACATAATCAGGTCTATACATTGCCTGAACCACATTTGTGTGCCTATAATGTTTAAAATGTATTTAAATGAAAACGAAAAGAGGCAGAGTGGTGTTTTATAACATATTTCGTTTTATTGTTGCCTAAAATGTACATGCAGAGCGAGCTGAGTGACGCTTTCAAGAACGCGCTGTTCCATTTGGAGAATTACCGGACTCGCGTCCTCGGGAGTCCTTCTGCTGAGAACTTTGCATACTTGGTATTGAGAAATGCCTAATGTCGGCGCTTGTCTTCTTGTGACAAACATGCCGAGAAGCAAGGACAAGATCTGCTGTATGCCATCCATTGGTGTTTACTTTGTCGCTTTCTTCTTCGCGCGAAAATGACGTTGATTGCTTCTTTCCGGCAAACACCACTCCTATCAAGTAGGGTTCTGTTGGCGGTGGAAACGCTAGCCGGATCATGGTTTACTGACCCGAACCGAACCGTACTGTACCGTACCCTACTGCTCAGTGGAAACGAGCCATTAAACACAAAAAAAGGCAAGAGAGGATTTAAAGGGTTTGCCTTCGCTGTCTTTACACAGTTTAATACATCTAATACTATTCAAAGTACTGAACTAGAAAGAATTTCAAATGTTGTCATTTTGATGGCACCTGTTTGGAGGGCCCGATGATTTCCACAAAGCAAAAAAAAACTTACGGAACCCAGACATAAAAACGTAATTTACTGTATAATGCTGTATTTCATGGAGTTTGTTGTGATTCTCGCAGTGTTTTCACCCTCTGCCGCCTCATATGAGGACATGAATGCATGAACTTCAGCTCCAGAGCCACTCTGAGAGTCACTTCATCAGCTGTTTACCACTTCATTTGAGAAAAAATATCATCTTATCATAAAACATAGAAATAAAAGTCTTCATAGCAACCTGTCCAACGGTACAGTATAGAATTTAGGTACTTCTCAATGTAGTAATAATACTAACACTAATAATAATAATAAATTATTATTAAAACAATTTTTAAGGAATAATCAATCAAAAAATTCTCTTCCATGTTGTGCAGCACTTTGTTCGACAAAAATGTTTTATTTCATATGATTAAAATATACATTAAATTAATGTTTTATGCCTTCACTTGATTGCCAGGAAATTTCTGGAAAAAAAAATACATACATATATATATATTTTCAATTAGACATGCTTTTTGATCATTAGAATTTAATTAAACCATTAAAATGGAATCCAGAAATCTTAAAACAGAATAATTTTTGTTAAACTTTTAATAAATTGTTGTTAAATGATTTAAATTAATTAGAAATGCTTTTTGATTATTAAAATTTAAACCATTAAAATAAAGTCCAAAAAATTAACGGGTAAAAAAATTGAATCCAGAAAAATAAAACGGAACAGAGTTTGGGAAAACATTCCATGGGCCCTTCACCACAGCTCTTTTCAGATTCAGAATTACACTCTGCAAATGAATCTCATTTTGCTTGAGCAGTGGCTGTCATTTAGTTTCCCATTATTTCTAAAATGCCCACAATCCTCTCCTTCGTCTCCCAGACCGTGTTCTTTCCAGTCATCCGGCTGCCCGGGATGCCAGCGTCTGTGAATAATGACAACCAACAAATGTCACACCATTGCATCTGCACAGGTGAAAGTGGATAAATTAGAATATCGTGCAAAAGTTATAATTTTGATGATTATGGCTTATAGCTTATGAAAACCCCAAATTCAAAATCTCAGAAAATTAGAATTTTACATGAAATCAATAAAAAAAAAGATTTTAAATACAGAAATGAAGGTCCTCTGAAACGTATAATCATGCATATGTATATAGTTATATATACTAAATATATTAGTTTCACCTTTTAATTTGAATTACTGAAATACATGAACTTTTGTAGATATTCTAATTTTTCGAGTTTCACCTGTATAACAACTTTCTGGCATCCCATCCAATCTAAAGATCATTTTATATATGCATTTAATCCCAACACCACTACCAACAACAAATATTTAAACAGGTGAAATTTTTGTTTAATGCAAGATGGATTTTCTTGACCAGCAAAAGCTTGAAGTACATTATCTTGAAGTATAGCTGCTTCCTTTCCTACTCATGGTTATAATGAGCAATAATTGGAAAAGAGTAGCGTGGCCATTTCTGATTTGTGTGAGGCTTGCGGTGTCCGGTTTTACCTTTACAAACACAGTCTGTTATGCTTGATATTGCAAACTGGTATTTGTTATAACATTATTTGAATTATCATATTCATAAACACACTGGTTTCTAGTTCAAATAGTTTTACCATTAACTGCACTTTGAAAAAAATATATACAGAAAAACATTGTGTAAGTTCTTACTTTTAGATATTGTTTCCAAATACATTTTAAATTGTTAATATATATATATATATATATATATATATATATATAAATAGAGAGAGAGAGAGAGAGAGAGAGAGAGAGATTTTATTCAAACCACTTGACTTTGTGAATATTCACATATTCATCTAAACGTTGCTCTCAGCAGTCATTTTAGCGAATAGTCAATTTATGCTAGTAAGGATAGCAAAATAAAGTAAACTGTGACATATTATACCCAAAAAAGTGACTACCAGTAAAATCTATAAAAAATTCGGGACCAAAAATGATTCCGACACTTAGAGCTGATCATGTTTTGCTGAAGTGTTTTTTCTTTAATTGCTAATGCAGCTTTTTACACCACAGACTGAACAACATGAAGCATTGCTTGATAATTTGTTGAGCTAAATTGGTATTATCTAATTGTGTAGTTAAATTTAACAGCTGACAGATATTAAACCAGTATTCAATATAATTCATGTGTGAGAATCTAACAGAAGGTTGGACAAAACCAGTGAAATATCAACTGAATTGATAACTGAGTTCTTGTCATATTTTATAACAATTTTCTAAACTATAGCGAATAAACTGTGATAATGTGAGAAATATTGAAGGTGTCTGAAAAAATTTGGGTTTGACTGTATGATTCAAATGTAACTTTTAATGCATGCTATTGGCTAAGAACGCTTGCTAAGAAATGTTTTTGTGAATCAAAGTGAATAATGCATGAATCAGCTCACTCTTTGTTCATAGTGTAAGGAGTGTCATCCGCCCATCTCCACTGGCCTGTGTTCTGATCCGTTAGACCGACCCAGTAGTGCTCGGGTATGGTATGTTTGTTTAGAAATGCCTAGGGGGAAGATAGAAACAGATTTGTTTTTAAAAGAAAGTAGAATCAAAATGCTGTTATGCGCATCCATGAACGTTACACACCCACTCCTCGTCGTCCTCTTCTATTTTGAGGAGTAACGTGCCCTGTGCTTTGCAGTAATCTCGTGCCTCAGTCCAGCTGAGTTTATTATTGGAGAACAAGAAACAGCTGCTTTTGTACGATATCCAGCCAGATTTACAGGTTACAGGGACGTCTGCGTGATAGAGAGAGAAAACATGCAAAATAAGAGCAGATTTAAAGGGTCAGTCCACCGAAAATGAAAGTCCGGTCACTAAAAAACTCACACTCATGTCATTCCAAAACCTAAAGACTTTCATTCATCTTCATCGGAACACAAATGAACATCTTTTTAATGAAATTTGAAACTTTCTGTCCCTCCATTGACAGTCTATGCAACTACCACTTTCAAGGCCCAGATAGGTAGTAAAGACATCATTAAATTAATTAGGGATGCACGATATATCGGCCACCATATCGCTATCGGCCGATATATGATCATTTATAATGTTATCGCTATCGTCCCGTTAACAAAATTTGGCCGATATATTAAAGCCAATAAATAGTGTATTATTTCCGTCAGCTGAGACACTTCAGTTGCGCACTGTTAACCATAATGGGTTTGAATTGCTTGAAATATGATTGAAATCACTTCAAAAAAGGAAAATACAGTTAAGTCTGTGATATAGGCTATATAAAATTACAATGAGAATATTATTATAATTGTGTGCTTGGGACATGGATTTTAATGACATGGAGACTTTTTTGTGTTCAGGCTCTCAAAATGTATAAAAAAATTTGGATTTAGATTTATCTGTCAATATATCGGTTATCGGCTTTCAAATATAAAGAAATATTTTTAACCTTAATTTGATGAAGTCACACGAGTGCTTTGTTTGCTCAAAAAAATATGAAGGTAAAAGAGTAGCAAAACTCGAGAACACATAGATGTGAATTTGAGAACTTGTACAATAAATATTCGTACTTGTACGCTAAAATGTACACTCACAGCTCCAATGTGAAAACCTGTAAAATAAAATTCTGAAGTTGAATGTTTAAATTTGCACTCGCAGACAATAGTCACAAACCTGTATTCTGAATTTGAAGCTGCAGACAAGCAGATACAAATGTGTAAAATACCATTCACAAAAATACAATGACAGACACAAACTTGTAACATATATTTGCAATTATTCTTACATTGACACTCGCAGTACAACCTCAAGTAAGCACTTGCAACTTCTCAAATCTGTCACTGCAATTTCAAATTTCGCGCCATGACTTTTGCTACTCTTTTCGCGATATATTAGATGCAAAACTAATTTGTGCACTTGCAACTCAGTCGCGGCCAGAGAGGAAGGGGGGCGGGAGCAGATATAGCTGATATTAAAAGTAATTTCTGTCATCAAAGCTTTTTCTCCGGGTTATGTGCATTTATTTAAAACACACCTTTTCTTTAATGAGATAAAACAATTTTGCCCAAACTTTTATTGGATGGAGTTAGCTTTATTGATAAAAAATTAATGGTAAACTTATAAAGCTATTGTTACATTACACAGTTTACACATCCCCTCGATGTAAATTTTTCTGGAATAATTTTTTTGACAATATTTACTGGAAAAGGGCATGGTTACTCCCAGAGAAATATTGTATGTCACTTTAAGATTCTTCATAATGTTTACCCAACCAACTCATTTTTCTGGGAGTGACTATGCTATTGGTAATGTTGTTAATTTCTTTGTGTTGCATTGTAAATTTTTTATTCACAAAAACACATTTCTCAAGACTTTGCCTAGATTTGATGCCTTTATTGCTTTGTCTTTATTGCGTTTTTTTTTCTCGTTAATGTATTTAATGCAGTGCTGTTCTTCTTCGTAAAAGGAATTTAAAATGTAATAATAAAAAAGATATTAAAAGTAATAAATTATATTATCAGTTAACAGTTAACTGACTCCAATAATTATCAGTTAACTCAGTTAACACCATACTAATTAATCATAGCGTAATATGTACAGAAAAATCGATGAGCCCAGAATATGACAGAAAGAAAGCAAATATGTGTTTAGTGCAAATAAACCTGCTACCTGCAGTTTTATTAATAATCACAAATCGTGTATTTTTTGTTTTTATTACTGTTGGTCCATTAAGCCTCATGAAGCTTTTTCTTGGTTTTCTAAGGGAGGGAAATGCTTAACGTTTCAGACTCGGCTCAGACCCGCTGTCCCATTTTAAAATTAGATTAAAGACGCATCTCTTTAGCTAAGCATTCACATAATGCTTACCTTTTATACCACTGTTGAATCAGAATGCATTAATATTATGAACAGCAGCTATCCTAATTATTTCTCATTTGCTTTTCTGCTGTTATATCGGGACGCTAGTCCCGAGGTAAATGGCGTTCGTCAGCTCCAGTTTCTATCCAGCCTCTCACGGAGACTTCAGATGCCCCAACACCTGCGATGAGATGACTAAACGCTTGTGAAGAGACGACTCAACGCCAGCGATATGTTATGCCCTAAATTAATAGGCCTACATGATTAACTGACTGTATTTTTCTATGTAGGCTACATTTCTGAAATGCACTTTCTGTAAAGCTGCTTTGAAACAATATGTATTGTGAAAAGCGCTATACAAATAAATTTTAATTGAATTGAATTGAATTAACGTACAATTAAACTCCTTGCGTTCATATTATTTGCTCATTTGCTTTTCTATAGGTTTTATTAGTAGGCATGGTGTTTCCTGAGTTTGGTCTTTTCATAGGCTACCACTGTCTTAATTAAATTCGTTGCGTTCATATTCTGTGCTGATCTGCTTTACATAGTATGCATTATTAGTATGGTTTTGTTAGCTGAGTTTGATAGTATAATTTAATTCTTTTAATATCAGTATCAATATTCGTACTGCGAGTGTCAATGTAAGAATAAGTGCAAATATATGTTACAAATTTGTATCTGTATTTTTCTATTTGTATTTTTGTGAATGGTATTTTACACATCTGTGACTGCTTGTCTGCAGCTTCAAATTCAGAATAGATACAGGTTCTCTTAGAGGTTCTCTCGTATTGCGTAAGTTAGCTTACGCTACGGGAAAGATTCATCTTTTAGAGATATTGAAGCCAAAAAATTATCCTTAATTTTTGTATCCATTGTCAACGCAGTGCAGCAGCTAGCAGACCCAAGGGGGTAATCCATCAGCCGGAAGTTGAAGCCTCGCGGGAGCCGCCATTGTAGCAGAACTTCACCTTCTGTTAGCATTCCATTGACTCCCATTCATTTTGGCATCACTTTGACAGCGAATAACTTTACATCTGAGGCGTCCAAAGACTTAATTTTTCCATTATTTATTTCTAAATAAACACGACAATGTATAAAAGGCTCCATTACTTTGTATCTTACGTTATGTCCCCGTAGAAGCCGTTTTTGTTAAAAAACAGGCGAAAGATTGCGTCATAACCACGCGACTTTATGTCGCAAAATAGAGACATTACCGTATGGACAGGAGGAGAAGCTCGCAGGCAATCTTTTACTGTCTATGAGGCAATCGGGGGGACATAGAGGCATAAAGTCAAGGGAGAAGCCCATAGATAGAGAGTCCATAAAAACAACGGGACAAAATATTTCAACAACGTTTTTGAGGAATTAGGTGATTCAGATTTGTGTTGCCACAGCTACTAGAAGATGTACAACTGTCAGACTGTCGTCACGCTCAGTTTGAGCCTGCGCAGTCGCTCAGCCATCAGACAGGAAGTGCAATAATCGGGCTTCACTCTTCTCCGTTGAAATCAATGGGGTCGCTGTGTCCATTTCTTTTACTGTCTATGAGCAGACCTAGGGCAGGCTGTCTAGCGTGCTCATAGGCTGCCCTGCGGGAACTGCAGTAGCCTACCACTGAGCCCGGCATGACGTCACGTCCAATGAAGGGCGCTCACGCCTTCACAGTGTCAAAGCCCGCCAGTATGGGCGTGGCTTAGCGTATATATAAGCAGGGCTCGTAGGCTGTATTCTCTGGTTTTCATCGACTGAAGCGAAAGACGCTCGTGGCGCGAGCACGGCAGGTTACGCAATACTCGTTCCCTCTTCTAGAGAGAACCGAGGTTACGTTAGGTAACCGATACGTTCTCTTACGAGAGGTTCTCTCGTATTACCCTTTGTCAACGCCGTGCGCGCCAAGCATCCACAATGAGTCCCAGGGCTTTCCGGGGAACCCAAATAAGTGGGAAATAAGGTGGCCAGCAACCCGGGCCAGCACTTGTACTTAAGCAGGGAATACAAAGCGGCGTCGCCGGTCTGTATAAGCATATAGCACATACCCAATAGTGCAGCTCAACCGCCTTCACAGTGTCAAAGCCCGCCAGTATGGACGTGGCTTAGCGTATATATAAGCAGGGCTCGTAGGCTGTATTCTCTGATTTTCATCTCATCAGCGAAGCTCTCCGCATCGCTGGATCTAGAGAGAAGCCGCCACCGTCGAGGAAGCGACAAGCCAGGTTAGGACAGCGCCTGAAGAAGCCGGCTGTCTTCTCCACCTTCAGCCATCCGTGCGAGCTACGCTATCCGGCGACACATCCTTTCTTGCAAAACTTACTGTCTAAAAGAGCAGCGAGCGTCTTTTTCAAGATGCCTCGCACTTCCTGCGGCTCGTGCAGAGCCCCGCTCAGTGACGGAGACCGCCATGTGATCTGCGCTCTCTGCCTGGGCCAGGAACACGCAGCTCTTGCCCTCTCGGGGGTTTGTGAGCTCAGCGACGCACTTCCGATGTCGACCCTGCGGGCTCGGCTCGAAGTGTTCAACCCTCAAGCTGTCACTCCGCCCTTTGCAGGACCGCGCAAAGAAGCGCCGATCTCAAAGACCGCCGGAGCCGGTGGCCACAGCGACGCGCTCGTCGGACTCCCTCCCTCGAGCCTCGCTCTCGCCTTACCCGCCTCCCCTCACAGACGCGCAGCTGCTGCTCACGAGCCGCACTGCCGTCGTTTTCTGATCCAAACGCTCGCCGGAATGACTCCATCGAGTGTCTATCCCAAGTCTGGCCCAGCCGCCCTCTGAATGCCTTCCCTCCGATCGCTCTGCTACCGCAGGTAATCAAGAGGATCAGGGAAACGCGCCACTCGGTGCTCCTCATAGCCCTGCGTTGGGAGCATCAGATTTGGTTCCCGGAGCTGACGCAGCTGTCACTGACAGCCCCGTGGCCGATTCCGGTGAGAACGGATCTCCTCTCGCAAGCTTGCGGCTCGATCTGGCATCCCCATCCAGAGCGCTGGTCTCTGCACGCATGGGTAATCAACGGGTACCCGTTGCCCTGCCAGAAGGAGTGATGAACACGATCACGCATTCTAGAGCTCCCTCTACTAGAAAGCTTTACGCGTCTAAATGGTCAGTGTTCTCCAAATGGTGCACCAACAAAAACCTGGACCCATGGACGTGTGGGGTCTCGCGGCTGCTCAGTTTCCTACAAGAGCTGTTGGATAAGGGGAGGTCCCCATCCACGCTTAAAGTCTATGTGGCGGCCGTTGCAGCGTTTGCTGAATCGACGTGCGGCCGGTCGCTAAGGAAAAATGAGCTTGTCACCCGCTTCCTTAGAGGAGCCAGAAGGATGAACCCTCCACGCCCCCCGTCGGTTCCTATGTGGGATCTTTCATTGGTCCTCGAGGCCCTGAAAGCTTTTCCCTTTGAACCACTAGACTCCGTGGAGTTAAAGTACCTATCACTCAAAACCGTTTTCCTGACAGCACTGTCATCAGTGAAACGTGTGGGGGACTTACACACTCTGTCTGTCAGCGCCGCGTGTCTCGAGTTCGGGCCAAATGACTCAAAAGTCATCCTCAAACCTAGACACGGTTATGTTCCTAAAGTGATTGGCACTCCATTCAGAGCGCAGGTCATTTCTCTATCGGCTCTGCCTTCATCCGATAATGAGAGCGACGTTAATCTCCTCTGCCCATTCAGGGCGCTGAGGATTTACACTGCGCGCTCCGCCCCTTTCAGGCGCTCGGAGCAGCTTTTCGTTTCGTTTGGTGGGCGCACCAAGGGTCTCGCCGCCTTGAAACAAAGCCTATCCAGATGGATTGTGGACGCTATAGCAGCCGCTTACGCGTCGACAGGTCTGCAATGCCCCCTGGGCATCAGGGCTCATTGCACCAGAGGCATGGCCTCTTCGTGGGCATGGTCCAACGGAATTTCTATTCACGACATATGTGTGGCGGCCGGCTGGGCCTCCCCGTCCACCTTTGTCAGGTTTTATAACCTAGAAGTTCCCGCTCTGCAGGCAAAACTTCTGTCAGTTTAAGTGAGATGTACGTTCTGCCCAGAGATGTTCGTGCGCAGGCTACTCTCACGTATACTAGCTCTTCTGGTCGAGCTGCACTATTGGGTATGTGCTATATGCTTATACAGACCGGCGACGCCGCTCTGTATTCCCTGCTTATGTACAAGTGCTGGCCCGCGTTGCTGGCCACCTTATTTCCCACTTATTTGGGTTCCCCGGAAAGCCCTGGGACTCATTGTGGATGCTTGGCGCGCACGGCGTTGACAAAGGGTAATACGAGAGAACCTCTCGTAAGAGAACGTATCGGTTACCTAACGTAACCTCGGTTCTCTCCAGAAGAGGGAACGAGTATTGCGTAACCTGCCGTGCTCGCGCCACGAGCGTCTTTCGCTTCAGTCGATGAAAACCAGAGAATACAGCCTTCGAGCCCTGCTTATATATACGCTAAGCCACGCCCATACTGGCGGGCTTTGACACTGTGAAGGCGCGAGCGCCCTTCATTGGACGTGACGTCACGTCGGGCTCAGTGGTAGGCTGCTGCCGTTCCCGCAGGGCAGCCTATGAGCACGCTAGACAGCCTGCCCTAGGTCTGCTAGCTGCTGCACTGCGTTGACAATGGATAAAAAAATTAAGGATAATTTTTTGGCTTCAATATCTCGAAAAGATTAATCTTTCCCGTAGCGTAAGCTAACTTACGCAATACTCATTCCCTCTTCTAGAAAGAACCAAGGTTACGTTAGCTAACGTTTTACGTTTGTAACTATTGTCTCCCGAGTGCAAATTTCAACATTCAACTTCAGATTGTAAGTTTACAGGTTTTCACATTGGAGCTGTGAGTGTACATTTTAGCGTACAAGTACGAATATTTATTGTACAAGTTCTCAAATTCACATCTATTTGCTCTCGAGTTTTGCTACTCTTTCACCTTCACAAAAAACGTCTGCTCTCTCGTCAACAACTTCAAATTGTGGCATTTGAAATCTTCACAACAATTCTCTCGTTTGGTCGTTCAGTCGTACTTCGGAACACAGAGCGTGTGCGTCGTTTGCCGGTCACTTTTGTACCTTTTTACAGTTTGGATTGATCATTTATATGTCTGTGCTGAAAAAAAGCTGCTATTTTATTCTTGTTTTTTCTTTTGTGGTTGTATAATTGTAAAACGAATCTTCAGGTGTAATCCTTTGCCTTTTCACTACAGTCCATTTTATGATGCTTCTAGTTCTGCAAAACGAGAAAAAAACCAAACAATAGAAGGTTCAATCTAACAGCTGAGTTTTCCAATTTACAATTTTCCGATCTGTGTATAGTGGTGCTCTCATGCGCTCCGAAGAAGAATGAAAGTGTTACAGGTTTGGAAGGACATGAGGTTAATTAATGACAGGATTTAATTTAAAAAAAAATAATATTACCACCCCTTAATCTGCACGTTTCCACCCACGGCGCCGCCATTTAGTTTTTCACAAGCGACAACAGAGTAACCAGTCTCACGCAATGGCAAAAGTTCAAGCAAAGCATGCAAACTGTTCTGTCGTCACTGTTAAGACGAGCACTGAACAAAATTTGACCAAAAATATAATGTCTTATGGGGCGGCAGTGGCTCAGTGGTTCATGTAGGTTGTCTACAAAGCGGAATCGGTGTATGAATGAGTGAATGAATGGGTGAATGTGAGGCAATATGTAAAGCGCTTTGGTGGCCATGGGTCTGTTGAAAGCGCTATATAAATGCAGTCCATTTACCATTTACCTCAGGGAACTGTCAACTTGTGTAAAAGTTAAACATGACAGTGTATGCAAGTCGATGATATGAATCAGTGTAACTCCTCAACAACTACATACATGTATCCACTAACCATTCAGAAACGTGCATCTAAAAGTTGCAACCTCTTGCTGAGTCTCTCCATAAGGCTGGACTTCTGAGTTATTTCTGAGATTTTAGATGAGTGAGATTGCGTTTTGTTATTTCCGGAGTATCCGAAGCTCGTATAAAGGATCGGCCTCTTCTGAACGGAGGCGGGGAGCAGCAGCTCATTTGCATTTAAAGGAACGCATGTTTTTGCTCACACCTAAAAAGGTGCACATTTGACAAGCTATAATAAATGATCTGGGGGTATTTTGAGCTGAAATTTCAAAGACACATTCTGCGGACACCATAGATTTATATTTCATCTTGTGAAAGGGGGCTTTAAGAGTGTAGATGCAGTACCTGCTGTTTTGTTTCTCATGTTAGATTGCAGATCCTTCAGAGCGTTCATGACTCTCTCCTCTAGAACACAAGAAAACACATCAAACCTGGTTAGACTTTCTGCAGTCAGTGTCCTGTGAATTTCATTTCAATCCAAGTATTTCCAATGTAATGAATAATGTCAGTATCAGCATGCAGGTCTATGAAATCAACAATTATGATTATATATTTCTGAAATCATGCCTAACAAAAGAGATCAATTTAATAGATTCAGTTATACATTCATAGTGCAGTTATTGCAATATTGTACTCAACTCACCAGAGATCTGTTGTTTAGAGGACAGAGATGCGACAGATGAAGTGAGATCTGACACTGAACTCTTCAGGACACTCAATGAGCTCGACAGAGACTCTTTAATACGAGATGAAATACATAAATATGATATATCAGCAAGATTAGCCTACTATGTAGTTTCAGTGATGTTTTTATACAGATGGGCTTGAATTATATTATGGAAGCCTATTACTTCATACAAACTTCTTTTTAATGTTTCTGACTCACCGAAGTCACGTTGTTTGTTCTGTTGATCAGAATGTATGGAGGACTTCAAACTGTCCAGCGATCGTTCTGTTTCATTCTGGTTCTGGTCCTGCGTTTTAACTGGAAGAAAAAAAGGTTGCAGTTGAAAGAATACTCTTCCTCAATACACAGATAACAATAAATATGCGAGATTATTAAACGATTTCAACACCTGCATCATTCAGTTTGGATGTCAACGTTGATACTGCAGAATTCAAACTGTCAGTAAAACTCTTCATATCCTGCTGCCGCACTGTGGAAAAGAAGTAGATTTTGCATTTAGATGTTGAATATAGTAGACTTATGTAATAGTAGTAGGGATGCATCAATTTGAACATTTTGGCTGATAGCGATAACCGATAATTCTTTACATTTGAAAGCCAATAGCCAATGTTGGCTGATGAAACTAAATACTTTGATAGCCTGAATACAAAAGGCTCACCATTAAAAGCCATTTTACAAACACTTCAACATAAATCAAACTTATACAATTGTCACGATTAGCCACTCACTCCCTGGGTAATCACGGACTACATTTTCCTTCATGCACCTCCCTGAACTGATTACACCATACACCTGCACTGCGCTGATTACACACACACACCTGCATCTCATTCACACACACACACACATAAACCACTTCCACGCACCACATCGGTGCAAAGTCTTGACTTTCATGGCTGTCATTACCGAGCGTTTCTTCCGGTGGATTCATTGTTACCTTGACCTTGGACTGTGTATCTCGTTTCTGCTTGTTCTCTGCCCGCCCCGACTTGGAGTGCTTACTGGACCTTGCTTCTCGCCGCCTACCCAAACCATTGCCTGTTATCTGGTTTGTCTCTGCCTTTTCTCCGTTGCCCTGTTTGCTGTTGTTGATTCCTGCCTGTTTGACTACTCTAATAAAACCTCTGAATGGATCCCCTTGAGTCTGCTGATTCATTACAACAATACAGTAGCCAAGTTTCAACCAGTGTAATGCTGAGTACACACCAAAAGATAATCGGGCTGATTTTGGGCCGATTTCCCCCCTTCCGACAATCCTAGCTATGCCCTGATTATCTTGATGGTTCTACAGATTATCTTATCAGATATTCCTGTGGTGTGAGGTGTGTTAAGAGTGTCCGAACCTGCTCGGAAGAACGTCGGAGCCGCCCCGATCGAGAATCGAAAATATTCAACATGTTGAATATTTACGATCAGAAATCCTGATGTGTGGGGGGAACCCCGAGAACACATTTCTTTTACACATTTGGTAAGTATAACTTGAAACAATAATTTAAATAAAAGAAACAAAGAAAAAAAAGAAACTTAAAAATAAAAGGCATCACAAACATATGTTAAATTCATTTAGCAGAGATACAGATCTTTGGGCTTTTCGATTTAAAAAAAAACTTTACGCCCTCTAAATACATTTTAATAGGCTGTTTTAAAATGTGCAAACTTGGGTTTTGAGTTACTCCATTTAGTTTGATGAATGTAAAAATTTTCTAATAACAAAAACACATCGAAAACATATATTTTCTTTTGGAAAAGTTATATTCATTTGTATGAAGTAAGACAGATGACAAATTTAAGACTAGGTTGCAGTTCATTTTAACACCTAGAAATTGAGACATCTCATACCAAAACAGATTGATGAGACATTAAAAAAATAAGTGCACAATAGACTCTTTCACAATTACAAAAGGAGCAATTGTAATCAATATCCAGATGAAAACGCTCTAATGTGTCTTTCACAGGATATATTCTGTGAGCAATTTTAAATGACTCTTTTATAAAATGTAATTAGCTCAGTATAAAAACCATTCCATATAAGGATAGGTGTACCAGTACACATGATGTGTGTGTGTGATAGAGAGAGAGACTTCGCCCAAACCCTTTTCTTTTTTTTTTCGTGAATTTTCTGTGAAAGTCAATTTCTTCCCGCATATCGTCTGCTACGCTTATTCTGAAGTCTCGCGAGATTTTGCGAGATTTCCTGTGTTCACAGTCGAGACTGTGGTTGAAAATCTGTTCGTGTGTGGTGTGCTGTCTTTGTCACATCATGGCACACCACACACTGTAGGAGCAAAACGGTTAAATCTAGGATTTTTTGTCCTCATGTTTGTGGGCTATCACATTTGGAAAATCTTATAAGATGTAAAAAATCTTTTGGTGTGTACCCAGCATAAGATTCCTGAACTTTTCAAATTAAAACACACCTATGGCCAACTTACTTTATTTATGGTAAGGTTTCATTTTGTTAGCATTAGTTAACATGAACCAACAATTAATGAACAATACTTCTATAGCATTTCTTAATCTTAGTTAATGTTAAGCTCAACATTTTCTAAGACATTTTTAAGATCCAGTTAGGAACCTGGGTGTGCTCTTTGATACCAATCTTTCATTTGAAAGTCACGTGTCTAGTGTCTGTAAAACCGTATTTTTCCATCTTAAAAATATATCTAAATTACGTCATATGCTCACATTGACAAATGCGGAACAACTAGTTCATGCGTTCATGACATCAAGGCTAGATTATTGTAATGCTCTACTGGGTGGTTGCCCTGCACGCTTAATAAACAAACTACACTGCCCTACAAAGGCAAAAAGCAGTAACTGACCAGAGTGTCAAACTGAGAAAAATGACTTTAAAGTTTTTTGTTTTGTCCACACAAATGTATTATAGGTAGAGCAATGAAAATCTGGTCACTTGTTGCCCAGATGAAGAAATGTGTGTATATAAAAAATCTTGTGCTCAAAGTTGACCTTTGACCCTTATTTGTCAGATACTGTACTCTGCCTTTGTATTATTTACTAAAAAATAAAGAGTCGTGCAAAGGCAAAAGGCAGTAACTGACATATAATCAATATTTGCTTACCACCATTTAGAAGATAATTAACTGATCACCTTCATTAAAGTCTAATGATCATGGCATTTGTTTTAGATGACACACAAATACTTAGACATGTCGTTGTTGCTATCCAGTGCTGGGAGTGCATTCAGTTGGAGTCAATGCGTAAACTAAAAAACTTCAATCTTGTGTGCAGCAAAACCAACAGATAGGTGACACAAGAGTGTACAGTGTGAATAAATACAACAACTATCTCTGATAATTAAAAACAATCATTTATTTGAAAGAGAACGCAAATATATCAATTTATTAATGGATGGTTTGAAATTCATGTATAGAGATAAAAACAACGGTGGGCAACAACCTGCAAACAACGGTGGGCAACAACCTGCATAACTACCTCCTCCATAAACATCACTCCTCCACAAGAAGTGAGAGCCAGAAAGCCCTTCTGTTGGGGGGCATAAGAGGACAAATTTTTTTTAAAATGTCTTCTTTCTTTGTCTCCTCAATGCCCCGGTCATGTGGCCTCAGGGGAGGGGGCATCTTGAGATCAAACTTGGCCAGGAGGAAGTCCAGTTCAGTGAAGTCACAGTCTCTGTGGCTGTGCTTAAAGAAGAGGCTCCTGGACCTACGCCGTAGCTGAAATTCAGCCATCTGGCTCAACTTCGGTGCCTTCTTCGTCTTTGCAGCGGAATGGCCATCTTTCCATTTCAACACATTTGCATTTTCCATCTCAATCACCTCCATCTTTTTTGAATTTGAGCTTGCCACCACACTGACAAAGTCTTCAAAGTCAAAGACATAGCCTCCAGGACATTTCCTCATTTCTTGCTCAACACCATGATGCACACTATCGGCACTCATAAAAGTGTGGCCCTTCTCAAAAAATTTCAAGGTGATGTCCTCCCTTGAGTTGATAGACCCGTTCACAAGGCTGACCAGTGTGGACAGAAGGCACCAATTTTTATTTTGGGCAGAGCAGTTGTCCACCCAAAACACACTGTGGAGAAGGTCTCTCTCCTTCTCAACTGCCACAACATAGGCTGAAGCAATCTCTCCAGCACTGCGACCCGCCACGCCCTCATGCCAGACCACAGAGATGTTGGTTTTTTTATTCTTTTTTTTGCCCACAGAGGCAAAGGTCTCGTGAAACGCCACAATTCGTCTGGTGAAGACTGCCGTTTTGACACCAGGCATGCGGGGCAACATTATAACCTTTTGGAGGTCCACACTTCTCACAGATATGTCCTCTGGCCAGGTCCTCTCAGCATCAGCCTGATATGCTGCTCTGCTTTGCACAGCAGACTCCCTGTGTTGTAGCCATTTCTGGCACTGCAAGCAGTCCATCTGCGCACTTTCTTCGTGAGTGTTTTTATGCTGATCATAAAGGAGGCACTCCTCACACGCCTCTTTACCAAGCTTGGTAAAACTTATGTTACGCTGTTACGAGTACGTAACTGGACTTTTGCATTGAAGATCAAAGCCAAAGAATGGTAACTGCAGTTACCGCTTTCTGCCATGGTTGCTTGTTTGGTTTTGGGAGTTACTGTGAACACAACCCTCTATTTTTTCGAAAAAAAAAAAAAACAGTCAAATTGAGTATAGATATTTATCCACATGATAAAGGAGGTCTTTAATATCCCAAAAATGACATTAACTCATTTTTGACCAAAAATGCAGTTACTGCCTTTTGGCTTTGTAGGGCAGTACAGCTAGTTCAAAACGCAGCCGCTAGAGTTCTTACCAGAACCAGGAAGTACGACCATATTAGCCCGGTTCTGTCAACACTGCATTGGCTCCCTATTAAACATCGTATAAATTTTAAAATATTGCTGATTACTTACAAAGCACTAAATGGTTTAGCTCCCCAGTACTTGAGCGAGCTCTTAACGCATTATACTCCTTCACGTCTATTGCGATCTCAAAGTTCTGGCCAGTTGATAATACCTAGAATATATAAATCAACTGCTGGCGGTAGATCCTTTTCCTATTTAGCACCAAAACTTTGGAACAATCTTCCTAACATTGTCCGGGAAGCAGACACAGTCTGTCAGTTCAAAGCTAGACTAAAAACACATCTCTTTGACCTAGCATTCACATAACACTCTATAGACTTCTATAATTCAATATTAGGCTGCTTAGATTAGGTCAGCCGGAACTGGGAACACTTCCCTTAAATTCTGATGTACTCGTTACATCATAAGAAGAATGGCATCTACGCTAATTTTAGTGTCTTTGTTTATCCCGAGGTTTTCCCGCAGCCTGCCGGATCCAGGCCGTTTCCAGATCTGACGAAGGACTTTCGCCTGGACCTGATGACAATGCAGTGCTGAAGTGCCAACTAGCCTCTCCCTATGGAGGATCCCTATACCACTCTGCAGATAAAGCCTTGTGGAATTTTTCGGTTCGCGTACCTACCCAAAGTGATAAGATAAAATCAAATTCTGCATCAAAATTTATAGACAAGACAAGTAGTTTGTTTAGGCATGGTTTGTAAGGAGTTACAAACCTGCGCACATATAATCAAACGCACATAACTATAGAATCAATTCTTAATGCGCATGTGAACGCCATCAGCGTCTATCACAGGTTCACGTTTAAAGTCTGTTTAGAGAGAACGGTGTCGTCTTAGCGGCCACTAATTTAATAACAAATGATCATTTAGACGGAAGTGAATCAATCAAAACTAACTTTACCTGGAAAAAACATTTTTTCCAGAACCACTATAAAACCAAACCAATCTCTGTTACCTTAAATTATATGTTTATCTCTGTAAAGCTGCTTTGAAACAATCTACATTGTTAAAAGCGCTATATAAATGAAGATGACTTGACTTGACTTGAATCCAAAGTTGTATCTGTTAACATTAATTAATGCACTGTGAACTAACATGAACACAAATAGGTCATTTTATTAACTAACATTAACAAAGGCTATTGCTCTCTGTTAGTTACTGCATTAACAAATGAGACCTTATTGTAAAGTGTTACCAAAACATCTATTGCCTAACAAAAAAATAAAATAAAATAAAAATAAAATAAAAAATTCAAGCGGGTGAACTCAACGAAACGCATCCTATGTGAGATTAATCAGATATTTATATTACATAAACGTAATATTATTTATGACTGTTACGTGCCAAGGGACGTATGTGTGTTTCATTGCTGTTGTAGTGCTTGTCTCTGTGTATTCTCTGTCTTTCCTGGTTGCTCCTCCCACTCTCCACTTTTTGGGAGTGCCACCTGATCAGTGTTCCAGCTGGTTAAGGTGTAAGTGGAACAGTGTATATAAGAACCCAGAGAGTTCAACCCAAGAGAGAGGCTGAGGCTTTCCTCTGAGAGACTGTCATCTTCCGATCCCAGCACTTGTTGGTTTCATTGTGTTTGTGGTGTCAGTTATAGTGGTTAAGTGAACGTTAAAATATGGTATGCTGTGTGCTAACTTCTATGTGACTTTATGGTAACCTTGTGTTTATAGTTAACATCATCTTACTGGATTGTTTTTCTTTCAAGTTAATATACTGTTTGGTTGTTTCTTTATTGGGATAATTTTAGGGAGGAGGATGCCATTTTACTTGAGAATTAGTTTTCTCCTGTGTTATATAGAGAGGAAGTAAGGGAAGTGTTTGCATTTTGATTTATTTTACTTTTTTAAGTTATTTCTAAAAACCTTTAGTAAGAATTTCTTTTGTTTGTTATTTTGGCTGTTTCCCCTCCCGAAGTCCTATCTTTATATCCCACTGATTATGTAAAAATAAACCTTGTGAAATCTTTTTACTTTACAAACTGGTGTCCTTGTAACTTGTGCTTTTCCTGGGACCTGGAGAAGGGATTTCTCTCTCCCCGCAACTTTTGTTACCTTCCTTTCCTGCTTCTAGACCTGAAACGGATTGTAACAACGACGAATATCTGCACAAAATGACGTGAATGCACAAGTGAACTTGACTGTGCTGGTCAGAATGTGTAACCCGTTCTGGACGCGCTATTGCCACAAAAACCTACTGAAATGGCAACTAAACCCAGATAATTCACAACGTTTTATTACAATTGAGTTCTCATTATAATTGCATGTAAATTACAATCCCAATTATAGTTATAAATGTGCATTGCTGTTTGAGCTTGGCACACTAAAGATAAAGATTATCTTATCTAGATTATCTCTATTATCTTTCGGCTTTGATATATCAACCTAATTTTCTTATCGGATTGATAATGATAACATAAAAAAAGACCATTTATCGGCCTAAATAGTAGCATGACCTGTTGAATGACTTCTAAATACTTTAGTTTTGGTGTCCTTTGGGGGTTTGAAACACCCCCCTCCATAATTCACTCCCTCTTTGTACTAGAGTGCCGTATTGCACATGTAGTGTGTCGTCATTGGGCGATCACGTGACTGGTGTGATGGCATTCACCTGTGGACGGACACAAAGGGGACTTTAAAAGAGAGGTGTGGGGCAAGCGAGAGACTCTCTGGGGTGGTGACCTGTGGAGAGCGTCTTGGCTGTCTCTCGGGGACAATAGGTCCTCCGGAGATGAAGATAGTTAGGTAGCTGCCTTGGGGGCGAGAGAAGATAGTTAGAGGGGGGGAAATTATTAGAGTGTCACCAATTACCTCGGAAGATTACTTGACTGTCACCCACATTCCACTGTGACTCAGCAAAGTAGCCTGCTATGATGCGAACATCAAACGGACCCGAAGGAACTTGAGCTGTAAACCCCGCCCGGCGTGCAGTTTGGTGGCGGCTGTGAATACTGAGGTTGCCTGCACTAACTACCCTATATGGATGGGTCTTCTTCACCCTGAGGGAGGGAAGTGCTTTTAATTTATTCCTGTATGAATGAACTGTTGTGAGTGTGTAACGAACAGTGGTGGTAAGTAACGAAGTAGAAATACTTCGTTACTTTACTTAAGTATTTTTTTCGGGGATCTGTACTTTACTTGAGTATGTTTCATTTGCATCTACTTTTACTCTTACTCCACTACAATATTAAAGACAAAGTTTACTTTTTACTCCGTTACATTTCCCCATGCCTGCTCCAAGTATTTATTACACTGGCTTTCCAAACCAATGAAAAACTTGGTATTATTTTGAAAAAAAGAATGCGCAAGCTCTTTGCCAGCATAAGCTCACATAGCAGTCAGTTCGCCATTGTGGAAGATGACCGCAGAAACAGGTGAAGGTGCAGCTTTGCCCAGCAATGATCCCGAGATTTCCGCTAACCTTGAGTCTTGCACATCTTCTATTTGATACAGCTAATGTTATTGTTAGAAATATCTTTCTCCTTCAGCATACAAAACAATAGTCTATGTATGATTTTTATACTAGGCAGCAAAACTGCCACGTCTGTACATCTTTCCTTTTGTGTGTATGTTAAACATCTGGTATTCATTAATAGAAGATTGCTCACCCCTCCTTTCTCTTTCTCTCTCTTTTTCTCTCTCTATGTTCGTTCCACTTCTATACATTGTGTGTTTGAAAAGCTCCTAGGATCCTAAGGATCCTGTGGAAATCTAACAGGATATTGCCCATATTAAGAAGCTGTTATATAACGTCTATATGATATCTATGATGTAATGTTTGATTTTATTGGTTAGACTTGTATTCTTTTGTTTAAGACTTTCACTATATAAACCCTAGACAAAGGATATTGGGTTGAGCTTCTACTCCAACCAGCGCTGGTGTATTGTATTATCTGTTCATAATAAAGACCAAGAATTGGGGCACTTTTCGTTTGGACCATTTCATTTCCATTTCTAACAATTTGGGGGCTCGTCCGGGATTTCTCCAGACAGGTAAGAATTACATTTTTTTTTACAAAAGAAAAGGTTGATTCTTCCTGTCTGCTGAGAAAATTTTACCTATAGTGCCGTGATTTTCACCATATTTGGTGAAATTTGTTTGTTTGTCCGTCGTATATGCGGGACGATTTGTCCGTCGTATATGCGGGACGTTTGTCCGTCGCATAAATAAATGCGGGACGTTTGTCCGTCGTATAAAAAATACGGGACGTTATATCCTCGTGTTTGTGATCGAACGCGGGAAGACCGGAAGGAAAACTGATCACTTTCCTCCGTTTGGAAATATAGATTTGACAAGAGATATTCGCTTTTTCTCTTGCAAATTATATTTCGATTTACCTTTGGTCTTGGTTATGGATAGATAATACATACTTTAATTTTTAATTTTTTCTCTTTTTATTTTTATTTTTCTTTTTTCTTCTTTTCGTTTTTTTTTATATATTTCTTTTTCTCTTTATTGGCCAATTTACTAACACAATTAATTTTAAACTGCATGTTTTTCTTTGTTTTCTATTTGGCCATACTCTTATTTGTTTAAGTTGCATTACGGAGAAATTTTTGTGTTGATAATGGGGAATAAAATTAGTCCACCGTTAAAAGATGAATCTCCGAAAGACTTTATGATTAGAAATAATCAAGCATTTTTTACGGAGCCATATTTGTCAAATTTAGCTGGCTGGTCAACTGGCAAAACACAATTAGATCCGTTTCCGCGAGACGGCTCATTCAAAGAAAATGACATGCTCGCTGCAAAGGGCATGATTTTTGGAAATTGGGGCGACCCTGATTGGGACTATTCTTACATGAAACAGTCTTATAAAATTTGGAAGGACATGCAATGTTATTGGAACAAAGGTCCACAAAGAGTTGACAATACAGGCAATAATATGATTCCACAAACTGAATTGGCTGTGAGAGAGAGTGTAGTTTCTGCCGTCCTTTCTTCTCCGGCCGAGACAGACAGAAATTCTCTGTTGGAGGGGGGGCGGTTCTCACAGTCTGTGGAACAGAAAGTTATTCCGCCGTTTGTTGCAGAGAACAAAACCCTACCTCCAAAATATGAGTGTATTCCAACTCTTTCTGAACCAACAAAAAATAGATTGTACCCCGATCTGACGACTGCGACTTTGTGTCCTTTTGTTGAAACTTCAGAAGGATTCAAAGTTCATCCGTTGCAAATTTCTGAAGTGATGGCAATTTCTAAGGAATTGCCAGACCCAGCACGGTCGCCACATCAATTTGTTTCGATGCTTAAACGCTTAACAGCGTACAGCCAACTTACTGGTCGTGACTATCGTTTTATTTTGACTAAAACATTGCCTGCCGACATTACAGAGGAAGAATTAATTGCTGAGGTTGATTTGTTAGACCCAGTGAACGACTCACCACCCGTCCGGAGTATTGTGTTTAAAGATTCGGATCCTGTTGATTTGTCCGACCCCACAAGCGCATTTAGGATCGCTGATTACGGGGACTATAATCCCGACTGGATTTGGGCCAGTCCTGGTAAACTGAAACTATTTTTAATAATAATTAATAATTACAACTGACTGCCTTTTTAGTGAAGTTGTCTTCTGCTAAACAGGACATTTCTCACGCAGCGAACACAAAGCAAAAGGTGGGAGAAAGTCCACTTGCATTTTTTAATCGATTTCGAAATGCTTGGATTCACGAATCTGCGATTCCTATTGATGAGGATAATTGTTTGTTGTTTGTGAACACGTTTTTGAATAACATGCACAACGAGACTGCACAAATGATTCGAATCACTACCACCAACATTAGTAACATTTCTGTTGATGAATTGGGAAGACGCTTGCGTGAACTTTCGTCTGCTGGGGCATTTGACCACTCCAGAGGAAAAGTTCCCGCAATGTTTCAAGTTAGTTCCGCTGTCCAAAATCGCCCGCCACCCAATGACAGAAGGGACATAAAGTGTTTTTTCTGTGGGTGTCGCGGACACACGCAACGCTTTTGTAAGAAAAGAGCTGAGAGATTTCAGCGAAATAATGATAAACAGATGTTCAGGCGCTCTGATGGCCCGATGCCAAAACCCCCTCCCTTCATTCCTCCCTCTGAAAGACAGAGACCTGTTTATCCAAACGCATGGCAAAAGCAATGACTGTGCCAAGAAAAGGTGCTGCATTTTTCTGATAACTTTTCACAGATTTCAATGAGTTATGCAAACAAGTCAAATGTTTTGCCCTTTATTGAATTGAATGTTGACCACAAGCCATATGTTTTTTTAATTGACAGCGGCGCCTCCATCTCATCGCTGTCTTCTACTGTGTATGAGGGACCAATTACAGGAAAAAAACTAAATTCTATAGGAATAGACAATGTTCCTGTGGTTTGTAATTTGACACCAATTTTACCAGTTACCTCTAATGATGTACCATCATTATTCAAAATGCATGAGTTTGCAATAATTCCCGATTCTCCATTCTGCTTGTTAGGAAGAGATTTAATGCACAAGATGGGTGTTAAATTGGAATTTGACTCTGACTCTTTGCAACTCATGTTTCCAGCAGCCTTTTCTCTTACGACCGACACAGGAAGTGCTCCCTTCGAGGATGTGTCTGCAACTGAGCTCGGACAGGAAGTTGCTGGGGTAAACCCGAAACTGTGGGCGGCGCATAAGGATGACGTAGGCCTACTCGACATTCAACCTTATGTGGCCAATTTGACAACGAATAGGCCTGTGTTTCAAAAAACAATACCCGCTTTCAAAGGAAAAAGAGGAGGGAATTCGACTTCTCATTGATCAGTTTCTGGCTCAAGGCATTCTGGTCCCCACTCATTCACCTTACAACACACCAATTAATCCAATCAGGAAAGCAAATGGTTCTTGGCGCTTAACGCAAGATTTGAGAAAAATTAATGAATTGATAAAACCACTTGCTCCCATTGTGCCAGATGTACAGACTATTATTAATTCTATTCCTTTGGAACATACATTTTTTTCTGTTATTGATTTATGCTCCGCCTTTTTCAGCATTCCTGTTGACCAACGAACACAGCCACTTTTTGCTTTCTGTTTTCAGAATTGCCAATACAGCTGGACTAGATTACCCCAGGGATTTAAGGACTCCCCGGCCGTTTTCTCCGCTGTAGTGCACGCAACGCTGAAGGATGTCAGACTCCCTCCTGACACCTGTCTGCTCCAATACGCTGATGACATTCTCGTCACTGGTGCTTCTGCGGACCTGTGTGCTGCTGCCACTACTATTGTCTGCAACGTTTTAGCAGAGGCTGGTTTCAAGGCATCTAAAGAGAAACTTCAGTGGGTGCAGAGGAAAGTCACTTACCTCGGCCATGAACTGTCACAAGGCCAAGTTCGCCTGTCGGCGGACAGAGTCAAAGCTATCGCTTCGTTCAAGCACCCATCAACACGAAAGCAAATGCAAAGCTTTCTGGGACTGGTCAATTACTGTCGATCATGGGTGCCGAACTGTTCCATGTATGACAAAATCCTGCGAGATGCTACGCTGGATGACAAAGAGGACATTACATGGACAAGTGAAATGGACCAAGCGTTCAGACATTTAAAGTCCTCCCTGTTAAGGCCTCCTGCCCTCGGCCTTCCGTCCTATACCGAAGATTTTCACCTGTACGTGCACGAAGGTGGGGGCACGGCCGCGGGAATCCTGGCCCAAGAGCATGGGGGTACCTTTCGTCCAGTAGCTTATTTGTCTAAAACTCTTGATCCAGTGGCTCGGGGACTCCCGGCCTGTTTACGTGCAGTGGCTGCTGCAGCGATCATGGTACAGGATGCTGAAAGGGTTGTTTTATCACATCCACTCACAGTTCACACATCACACCAAGTGGGAACAATTATGCGAAATATTTCTACTCAACACATGTCTGCTCAACGCCGTTCTGGCTATGAGGCTATATTATTAGCAACTGATAATTTAACATTGAAAGTAACTTCTGTTATTCATGGCCCTACTGTACATCTGCACAGGTTGTTGACGGATGGTGAATTTGAGAGTGATGACCACGACTGCCTGACCAGACTCCAAACTTCGACTGCCTGCAGGCCAGATGTGTCTACATCTGTCCTGGAGGAGGGAGATAATTGGTATATAGACGGATCCTGTTTCAAGCCAAATGACAATTTATACTTGTGTGGATATGCTATTGTTGAATTACCTGATCGTGTAATTGAGGCATATTCGTTGCCATATAAATCAGCGCAAGTAGCAGAATTAATTGCTCTAACGAGAGCTTGTAAATTGGCAAAAGGTCAGTGCATCAATATATACACTGACTCCAAATATGCGTACGGCGTTGTCCATGATTTTGCTAAATTGTGGGAAGAAAGAAATTTCAAAACCTCCGACGGAAAACCAATTTCCCATCATAACATCGTGGCCGAGCTCATCAGTGCAGCACAGCAACCATCGAAACTTGCTGTTATTAAAGTACCTGGTCATAAAACAGGTGACTCAGATGAGGCTAAGGGAAACAGGTTTGCAGATGAAGTTGCGAAATGGGCTGCTAAAGAAGTAATACTTAGTCCATATGTAAATGAACAGAGCACCGAGGTGCCTATGATGAATTCGTCGCTAATCAATGATTTGGACATTAAAGTACTACAAGCTAACCCTACGCAAGCCGACCTGATTCATTGGGCCGCGAACGAAGTAAAACCAGATCAAGCTGGTATTTTAAGAGACAAGCAGGGTAGAATCGCTCTACCAGCATCCACCGTTGTAATGCTGTGCAGGCATTATCACGGGGTATCACACGTGTCAAAAGAAAAAGTGATCCAAAATTTGAATCAATCATTCTGCATAGCAAATGTTCGAAAGAATACTTTGTTGATATTGGATGCTTGCTTGGTGTGTGCACAAACAAACAGACACAAGGCAACTCGCCATGACGCTTTACCGCATCCTGAGCTTCCTTTTCAATATTTACAGATCGATTTTACACATATGCCTCCATGTGGAAATAACAAATATTTGCTCGTGATTGTTGATCGATTTTCGAAGTGGCCAGAAGCTTTTCCGTGTGGTAAAGAAAACGCGCAGACGGTAGTAAAGGTTCTTGCAAAAGAAATTATACCGCGTTTCGGTATTCCAACCGTAATAGCAAGTGATAATGGAACTCCGTTTGCTTCAAAAGTCACACAATTATTAGCCAAAGAACTTAATATTAATTGGCACTTCCATATTCCCTATTCTCCGCAATCCTCAGGGAATGTGGAACGGACCAATAAGACGATAAAAGAACGTCTGAATAAGGCGTGTCTAGATACAGGCAGAAACTGGGTTGATTTGCTGCCTGCCGTATTGACGGAAATGAGAATGTCTCCATCGGCAACCACAAAAATGTCTCCATTTGAAATTCTGATGGGTAGACCTTTCCCGACCCCTTGGGTCAGAGGTCGCGCTGGCAATCTCTCCACAGGTGACACGGAGGTGATCATTGCAGATTACGTGGATTCCCTAGTTAGAACGTTGAATGGCATAAATGGTGATGTCTCTCTCTCTCTCCCTCTTCCTTCAGAAAAGCCGACTCACCCTTTTGTTCCAGGACAGCAGGTGCTCATAAGGTGTTTGAAGCCCACGAAACTCGGTGAGCCGAACTACTTAGGACCATCCACTGTTATCGCTGTGACGAGGACAGGTGTTCTGACTGATCTCCAGCCCCAGTGGATCCATGCTAGCCGAGTGAAAGCAGCTCCATCCCACGGGAACGCATAAGCCTATGCGGAAGCAGTGATCGAAACGAGAACGAGGAAGAGAAGTAGACGAAGAACGAGATTGCTGATTGAGATTAGCAATAATTATAACTGAATCCATTAAGATTCATCATGCTATGAATACTGTTGTATTTTCGCAAATATGCTTTGATGAACAGAACTGTCAAGTACTGATGATGATGAAGAATATCTCATGTATTATTGTACTAGAATGAGTATGCTGAAAAGTATGTGATACGATAATTCTATTATAATCATCTTATCAAAGTGGCCATTGTTAGAAATATCTTTCTCCTTCAGCATACAAAACAATAGTCTATGTATGATTTTTATACTAGGCAGCAAAACTGCCACGTCTGTACATCTTTCCTTTTGTGTGTATGTTAAACATCTGGTATTCATTAATAGAAGATTGCTCACCCCTCCTTTCTCTTTCTCTCTCTTTTTCTCTCTCTATGTTCGTTCCACTTCTATACATTGTGTGTTTGAAAAGCTCCTAGGATCCTAAGGATCCTGTGGAAATCTAACAGGATATTGCCCATATTAAGAAGCTGTTATATAACGTCTATATGATATCTATGATGTAATGTTTGATTTTATTGGTTAGACTTGTATTCTTTTGTTTAAGACTTTCACTATATAAACCCTAGACAAAGGATATTGGGTTGAGCTTCTACTCCAACCAGCGCTGGTGTATTGTATTATCTGTTCATAATAAAGACCAAGAATTGGGGCACTTTTCGTTTGGACCATTTCATTTCCATTTCTAACAGTTATGGAACATGTCTATTGCATGGCTGCCAACTCTCACTCATTCAGTGTGAGACTCACGCAATTGACACTTTCCACACACTCTCACGACACACATCCACTTTCTCACGCAGAGAAAAATCGCGAAGCAAAGAGGACATTGACAAGACAGATTAGGTTACTTTTGATATGAAACAAATTCTCAGCTCTCAGATTCTGTCAATTTAATTACGAAATTTAAACAATAAATACCGTTTTGGAGCTTTTAAATGTGACGTGACAGATAGCTAGCGCCTGCTATATGGGGTGCCGTTAATCTCTTTACTACTAGTTAATTGTAAATAAACACAAATGAACAATAATAGGTAGCCTATGTTGAAAGATACAGTACAACTAACCGAAATGTATATACCTTATACATAATATCAATAAATCAGTGTTTTTCAACCACGGAAAGAGGTCAATAAAACAGCTGGAGAACAGTATGTCATATAACGTTACATTTACCTCAGGAAAAAAACCCCAAAACATTTAATGACCATAGCATGTTAGTTGGCTGGAAAAATTAGTATTTTATAATATATTTAATATTAGTATAAATTAGTATTTTGTTAAATTTGCACTATATATTTATTATATTTTTAATTATAACATTAAGATATTATAAAGTTGTTATTATAATAAAAATCACATGTATTTTTAACATGTAATAATACCAGCTGACATGGGTCTCTGTAGCCCATGTTTACAGAATTAGGTGAGATTTTCTTAATTTAAAAATTAAGCATAATATGCTGTCACTAAAGTTAATGAAATTGTTTAGAATTGATGCAAGGTGCTTCATTGTCTCTTATGATTGCAAATCTAACAAATTCTTAATTGCAGTATCTAATAATTTGTTCAATTAAAACATTGCATATCACTCCCAAAACAATTGATCTGTTTAATTATTTATATTTACAGTTTGAATATTTACTTTTTACTATCGGTACTTAAGTACGTTTTGAATCGGATACTTTTGTACTTTTACTCAAGTGATGTTTGAATGGAGGACTTTCTACTTTTACTGGAGTCATTTTTTATTTAGGTATATATACTTTTACTCGAGTATAATTTTTGACTACTTTTAACACCCCTGGTAACGAATAGCGGGCCAGGGAGGGAGGTCGGGGAATTGAGACCGAAGAGTTCCGCCCTATACTTGTGTTCACCGTGTGCCTATGGATTGGGGTGTCCCGTTGAGTTTAAAGCACTGTGTGACGTGTTAAGCGTGAAAATTACTGTGTGTAGAGGACTTGTGCCTTGCGGGTCTTTTTGTGTGTCTGTTCTCTCATTCGTCTCTCTACTGGTATCCGTGATCAAGAGTCTTATCTATTTGAAATAAAGTGTAAACCCTTTCTAAATCAACTGACTGGCTATTGAGAGTTTTTGATCACCGTAGGGCTGTTCATGAGGTTTATTACACACATGTAATGTAGGGTCTACTCACTGGTGTCTGATTGTTGAGAAGAAAGCGATGCGACCGATGAAGTGAGATCTGACAATGAACTCTTCAGAATACTCATTGAACTCGACAGAGACTCTTAAACATGAGAAAAAAGCCATAAATATGATATATCAGCAATGTCGTTTCAGTGATGTTTTTATTGAGACGGGCTTGAATTAGCCTATATTATGCAAGCCTATAACGTCATACAATCTTTTATATTTATTTTTTTAATGTTTCTGACTCACCGAAGTCACGTTGTTTGTTCTGTTGATCAGACTGTATGGAGGACTTCAAACTGTCCAGCGATCGTTCTGTGTCAGTCTGTTTCTGGTCCTGCGTTTTAACTGGGAGAAAAAAGGTTGCAGTTAAAATAATTTTCTTCCTCAATACACAGATAATAAGAAATATGCAAGATTATTAAATGAGTTCAACACCTGCATCAGTCAGTTTGGATGTCAACGTTGATACTGCAGAATTCAAGCTGTCAGTCAAACTCTTCATATCCTGCTGCCGCACTGTGGAAAAGAAGTAGGCTATATGTTGCATAAAGATGTTGAATATAGTAGATTTATGTAATAGTAGCATAACCTGTTAAAACTACAGCTAAATACTTTGGTTTTGGTATCCTTTGGGGGTTTCAAACACCCCACTGCATAATTCACTCCCTGTTTGTAGTGTAATGGAGTGCCGTATTGCACATGTAATGTAGGATGTACTCACTGGTGACTGATAGTTGTGAAGAAAGCGATGCGACAGATGAAGTGAGATCTGACACTGAACTCTTCAGGATACTCATTGAGCTCGACAGTGACTCTTAAACATGAGACAAAAGCCATAAATACAATATACTGGATCAGCAAGTTCACTGGGTGCATAGCAATAATTGCTTAGTGAATGAGAAAATTTAAAAATACATAATCAACATCTGCTCATATCAGTTTTGTCTTAGACAATAACTTGGCATACTATGGAAGCTTGTTTCCGCCACAGAATAAAACATTTTAAAAGATAATTGCGACTTTATTTCTCGCAATTGTGAGTTTATATCTCACTACATGTTATAAGGTCAGAATTGTGAGATAAAAAGATGCATTTTTCTTTAAAATGTTTTATTCTGTGGCGTAAACAAGCTTCCATAGCATACTGTGTTCATTAAACATCTCATGTGTTAACACAGTTAATGCATGAGTAAATATATTTTTTGCTTTTATAGTATTTCAGCTTTGCAAAAAGGTGCAGTAAGCAATTTTTGAGAAACTGTTGATATTTGAAATCAAGCCAAACAAACACACCCTTCCCTTCATTGCTCTGCCCCCAAAGTGCACGAGCAGCACGCAATGCAAGAGTGGGTTTCTCTTTATCATAGCTGAAGCGAAGCATTATTGCAGATGGAGCCGAAACAACGCAGCCTCGGCATCCATTTTCAAGCCTTCCTGCTCTCTAACATCTCTAATATTAACGCAGGTCCTAAAGCTCTTGCCTGATCATAACCCTTCTTTTTCCAGTGATATTCCAGTTTTTCTCTTTTTAATGTCTCTCAGCCATCTCTCTGTCTACAGTCTTTCTTCAAATCCCCCTCTTGCTCTCTCTAAAGGGGGCGGGTCTTTGGGAACGATCAATTACCTCCCAGTTCGTCTCCTTGGTTACTGATTGCGTTCAGCTGTCTGTCATTAAGTTTCCCTTTGTATTTATACTCCATGTCTCATTTAGTTCATTGTCGGTTCTTGTCTTTAGTGTGAGTAGTTTATGTGATCATTCTCTGTGTCATCTAGGTATTATTATCATTGAAATCAGTGTGCAAGGACCTTAAGACTAAACTGAGCTGAATCACATGAAACGAACACACAGGAATGAAACTAACACGAAGCTAAATCAAAACACAACATAATCCTGACACGTGTTGGTTTCGGAGTATTTAAATGTACAGTACATAATAAGAAATTGAAATCCCACCCAGCTTTTGTTGGTTTTCCTCTTGTTTGGATGTTATTGAACTCAATGAAGAGGCAAGATTGGTCATCAAGGTCTCAATATTCTTTTCTTGAGATTTGAATGAAGTTTGATTGGAACTATGAATATTCATCCAACTCTCCAGCACTGAGAATGTTCTTTGTTGATGAAAAACTGTGAACAAAAACAAACTTTTTTGTAATCAGCATAATGTAAAGGCTGTAAACATGCATTCCACTATTATGTATAATTTTTTTGCATTACTCGCTTTTTAAAATGAAAATATTTTACAACGCAACACTTTCAAAGTATGATGTTAACCACTCACAGATGACAGAAGTCATGATGAGGAAAATAATCATGCAGACTGTTCCTAGAAGCACAAAGATGCCAGTTTTTCTGTTACAAGGACGACCTGCAGAAAACAACACGCCATGAGAAACATTTACTTTCTTTAATTTCTTTAAAGCAATACAGCCTTGATGTAGCTCAAACAGTAGCGCAGCCATAGCAAAATTAACATCATGGGTTCAATTCCAAGGGAAACTGATTGACAAAAATGTGTATCTTGAATGCAATGTGGATAAAATGCATAAATGTGAATGTGATGTGCAATATGATCAGGAAATATCAGGTATTTTACTAAACACTTCACGTCTGCATCCATTATGTTGTTGTAGGATGAACTCCAAAGCTTAAAATTGAATTAGTAGTTTTACAATTAATCACTACCTTAATAAATAATATATTATCCTCCGCTTTCACAGACAAGGCTTAAAGGGGTGGTTTAATGCCATTTTCACAAGATGTAAAATAAATCTCTGATGTCCCTAGTATGTGAAGTTTTAGCTCAAAAAAACCCACAGATATTTTTAGTAACATGTTAAAATTGTCACTTTTGAGGGTGTCCGTTTTTGTGTGTGTCCCTTTAAATGCAAATGAGCTCATGTGTTAGCAGCCCTCACATAGACACACACTGAAAATTTCGAAAACTTTTAGCCTTTTATGCTCAAACTGGAGTTGGACAAAGATGGAGAGACTCAAGAAGAAGTGAAACCATGTTGAATGCAACAGGGCATTTCTGAATATTTAGTTGATGAATTTATAGCTGATGTGGAGTTAATTATCTTCTAGTCATTGATTACCATATTCTGTCCATATAATCTATAGATCTCGTTCCCAGGGGCAGGGTTTATGTAAATTTGATGGTTAATGATGTCACTAACTCGGGAGGAAAGTCGTGTAGTCTCTAGTTGTTTGTTGTAGTCCTTAAAAAGCCATTTCTGTAAAAGAAAAAATCTCCCTTTGCTTTGAATTTTGAGCGTTGTAACTTTCCAGATGTTGTTTATGCTCAAACAGCAACATTACACACTAACTAAAGTTAAAAAAAGTGAAATCATAATCAACCACCCCTTTAAGCCTGAGGAGTCAGAATCTTTGAGGAACCATTCTCATCTATCTAAGTTTTGTACAAAAAAATAATGTCAATGCTTTTATGTTTTCTTGCAAATGTTTTGCGCTCCCCTGAGAAACTTTGCAAACCTTGTGTTCTTTTGAGTTTCTCGGGGGAACACAAAAGTTTTTTGCGAAAGAATGCAAAGGTTTTGTGAACAAACGCAATTTTTTTCCCCTCACATCTCATATTTTTTAAATCACCATGTCCCATTAGGATATCCGTATCTTTGTTCAAAATGTTTACAGTAGTCATTAACAAATATTAGCCACAACGTTCAGATCAGTAGTTCATATACATTCAAATTTGAATAATGAATCAAATGCTATAATCTTTCTGAAGTTTGATTTCTTTAAGCATCAAAATGTAAAAAATAAATGAAAGTGATTATAAAGTGTCACCAGAAGTTGAAGGTATTGTACAACTAACTAAAACTCTTTCTCATACAACACAGAGACATCTTTCTGTATCAAATACAATTTAGTATCATAGCAAACCTTTGCTAAATGTCGTCTTTCGTTCATATTCCATGTCCATTTTCATGATTTCTTCACAATCATCAGTTTTCTGATAGACCATCATAACTTTTGCAGCTACTTGCTTCCTAGAGAATCCAAACACATTCACAACAGCTCCTGCAATGACAGTAAACAGGGCATTAGTGTAATAACAGCACTTTCCCTTCCTCTTTCCAAAGAATATTACAACTGTACAATAAGTTATTCTGCAGAAACACATCAGCTAAACGCAGAGTTGGACAAAGTACACAACTTCCTTACTTCAGTGAAAGTTCAGATACTACTGGTCAAATATTACTCGGTTACAAGTAAAAGTTCTAAAGACCGATTTTTGTTTAAGTAAAAGTACAGAAGTACTCGTTTTTAAAAGTACTAAAGTAACAAAAGAAAAAGTCAATGCATTGTTTTATTATTGTTGCATTGTTGTATGTAATACTTACAGTACCTTATACCTCTGAAGTAACCTAGTGAATACACCTACCAGTTTGTAGTATCTGTGGAATTAAGAGCTTTTATGTTATAAAACCCGTAAATTAAACAACCAAATGACAAAAAAAGACAGCCATAATCATCTTCATTTCTTTATTTAACGCTACCACCCCAATAAAAGTACACATCTATGTGTATCCATTCATGTACGTTTGAATCAAGTGGTCTGTAAAAATCCAACCTGCTTTAAAACCCAGATACACAACCATAGCTGTATAACTGCCCAACAGCAATACTGCTCTAACAAACAGCAACACAGAAAGACATGGATGCGCGCATGTGCTGAGGATCTGTCTTCATCCATTTTGCCAGTTGATTAGTGTTCAAAGAAAATGATGGGAAATCGCTGAACTTCACGACACGCGACCCTAGAGTGATTACTGATAGGCTGTCTGTCCTCTGCAAAAAAACAATCACGTTTTAAAGATGAAAAAAAAATCATCTAATGTCGTGTTGTTCTTCAACCATATTGGGTGTCTTTGACCCAGTTTCTCTTCTGTCTCTCAGAGAAATTATTGACCATTTGAAACCTTCATTCGGCTCTCATGATGTTCTATCTGTCACGGTTGACACATTCTCTGTTCCTTCTCGTCTCGTGTTTATGTTGTGGTATGAATGCACGTGTGTAGTGGGCGTGAGTGTATGACATCACCTGATCCACTTCAGCTGATCCTCATCCACTTCGCCATCTGCAATCAATCTCACCAGTCTACTTATACTTACCGCTGTTCTCCAATCCTTGTCAGATCGTTGTTTGATGTCGTCCGTGTTGGTGTTCCGGCGTCCAGTTCCTGCCTTGTGTTCCTGTTCTTCGTCTTCGTAGCTTGGTTTCATCTGTCGTCTCACCGTCACCTCACTTCAGCACTTCATCACGGATCCTGACCTCCAAAGTCCCTGCGGCACCTGTTCACATCTGCTTGTACTGAATCCTTATCATCATTAAAACTGTTAATTGCATTTGCTTCCAGTCGTTCCTCAATACACCATGACAGAACGTTCTGACCGAGAAATGAAAGCAGCGATCGCGTCTCCGAGATCCATAGAGGAATTTATTCATCACAGCATCAGGAGAATGGATTCTCAGCAGAGAGAAATCGGCGACACGGGTCGCGCAGTACAAGCTTTAGTGACGCAGGTGTCCGAGCTCACCCAGCAGATCCAACACCTACAGTGTCCCACTGCGCCGCCCACACCGGCTGTTCCTCCCACACTTCCAGAGAGACCCCCCCCAGTCAGAGCCTCGTCTTCCGGTTCCTGAGCATTACTCCGGTGAGCCAGCTTTTTGCAGAGCGTTTCTGACCCGCTGCTCGATGCATTTCGCTTTGCAGCCTCGCACATTCGACACGGAACAGGCAAAAGTGGCTTTCGTCCTCACCTTGCTGACTGGGAAGGCGGCGCTTTGGGGAACGGCGGTGTGGGAGAATCAGAACCCATGCTGCGCCTCGTTGCAGACCCTCGCCGCCGAGATGAAGAAGGTCTTTGACAGGGCTGTCTCTGGAAGAGAGGCAGCCAGAAGACTTGCGGAACTGTAGCAAGGAGAGAGATCGGTCTCCGACTATTCAATTGAGTTTCGGACCTTGGCGGCGGAGTGCGGCTGGAACGAGGAGGTGCAGTGGGATATGTTCCTGCATGGGCTGGCTGACCACGTCCAGAAGGAGATCTACGCCCTGGATCTACCCACCACTCTGAACGGGTTGGTCGACTTAGCTCTGCGGGTGGACGCTCGGCTGTCTAGGGTCGAGCGCCGAGTCCCGTCCACCCGTACCTTCGGAGGGACCGACGTTCCACGATCCAGCAGCAGGGACGTGGTCAGCCCCGTCTACGATCCCGAGCCCATGCAGGTGGGTCGAGCTCGGCTTTCCCGGGAGGAGAAGGAGAGGCGGAGATCCCAGGGCCTTTGCCTGTATTGTGGAGGAACGGGACATCACGCATACAACTGCCCGGTAAAAGGCCAAGCCCGATAGTAAACTTGAGGCTACTATCGGGTGGGATCTCCGCTAGGAAGACCTCATCATCGATTACATCTACCTCCACACTCCTTCCGGTAAGACTAAGGTGTCCAGTCCAACAGCACGACTGCCATGCACTTCTGGACTCTGGGGATGAAGGTAATTTTATGGACCACACTTTTTCACCAAAATTTCAAATTCCCCTCAGACCCCTCACTCACAGAATTGCAGCTCACGCACTTAATGGACAAGAACTTCCCACCATTTCCCTTTGTACTGAAGACATTACCCTCACCACCTCCGGCAACCATTCTGAGACTATTTGATTCTACATCATAGATTCACCTCTTGCACCCGTTGTTCTCGGACATCCCTGGCTCATCCTTCGCAACCCCCGAGTGGACTGGCACCATAGATCAGTGCTGGAGTGGAGCAAGGAATGTCATAAGTCTTTTCTCGTGTCTGCCTGTTCGTCTGTGCCTGTTTCTGTGTTTCAGGAGGAAGCAGGGGATTTGTCTAACGTGCCCGCGGAGTACCTGGACCTGAAGGAGGTGTTCAGTAAGTCTCGTGCTGCTTCTCTCCCTCCGCATCGTCCCTATGACTGTGCTATAGATTTAATGCCAGGTAAGTCTCCGCCTAAGGGCAAGTTATATTCACTTTCTATTCCAGAAAGGGAGGCTATGGAGAAATATATTTCTGATTCTCTAGCAACCAAGTTCATTCGCCCTTCCTCTTCTCCAGCGGGGGCGGGGTTCTTTTTTGTGGGGAAGAAGGACGGGTCTCTGCGACCTTGTATTGATTACCGAGGGCTGAATAACATCACGGTAAAGAATACTTATCCTTTGCCGTTGATGTCTTCAGCCTTCGAGAGGTTGCAGGGAGCATCCATTTTCACAAAATTGGATTTACGTAACGCTTATCATATGGTTCGCATTAGGGAGGAGGATGAATGGAAAACATTGTTTAACACCCCCAGGGGGCATTTTGAATATTTGGTCATGCCTTTCGGGCTGTCCAACTCCCCGGCAGTTTTCCAGGCACTGGTCAATGACGTGTTGCGAGATAAGATTGATCAGTTCATATATGTCTACCTGGATGACATATTGATTTTTTCTTCTTCTCTCCAGGAACACGTGCAACACGTCAGACGAGTGCTTCAGAGGTTGCTAGAGAATGGGCTTTTTGTCAAGGCGGAGAAATGCGATTTTCATGCACAGTCGGTCCCTTTCCTAGCGTACATCGTTTCGTCTGAGGGAGTGGGGATGGACCCCTGAGAAGATCAAGGCTGTTGTAGATTGCCCAAGCCCAGATTCCCGCAAGGCCCTGCAGAGGTTTCTGGGATTCGCCTATTTCTACCGGCGTTTTATTCGCAATTTCAGCCAACTAGTCGCGCCTCTGACTGCCTTGACCTCCCCCAGAACGACATTCAGGTGGTCAGACACAGCGGAAGCTGTGTTCTCCAAACTGAAAGGCCGCTTTGTTTCAGCCCCCATCCTTGTCGCCCCTGATTCTTCACGTCAGTTCGTGGTGGAGGTCGACGCGTCAGAGGTGGGAGTAGGCGCAGTGTTGTCCCAACGCTCTTCCACAGACGACAGGATGCATCCCTGCGCGTTTTTATCTCAAAGCTTATCCCCAGCCGAACGCAATTACGACATTGGTAACAGAGAGTTGTTGGCAGTTAAGTTAGCGTTGGAGGAATGGCGCCACTGGTTAGAAGGGTCGGGGGTACCTTTTATTGTCTGGACTGATCACAAGAACCTAGAATACATTAGAACCGCCAAAAGATTGAACTCCAGGCAGGCTCGGTGGGCATTATTTTTCGGCCGCTTCGATTTTTCTCTTTCATACCGTCCGGGTTCCAAGAACGTCAAACCCCGATTCATTATCCCGCATATTTTATTTTTCCGAACACCCGTTTACTCCCGAGTGTATTTTGCCCGAAACTCTATTCGTTTCCACACTCACATGGGAGGTCGAATCGAGGGTCAAGAAGGCCTTAGAAGGGGTAACGCCTCCGCCCGGTTGCCCACCGAACCGCTTGTTTGTGCCGGAGGGATTACGGTCCGACGTTATTCAGTGGAGTCATAACTCCAACGTGGCTTGCCATCCAGGAGTTAATCGTACTAGCTTTTTAGTCAACCAACGATTCTGGTGGCCACTTATGGCTCGCGACATTCACGATTTTGTTTTGGCTTGCTCGGTTTGTGCCACTGGTAAGACTTCCAATCGACCCCCAGACGGGTTACTTCAGCCGCTGTCGGTTCCTTCGAGACCCTGGTCCCACATCGCTTTAGATTTTATCACCGCCCTCCCGCCCTCTCAGGGATACACAGTCGTTTTGACTGTAGTGGACTGGTTCTCGAAGGCAGTCCATTTTGTTCCCTTACCCAAATTACCCTCAGCTAAGGAGACAGCGGTTACGGTCGTAGATCACGTTTTTCGTTTACATGGCCTTCCGAATGACGTGGTTTCCGACAGGGGACCCCAGTTCGTGTCCAAATTTTTTGCGAGAGTTTTGCAAATTACTGGGGGCGACTGTTAGTTTGTCCTCTGGGTTTCATCCCCAGAGCAATGGCCAGACCGAGAGAGCCAACCAGGATTTGGAGAGAGTGTTGCGATGTTTGGTTTCCAAGAATCCTTCCTCTTGGAGTCAACAACTCTCCATGGTGGAGAACGCTCACAACACGTTGCCAGTGTCGGCTATGGGCCTATCTCCGTTTGAGTGTAGCGTAGGTTACCAGCCACCAATTTTTACCAGTCTGGAATCCGAGGTCGCGGTCCCCTCAGCTCACGCCTTTGTTCAGAGGTGTCACCGCACCTGGACGAGAGCCCGTGAGACTCTACTCCAGGTGAGAGCGCGCACTAAGGCTAAGGCCGATCGCCACAGGTCGAAGCCTCCCGTATACGTCGTTGGTCAAAAAGTGTGGCTTTCAACCAAGAACATTCCTCTTCGCACCGTCTCTGAATAAACTTGCTCCCAAATTTATTGGCCCGTTTACTGTCACCAAGATCATTAGTCCGGTGGCAGTCCGCCTCAAATTACCTCCCGCGTACAGGAGGATCCATTCCGCCTTTCATGTGTCAAAGATCAAGCCCGTGTTTCATTCTCACATTAATCCGCCTGTCCCGGTTCCTCCCCCACCGCGACTCGTAGATGGGGAGACCACGTATTCGGTTAATCGTATTCTGGACTCTAGGCGAAGGGGACGCGGATTTCAGTACCTGGTGGACTGGGAGGGTTACGGTCCGGAAGAGAGAAGTTGGGTGCCTGCTAGAGACATACTGGATCACTCCCTCATCGATGATTACAATCGACAGGGTAAGGAGTCTGGGAACGCCAGGAGGCGTTCTTAGGAGGAGGGGTACTGTCACGGTTGACACATTCTCTGTTCCTTCTCGTCTCGTGTTTATGTTGTGGTATGAATGCACGTGTGTAGTGGGCGTGAGTGTATGACATCACCTGATCCACTTCAGCTGATCCTCATCCACTTCACCAGCTGCAATCAATCTCACCACTCTACTTATACTTACCGCTGTTCTCAAATCCTTGTCAGATTGTTGTTTGATGTCGTCCGTGTTGGTGTTCCGGCGTCCAGTTCCTGCCTTGTGTTCCTGTTCTTCGTCTTTGTAGCTTGGTTTCATCTGTTGTCCACCGTCACCTCACTTCAGCACTTCATCACGGATCCTGACCACCGAAGTCCCTGCGTCACCTGTTCACATCTGCTTGTACTGAATCCTTATCATCATTAAAACTGTTACTTGCATTTGCTTCCAGTCGTTCCTCAATACACCATGACACTTTCTCCCCATATTTTGAAATAAATTTTTGATTCGGTTGGAACATGTTTGGTGTCTTTTCTGAATAAATGCTTGAGCACAGGGAGTATCCCTGATAGCTTAAAACAAGCTACTGTTACACCTCTTCTCAAGAAACCTTCACTTGATGATAGGGATTTTAATAGTTTTCGACCTATCTCGACATTTCCTTTTATTGCAAAAGCACTGGAGAAAACGGCTCTCATTCAACTCCAGTCTTTTCTTAGCTCAAATCAAACTTTTTAAACTTTCCAGTCTGGCTTTAAGCCTCTGCACAGCACGAGTCTGCTTTATTACGGGTTTCTAATGATATACTGTTAACGACTGACTCTGTGATCCTAATAATGTCAGACCTAACCTCGCTTTTGATACAGTTGATCATAAAATTCTCTTATCCCGAATAGAATGTTCTGTGGGCATCCAGGGAACTGTCCTCAGCTGGATTAAATAATATTTAACAAATAGAGGTTTCTATGTTAGACTGGGTAATTTTTTCCTGTGGAGTGCCACAGGGTTCAATTCTCGCACCCATTCTTTTTTCCCTGTATTTACTTCCTCTGGGCTCCATTTTCAGAAAGCATTATATCATGTCACTGCTATGCAGATGATACCCAAATTTATTTGCCTCTGAAATGCTGCTCTGAAGTCTCTTTTTGCATGCAGATGAAGTGAAAATGGGGTTTTCTCAAAGTGTCTTATTTCTGAATGAATCTAAAACCGAGGTTATAGTCTTTGGCCCCCATGTAAACTTTAAGAGCAGCAACATTGACCTGGATTACCTTTCTCCTTCTACTTCATCCTGCATGAAGAACTGGTGTTTTCTGGGATCAGAAACCTCAAATTTGAAAAACAAATAAATGTGGTGATTAGCTCTTGTTTTTTCCAGCTATGTCTTCTCTCTAAGGTCAAATCCTCTCTCTGAGAAAACATTAGAGATTGCTGTCCATGCACTCATTACATCGCGTTTGGATTATTGCAACTCTCTCTACTATGGCATGCCCAAATATTCTATTGCTCGTCTCCAATTAGTACAGAACGCTGCTGCAAAACTCCTCAAAAGAAAACGTAAATTCGATCATGTTTCTCCTATCTTAAAATCACTGCATTGGCTACCTGTGCATTTTAATATTGAGTGTAAAATTCTTCTCTTTGTTTTTAAATCCTTAAATAATCTGGCACCGAGATATTTGTCTGAGCTACTCTGTCCACACAACCCCTACGAAACCTGAGGTCTGGTGATAAGAGACTTTTACTATTTCATAATTGACATAAAAAGTCAAAAATATGATATAAAATTGCATAATTATATGAATCTGACCCAATTCAGATGATTTTAGCAGTAAAGCAAAAGGTTGGGTTTTAGATTACACCATTATTAGTTTGTAATACTGGTCAAAAGTTTGGAATAAGTTTGATTTTTGAAAGAAGTCTCTTGCCCCTCAAGGCTGCATTTATTTTGTCAAAAATACTTAAAAATATTTATATTGTGAAATATTATTAAAATAAAAAAAAACTGTTTTATACAACAGCATTCCTAAAGCTCAAACAGTAGCAATGCCAAGGTCATATGGGTTTTGATTCCCAGGGAATATATAAAAGTGATACCTTGAATGCAAGTTTATTTGAAAAAAAGTGTCTGCCATATGTAAAAAAAAAAAAAAAAAAAAGTAACACAACTAACTGCAATGTGTGAAGCTTCTTCACCGGGTGTCTCAGGTAAGTGCAGAAGACTCATCATCATACATCGTGGGCAAATAAATGATATTTTGCTTTTTGTTAATCCACCAATACAAAACTTATTCTAATTTTAATTACACTCATTTAAAAAAGCTAGCAAAATGTTTTCCATGCACATTTTCAGCAAAAGCAAAACTGGATGTGCAGAGTGATAATAACTTTAGCCCTCTGTTTTAGAAAGTTTTAATTGGTGTCGTGTTAATACATTTTATTTTACATGAACATTTTTTTTAAATGTTTTTAATGCATTAACTGTTAATTGTCTGTACTGAAGGACTGAAGCAGTGAGCTTCATCTTAGTGCTTCTATGCAACAATCAAAATCATACAATAATCATTTCAAATAATGACACATTTAAGTATTTCAAAATAATTGTCACGGTTAGTTTTGGTTTTTGGTTCATGTTTCCTGTCTTGTCATGTGATTCCCTTGCTCTCATGTGATCCTGCCATGTATTCCCCATGTGAATGTGTCATGTTGTAGTTGGTCTTTTGTCTAATCATGTTGGTCAAGTATTGTTTTGTGTAACCACTGTAGGTAAGCCCCATGCCATGCCTTTATGTTTGATCTTGTTTTGAATAATAAACTGCACTTGGGTTCTGCAAACTTGCTTACAGTGGATCAATGTTACAATAATTATTTATTTAATCACAATATTCAGGACATCATTCAGATATTTTCTACTGCATGACAAGAAGACAAGTTATTTTATTTATGATTAAGAGTTTTATGTACAGTTTATCAATGTGAATTTGTTGACTGTTGAACATTTAAGTGAGAAGGGTTAATTTGGTAGTATGAGATATTAATTTAGTCATATTAGTAACTACACCACAACATTGATAAACACATCATTAATGTGATTTGTCATTTACACAAAGACAAACAAATTGAGGACAATTCCCACAATACACTCAATACACTCGGTCAAAACAGCTATTTTTAGTCTGATTTTCCCTTTTCACATATATACTTCAATTTGGAAGAGCAGTGGATGTCATTAAGCATCCCATCATATGCAATATGCCCACAGTCTTCTCCTTCCTCTCCTTTCTCTCCCAAGCCGTGTTCAGTCCAATCATCTGGCTGCCCAGTTCTCCATTGTCTGCAAAAATTGTCAAAAAATTGGGTTGTCAAAAGTACCGTTACTTCGGTACCAATTCAGTACTGAATATAAAAATGTGACGATACCAGCATTTCTGCCAATCACAGACATATCTGTTGAGCGTGTGAAGGCAATGGCCAATCAGACAGTTTTTAGGGCTAAAGTCAATTTTTGTGATTGACAACCGCATTTAATGGTGTGATTCTCGAAATGTCCTGTTCACACAGAAACTTACAGCAGCACCTCGAATACTGTGTGTATGAACGTGCAACGAGAGTCAAGCCCGTATTCTCTTACAAGTAACCGCGACAGTGACCGAAGTAATATCAAAGATGGCAACATCCATAAAACTTCAGACGATGTAATATAAATCTATGGTGTCCCCCATTTATTATAGCTTGTATTTATTATAGAGATTGTAATTTTAAGACACACCTGGACGTTTCTGAATGTTTAGTGGATATATTTATGTAGTTGTTGTGGAGTTACATTGATTCTTCTCATCGACTTGCATGTATCGTCATGTTTAACTTTTACACAAGTTAACACAGTTCCCTGAGGTCTTTATAAGACAGCTGTGACATTTTTTTTGGTCAAATAGTGTTCAGTGCTCGTCTGTGCAACGACAGAACAGTTTGCATGCTTTGCTCAAACTTTTGCCATTGTGTGGTTACAGAACTGGTTACACTGTTGGTGGAAACGTGCAGATTAAGGGCCGGTAATATTATTATAAGATTCCCTTCTTTCTTCAGATTCCCAGCGAAATCTGATCGGCTTATTTTTTGACATGCTTGCAGAGAAAGTTACTGGGTTTCACTTTTCTCGGTTTTCAGGGTTGGTAGATGCACTGGGGACCCGATTATAGCACTTAAACATGGAGAAAGTCAGATTTTCTTGATATGTCATCTTTAACCCTCTGGGGTACTTCGTTTTCCAGTCTCACATTCACGGTCTCACACTTTCACGGTCATAAGTCACCGGACCCCTAAAATCAAATTTTCTCTTTTTTTCAGTAAAATCAATGAAATGTATTTTTGATCAATAATATTTTTTCTGTTTTTCTTTGGTGTTTTGAGAGAATTCTATGATAATAATTAATATTTATGCAATAATTATGATAATTTTTTTCCCATTGAATATAATAGAAAATTTATATATATATATATATATATATATATATATATATATATAATTTTTATTATTTTTTAATTAATTCTGTATTTCAGGTTAAAGTAGAGACTAGGCCTATATAATTTTTTTTTTTTTAAATCAGATTGGTGCCATCTGGTGAAAGTATAGTGAGCATAATTATCATGCAATATCATATTGTAACAACTAGACGGATTTACAGCTCTCTGAGTCTGTAGAAAGGCTTGTGAATTCTAGTTGTTTTGCACATATTTGCCTTTTTCTTTTCAGGTTGTGGATTTTAATATATAATAAGAGATTCTCATTTTTTTTTACGACCACTTAGACTTTTCAAATCATGTCCCCAATTTTTGTGTGTGTTTATATGCCAAGTACCATAAAAGTTACCAAGTTTCGTACCATTCCGATGAAGCTTCGATTTAAAAAAAAAATGAATTAAAAAAATTCCGGTCAGAAATGAAGAAGTACCGAAGTGAGGGTTCGTTCCGCTCGCGTCTCACGTCTTAACGGCGCCTCGCGCACAGAACACAAAACTGACGGGAGAGTCGCTTCGGTGGAGAAAAGGGACTGGATCTAAAAACCTTCAGATTACACACGGCTCATTTCTCCGTGAGTAAGTTACCGGAAGCGAAACCACACACAACTTATTTATTATTACATTATTATACATATTTTTATTTATTATGACACACTATGTGATTTGTATGTTTCTTTGTCCATTTTATTACAAATGTTCCACTTTATAAACAATGTTTACGTATACAAATTTTAAGGCTTTATTTGAAGGTATTTAAAGGAAAAAAGTCTTTGCATTGACTTTTACCTGGATTTGAACCTCTATTTACTTTTGAGTCTTTTTCCCATTGATTACCTGTGGCCGCAATATTTTAAAACTTCTCATAATAACATAAAAGGTCTCTAATGTGTTTTGTGCCATTGCTTTGGCAAAGTATCTTGTCAAACAAACTAATATCGAAAGTGCGATATGGCTTTGTGCACTTATCAAATTTAATTAAATAATCATATCTGTTTGCACTGCGAGTTTCAAAGCGAAGTGTGCACTTTGCTCTAGTTCTCAGCTCGTGATCCGGTGTTTTCTGCTTCTCACTTCACAGTGAAGGAATGCATTGAACATCTCTGCATGTGCTGTGAGTTTAGCAAGCATTTCAAGGGGTTATCTCTGGCAAGTGCAGAAATTAGGACACTTAATATTCAACAATATTATTGATCTGCCTGCATTGACACCATTATATGAGAACTGAACTGAGCTGGACGATGACATCACTGTTTCTCCACAGCGGCTATATATATAAATGAACTAAATTAATAACTTTTTTACAACAAAAATGAACCATATCTGAACTTACTTAAGCTGGACAATGACTATTTTCTTCTAGATCTGCTGTACAGCAGACACAAACTTTGTTGCATTATTTTCCTGTTATCTCTAAAGTTGCTTTTGAAATAATCTGTATTGTAAAAATCACTGTATAAATAAAGGTGACTTGACAAAAGTATTGTAATTTCCCTAGCGTAAAGTAAAATAATATACTCATAAAATATAAATTTTCATTTAATTTACATTACATTTGTTTAACAATATATGGCTATTACTGTCATAGGAATAATAATATACAATTATTTATTTAAAACTACATTTCCTAAAACACCTGTGTGAATGTAATGTAGACTGAGACACTATATCACAACTAAAAAAAGGGTTGACTCACCTTTAAAGTTCAGGTACAAGTCAATTCACCAATCTTTTTGTCTTTGTTCAATTTGCACACTGAACATGGATTGGAGCTCTTAATTTTGAACTCCCAAAGTTCACCAGATTTATGAATTTAACTTTAAAATGTACAAAACGTGGAAAAACGCTTGTAGTTCATTTAATGGAAACTTTACCAAAGCAATGGCACAAAACACGTTAGAGAACTTTTATGTGATAATGAGAACCGAATATCCTGTTCTCTATATATTCAACTCACGCTTTATTCATGGCGTAAGGAGTGTCATCCGCCCATCTCCATTCCCCTGTGTTCTGGTCTGTTAGACCGACCCAGTACCCTTGTGGTTTGGCGAAGTTGGTAACAAATTGCTAGGAAGGGGGATAAAAGTTAATCACTGCAAGACAGAATGGAAGGTAGGAAAAGGGTTTTTGATTATGTGTGTTACTCACCCACTCCTTCTCAGAGCCGTCTTCTATTTTTAAGAGTAACGCGCCCTGCTCTTCGCAGTAAACTTTTGCTTGGGCCCAGTTCATTGTGTCTCTGGAGAACAGGTAACAGCTGTTGTTGAATGGGATCCACTCAAATTCACTACAGCCTGGAGGAAACAAGTCTATAAGAGAGAGAGAGAGAAAGAGAGAATGCATAATGTTGTAGTACAGAAGACATTCGTTTTTTTACTTAGTCATTCATCACATTTATTTAAAACTTCAAAGTAAATAAAATGTTTTTTTCAAATTAGGACGTGACCAATTATTGAAATCGATATAATTTTCATTTTGGTAAACCACTGCCATAAACAATATTTGGGCAGAACTAGTTTTCTCTGTGAGGTGGTTTCATATATTCTTATTTAACTGTACGGATGTTGTATGATTTGAAGTATTTCAATACTTTTTTTTTTTAAATTACAGAGCAAACTGTTTTTTGTCTCATGCAGATTAAATAAATGTAATCCTACCCAGATAATACTGAATATTAGCCCCCCCCCCCCCCCACAATGTTTATTCTCATTTACTTCGACCATCTTTAAATACCGTAATTAAGGCTAGAATTCTTGTTGTGCTGCCTGATGCACCTTCATTATGAACTTTATTGGTAAAATAACCTGCTATTCTGCTACATAACAGCATTAAAACAAAAGCTGCATTTATTTGACACATTATTGCATCTTGAATTTAGAGTTTACTCACTGGTAAATGATAGTTTGTAAGAAAGAGTTCGAATAGATGATTTCAGTTCCTCCAGGCCTGACCTTGACGTGCCAACTTTAGTTGAATACAAAAGTCAGAAAAATACAACATATCAGCATGATTTCTTCTAATACAGGAAAAGCTTAATTCTGTTGAACATCATATTCAAGATTTTTAAATAAAACATTCATTAACATTTATATTTTAATTAGTATTTGTGTTTATTTTAATAATGTGTTTAATTTATTCGAGATAGGTTGTGTGCGTAAATAAAACCGTAGAGTTTTGAAATCAAACTGTTCTCTACAGGAGGAAAAAAATAAATAGAGAAAGTTTTATCATGGGCCAAGAAATATACACCTTCAACTCCTTGATATGCTGTTTTAAATGTGAGGATTCGAAGCTGAATGTACGTCCAGCACTCACCCAGCTTTTGTAGTTTTTCCTCTTGTTTGGATGCGAGTGAACTCTGTGACGAGCCGAGATCAGTAATCAAGGTCTCAATATTAGACAACTTCTTTTCATGCATTGCTTATGGACACAGAGTGAGAGGGACAAATAATAAATAAATGATCAATGCACTTATAATATCTTAGAGTATTTGCAGTATCATATATACACACACACACACACACACACACACACACACACACACACACACACACACACACACACACACACACACGCACACACGCACACACGCACACACAGTGTATTTGCATCATATTCTTTTGAGATTGACACTTCTGTCAGTCAGGAACTTGAAGCGTGCAAAAATGGAAGATTCCAAAACAGACGCAAGTAACGAAACATTTTCCATGGAGGACATTTGAAGAGTGTTATTTTGCAACTTTGTTTATGAATCAATTAAACTAGCTTGCAATCTCTTAAAAAATAAAACATCAATGTTAAAGTAGTCAAGACACTAACCGTTGGTCATTGGGTTACTTGGTTCAGACATGTTCAAAGATGAACTCAGACTGGACACCAAATTCTGCAGCTCAGAAACCTTCTTTTCTAAGTCACCAACTGTAAAAACAATTATTAATTAACATTCCTTTACCAAAACCGATCTGTGATGATGATGATGATGATGATGATGACGATGATGATGAAGTTCTCACCTGTGATCTGGAAATCAGATTTGACTGAGGTTAGATCAGAAGTGTGGCTGCTCATCCAACTCTCCAGCATTGAGAACTTTCTTTCTTGATGTGAAACTTCAAACCAAAATAAACAGACAAACAAACTTCTTCAGCTTCTCTGCAAATATTTTTAATATTCATATGCTCATTCAAATAGTTAATTAAAGCTCAGTTCAGTGATAAGAGCAAAGCAGTTCAGTTCATGTTCACATTATTTGTCACACTATCCATAACACTGCAAAATTAAAGCAGTAGCAATACACTAAAGACAGTTTTTCGTTTAATCCACTCACAGATGACAGAAGTCATGATGATGAAAAAAATCATGCAAACTGTTCCTAGAAGCACAAGGATGCCAGTGTGTCTGCTACATGAGCGACCTGCAGAAAACAGACAAAACCCTTGATTCATTTATATTGTTAATGTCACAATATAATTTAATTTTGCAATGCCACACATTTTGAGATAATATCTGTAGCAAAATGGTGCCGGAACAAGTGACATACCCAAGTTTACTTACGAGCAGTACAACACATTTCTAACCATAATTATCATGAACATGATTAATTGTTGAAGATCACTGGCTAAAAGAGATGATATCCAGTATGTAGAAACTTCCCCTGAGGAAGAAACATTCACAGCATTCCCGATTCCAATTACATTTCAAATATAAAAGTTGCTTTTGAAATAATGATTAAAAAAGTCTGTCAAGACATTGAAATAAATGAAATTGCTAAACATTTTCCATTTCACTCATGCTGTAAAAGCCTAAATGAGTTTAATGCTTTAAGATTTCTCCAACTGAATGTGATATTGTAAATCTTCCAAACCTCTCCAAAATGATTTCTTTGGTTCACATTCCATGTCCATTTTAACGTATTCTTGAGAACAATCCATTTTCTATAAAAAGTGACCATAAAATGTGAGCAAATCTAAGTCACTTGGTTCTTATAGTTGACATTTAAAACACCACCTACTATTAATTATGTAATCATGTTCCTTAAAAAAAAATTAACTTCCAGATTCTGAGGAAATTTTCATTTTCAATTTCATTGCTGATTTATTTTGTTACCCAGACACACACAGGAAAACATTTAATGCTAAAGATTTTTTTTTTCTTGCATGTACATTTTCTTCATGACAGGTTTATTGACGCTTATGTGACGTCTACTTTACATCAAGCAATTAGTTGATTTGCCACCATGCTATTTTTTGGTAGTTTTACAAGACATCCCCCTCCACTCACCCAAAAGTGTGCTGTTCCATTCTGCCGTGCAAAGGCAAAAGACCGTAACTTCGTTTTTGGTCGAAAATTAGTAAGTGATATTTTTGGCACATTCAAGACCTCCTTTATCATGTTGATAAGTATCTTGAGTCAATTCCGATTTTTTTACAAGAAAATAATGGGTTGTCTAAACAGTAACTTCCAAAAGCCCATGAGAAACCAAGGCAGAACACCGTAACACCAGTTCCCTTTCAGTCGAGAACGTCAGACGTAGTCGACGGTCGACTGAATTGGGATCTCGCTAGAGAGCCTGTCTTCTTCGAGTACTATTGAACGAGCCAATGTAATTGGCGTGCGTGATTCGCATCACACACTCCGCCCCCGCGGCGCGGGTATAAATACGGAAGTGGATGCACGCACTAGTTGCCTTTCGCTTCGGAGCCGATCGTTTGATGTCTCTGAGAGTGCTGTTGTCTACAACGAGCGAGTGTGTCGGTGTTCTTCAGGAAGACTCTCCCAGTGCTGGTGTTCTACAGCGCGAGTGCAGCGGTGATCGCGAGCTTTGAGCTCTCAACTGCTGTTTTAACAGCAACAAATTTCTAAATGTTTGTGTGTGTTGATGGCTGGTTAGAGGGCGGAAAAGTGAGTGCTTCACTGTTTCAGTTCTCTGTTCAGTGTTGCCGCGGTCATTCCCCTGTGTGCTCCGGCACTGGTGACGGTCCTATTTTCTGAAAGAGCAACACGGGTGCGTTTGCGTCTTTTTCAAGATGTCATTCCGCCCGTGCGTTTCTGGGTGCGGTCGTTCCCTGTCTCTCTCTGATGGTCACAACTGTTGTGTCACATGTTTGGCTTACAGCACGCTGAGACAGCTTTTGTGGACAGCTCATGTTTTCACTGTGGGAACATGACTGTCGCAGTGTTGAGGGCGAGACTCGCCTTCGTTCGCGGAGAGCGAGTCCCCATTACCATGCCCCACCCTCGGGTGCTGTGTGGGATGGGTGACCGGAGGATAGTGTTGGATGTCCCGCCCGGTAACCATTCCCTGTGGGCTCCTCACTCCTCCCTTCCACTGCAACCACTGGAGCCTCCTGTGTTGTCTGCTGGTCCATCTGTAATGGGTGGGCCAGCGGTTTCACTCGGGGCTCCCCTGGAGGACAAGACGCCGATTGCAGCATCGGAGGGTGAGCTGACTTCTAGAGATGATGACTCGGCTGCATTGTCTCCCTCCGGGAGTTCAATGTTGCCCGAGCCGGATCCAGAATTATCAGCTATGCTGAAACGGGCCGCCGAGGCTGCCGGGCTCGAGTGGAACCTCCACCGTGTCCCGTTCAGTCTCGGTTGGAATCTGGAGTTTGGTATCTTGGGGCGGGCCGCGCTGGTTCTCAGCTCGCCGCCCCAGTGCCTTTCTTTCCCGAAATGCATGGAGAGCTTATCAGGTGGTGAACAGCATCTTTCTCTGCCAGAAACTGCCTGAATAGCTTTTCCCCCTCATTACCCTTGATGGAGGAACGGTGAAGGGTTGCGAGGTGTCCCTCCATTGGAGCGGTCTGTCGACACAGGTGCACCTGTGTCCGGCGGCCGCTGCCTTTTGGGGGGATCCTCGTCTCCCCCCTAAGGCCTGTGAGTTTCGTCTGTTCCGACGGGCAGAGCTTACAAAGCCTGTGGGCAAGCCCCTTCCTCTTGCGTGCCATGGCGTTGCTGCAGGCTAGGGCACCCATGGCATGCACGAGGGTAATCCAGACCGTGCGCTCATAGGTGAGCACCGCACTGCATCCGACCTCACCCTCCGGGGTACGGGTGTCGTAGCGTGCGTGATCGGTCTGGCGGTGTCCACCTTGGTGGTCCAGTAGCGCCTTCGTTGGCTCAGCCTGGTTGGTATGGCGGATGCGGACAAGGTTCGGTTCCTGGTCTCCCCAATTTCCCAGGTTGGGCTGGTCGGCGACGCGGTGGAGAACTGCATCAAACAGTTCTCTGCCGCTCAAGCGCAGACGGAGGTCATCCGGCACATCCTGCCCCGGTGGCCAGCTGCTGCCTCCACCCGCCGCCGGTGGCAGCTCCTCCGCCTGCTCGTCGCCGTGGGCGTTCCCCGGCCGCCGCTCCTGCTGGCCCTCCGCAGCAGCCTCCACCCAGGCCTCAGCATGGAGCCGGCCGCAGTAGAGACGCCCAGCCCGCTCCAGGCGCTGCCAAGCCAGGTGGCAAGCGACAGCGAAAGCATTCCGGAGCGGGCCGCCCAGGAATGGATGAGATCCTCTTGGAGTGGCACGATCACTCCCTCCCCCCGGGTGAGGGCCGGGTGGAGCCTTTATTTGTTTGTGTGTCTGTTCCGCCGCTGGCTCCCTAAAAAAAAAAAAAAAAAAAGCGGAGCAAGCGGTTCCCACACTTCAAAGAGAGAGCAATCTCATCTGTTCCTGGGTCCCAAGAGGGCCAGTCTGGCGGGTGTGACCCTGTATAGCCTTACACCCCTCAGCTCCCCCTTGGTCGCCAGCAGGCAGCTTGGTGCGTTCGAGGACCCGGTCATCCGCCTTCTCACGCGCCCCCTGCCGCTTGTGGAGACAGGTAAGTGTTGCACAGCACACTAACACCACTCGCTCTACTTTGCTGCCCCACCTCAGGCTCGGCTACCCCGCTCAAGTCAGTGACAGTCATCACATGGTGTTGAGCAGACGTGCTCCTGAAAATTCAGTGATATTCATCACACCGAGTGTTGAGCAGTGCTCCTGACTTGTGCGTGCTTATCTTATCCTGCTGGCGAAGGATTTGATATAGCCGCTCCTCCAGCCGGTACGAAGGCCAGTTGTAAACTCGTTCTTCGTGCTACTAGGTGGTGGGTCGTGACCATCTTGGCCCAAGATTGGTCTGCAGCTTTGACCTGAAAGACATGTGCTTCAGATCTCTACCTCCCGCACCGCAGGCCATCCTGTGTGTTGCGTCTAAGGGTGGAGTATCAGTACAGTGTCCTTCCCCTCAAGTGCTCCAGAGCCCGTTGGGTCTTCAGGTCAACTGGAAGAGTGTAATCTCGCCCACGGGCTGAGTATCTCTTTTTTTAGTTTTGGAGAGGTACTCGGTCCAACATTTCTCTCCAATGAGAATGTGTTCAGCTGGTGTTGAAGTGAGAAAGGGTCCCACTGAAAGAACTTTCAGAGGCTCCTGGGGTATATGGTAGTCGCAGCCTTTGGCTTCCTCCATATGTGACCGCTTCAGCGCTAGCTTCACGATCGAGTCCCGAGGTGACCGTGGCAGAGCAGCTCACCCTGTGTGACTATAGTTCATCCCGGTCTGCTGCCAAACCCTCTTTCAACAGAGGGGCCATGTACAAAGGGCGTGTTTTAACGGGGGCCTGGGCGACCCCCGACTACACGGGCATTCGTGCCTCGAGTTGTTAGACATTGCGACCGTTGCGCAAGCTTCCCCTGCATGTCACAAACTCACCCGTCACCTCCTCCTTGGAGTCAGACGCTTCTGAGGGCGCCTTGTTCCACTCCTCCCGCTTACTCAATCGTGCCGCCATCGAGCCTCACGACAGTTATAGCCAGGGCAAGTGGAGACTCCATCCCCTGGGTCCGGCTGGGTCATGACCATTCCGGGGCCGCTCAGTTGCCCCCCCGGTTTTATTTTTCCGCCAGTGTTTGGGTAAACCGAGCGGACTACCCTTGGACAAACACTGGGTCTCAGCTGCCCCAGGGGCCCGCAGAAGTGCGTTTAACCCCAGTGAGCCTTCTAAAAGTGACTGCGACTCATGGTCGCCTTGCGCCTGCTCAAGTCAGTGAAATCATCACTCTTCATGTTGAGCAGAATTGCTCCTGAAACTCAGTGAAGTTCATCGCACTCAGGTGTTGAGCAGCAATGCTCCTGTAGCTCTATGAGTTCATCACAGGTAGCTCAGTGAATTCGTCACACGCAGTGCTGAGCAGAAATGCTCCTGGTGCTCAGTGACGTTCTTCGCACTCAAGTGTTGAGCAGAAATGCTCCTGCAGCTCAGTGAGTTTATCACACTCAGGTGTTGAGCAGTAATGCTCCTGAAGCTCAGTGAACTTGTCACACTCAAGTGCTGAGCAGAAATGCTCCTGTCGCTCAGTGAAGTTCTTCGCACTCAAGTGTTGAGCAGAAATGCTCCTGAAGCTCGGTGAGTTTATCACACTCAGGTGTTGAGCAGGAATGCTCCTGAAGCTCAGTGAACTTGTCACACCCAAGTGCTGAGCAGAAAATGCTCCTGAAGCCCAGTGATCTTCACATGTTGTGTTGAGCAATGCTCCTGCTTTTGCGCCCGTCGCTTGCACCTACGTGCCAAGTCAGGAGAGGAACAGGTCTTCATAGTTGCCCCTTATTGGCCCAACTAGACCTGGTTCCCTTCAACAGCCTTCCTGACTTCCCCTGAAAACTCTTTCGGGGACGGGGCACGATGGCACACGCGTTCTTCCCCCGGAGATTCCGGGCGGTCTTACATCTGAACGCGGAGGTTCAGGTGGCTATCACAAGAACATGTGATAGTTACCATCACTTCTGCAAGCACCCCCTAGAATTGGGTAGCGTGCTTACGCCTTTAGAAGTGGAACCTAGTCGTTGAGTGCGTCTTCTCTCCAGAGGAGATCCTGAAAGCTTTCGATCACTTCAGTGCTCTCTTTCCTGCAAAATGGGTTGCAGTAGGCTGTTTTCCTTCACCCTGAAAATGATGTTGCCTCCGTGTTTAAACGACGCTCATCGTGTTGCAGAAGTATGCAGAAGCACGTTCTGATCGTCAGGTTCCTGAGGAGCAAGGTCTTGTAAATCCTTGTGTCCCTCTTTATCCTCTTGGGCCTTGTCCCTGGTGCGACTGCACTGCAGAGACCGCCCCTGAGCCACTGCAGGCAGTGAGTTAAAAATTCTGTTATATCAGTTCTCCTGCTCGCGTGGTCTCTACTAGAGGGTAGGGACTTGCTCGCTTTCGGTCAACGTATTGTGCCTGGAGTCTGGGCCGGCTAACTCTCACAAGCTGAGACCCCGGCTCGGATTGTGCCCAAGGTTCCTACCTCTCCCGTAATAGGAGCAGGTGGTGAGCCTGCAAGCGCTGCCCTGGAGGAGGCAGATCCAGCCCTGGCTTCTCTGTCCGTTCGCTTGGACGTGTACAGAATGCAAGTCATAGACCTCAGACCAGCTCTTCAAATATCTGTTGGAATTCAGCAGAGAGGGAAGGCTGTTTCCATGCAAAGTTGCACTTAGTGCTTGCCTTCATTTCGGCACAGATCCGAGATGCAACATGTCCACTTAGGTGTTGAGCTCCTCTATGATGAGTGTAAAGTGCTTCGCCTGGGCGTTGACGATATGCTTTGCTAAAACAGATTCTAGAGTTGGGGGCTGGACGACACCTAGTTGAACCGCTGCCTCACGTGGGCTCCCTTCTCATGAAGCCAGTTTCACAGTGAGCCCGGTTCAAGTGTCGGCTTGCTGCGCCATTCCCCTCCTATGGACTGGATACGCGCGCCTTTCTACTCCAGTTGAGTTCCCTTAAAATTGAACCCTGTTGAGTTCCTCCACACCCCTCCGACGTCGGACGTGCGGAACGTCTGGTGTTAGGCCTACCACTCGTAAGCAGTGTGGAACCTGTGTTAGGCTGGGTCCATATGTTGCGGTCCCTTCGGTGACCCCATATGTGTATTCTTCCACGATACGGCTCCCTGCGGTGAGCCTGTGTCTTCCCTCGGCAGAGTCTCTCTGCCGTCACTGTCCGGTGTGTCTCCCCCCGTCTTAGGCTGGAGCCACCCCAGTGACATTCCATATGTTAGACTGCCCGGTTTCCGCCCAGTTCATATGTGTATTCTCCACATTACCTCCCTCTGGGTTGGATGTGGCTTCCGCAGCGTCCCTTCCTTCCAACGTACGGGGAACGCTTTCCCAGTGGTCCTGTAGGAACAGCAGTGACTTCCCTGGCCTAAGCCCTGTCCTTCCCCGCCTTAAGTTTGCGGGGGCATCAGGAGGCTTTGGTTTAGGCACTGGAAGGTGGCAGCGTTAGTGGCGTGTTCAATGGGTGATCCCAATTCAGTCGACCGTCGACTACGTCTGATGTTCTCGACTGAAAGGGAACGTCCTGGTTGCGTATGCAACCCACCGTTCCCTGAAGGAGGGAACGGAGGACGTAGTCCCCTTGCCACTACCGCTGGACCACCGCTGACCCCGGGTTACTCTCGGCTCCTCAGCGAAAAGCAACTAGTGCGTGCATCCACTTCCGTATTTATACCCGCGCCGCGGGGGCGGAGTGTGTGAAGCGAATCACGCACGCCAATTACATTGGCTCGTTCAATAGTACTCGAAGAAGACAGGCTCTCTAGCGAGATCCCAATTCAGTCGACCGTCGACTACGTCCTCCGTTCCCTCCTTCAGGGAACGGTGGGTTGCATACGCAACCAGGACGTTACCGCTCTTTGGTTTTGTTTTGGAACGCTCATATTGAGTTACAGTAGTCTGCCTTTGTTCAGCCGTGGGTAAATATGAAGTTACGGTGCCGTAGTTCTATCAAATAATGCGACCTACCTATCAGATTGTACGGTGTTCTGCCTTTGTTTTACTCTCCATTAAAATTGAAATTACGGTGTAGCCTGTGTACTTTGTACAGCTGCCATCAGTCCCTGTAACTTCTGATGTCCTCATAGCTTTGTCCTACACAAATCTAGTCAGAACATTTAGTATGGTCTGAACCAGCTCCATCGACAAACGTGCGATATTGATCGCAAAGGATATACAGGTGCTGGTCATATAATTAGAATATCATCAAAAAGTTGATTTATTTCTGTAATTCCATTCAAAAAGTGAAATTTGGATAGTATTCATTCATTCATTACACACAGACTGATATATTTCAAATGTTTATTTCATTTAACTGTTATGATTAAAACTGACAACTAATGAAAATCCCAAATTCAGTATCTCCAATATTACAATATTACTTAAGACCAATACAAAAAAGGATTTTTAGAAATGTTGGCCAACTGAAAAGTATGAACATGAAAAGTATGAGCATGTACAGCACTCAATACTTAGTTGGGACTCCTTTTGCCTGAATTACTGCAGCAATGCGGCGTGGCATGGAGTCGATCAGTCTGTGGCATTGCTCAGGTGTTATGAGAGCCCAGGTTACTCTGATAGTGGCCTTCAGCTCTTCTGCATTGTTGGGTCTGGCTTGTCGCATCTTCCTCTTCACAATACCCCATAGATTTTCTATAGGGTTAAGGTCAGGCGAGTTTGCAGGCCAATTAAGAACAGGGATACCATGGTCCTTAGACCAGGTACTGGTAGCTTTGGCACTGTGTGCAGGTGCAAAGTCCTGTTGGAAAATGAAATCTGCATCTCCATAAAGTTGGTCAGTAGCAGGAAGCATGAAGTGCTCTTAAACCTCCTGGTAGATGGCTGCGTTGACCTTGGACCTCAGAAAACACAGTGGACCAACACCAGCAGATGACATGGCACCCCAAACCATCACGGACTGTGGAAACTTTACACTGGACTTCAAGCAACGTGGATTCTGTGCCTCTCCTCTCTTCCTCCAGACTCTGGGACCTTGATTTCCAAAGGAAATGCAAAATTTACTTTCATCAGAGAACATAACTTTGGACCTCTCAGCAGCAGTCCAGTCCTTTTTGTCTTTAGCCCAGGCGAGATGCTTCTGACGCTCTGTCTTGTTCAAGAGTGGCTTGACACAAGGAATGCGACAGCTGAAACCCATGTCTTGCAAACGTCTGTGTGTAGTGGTTCTTGAAGCACTGACTCCAGCTGCAGTCCACTCTTTGTGAATCTCCCCCACATTTTTGAATGGGTTTTGTTTCACAATCCTCTCCAGGGTGCGGTTATCCCTATTGCTTGTACACTTTTTTCTACCACATCTTTTCCTTCACTTCGCCTCTCTATTAATGTGCTTGGACAGCTCTGTGAACAGCCAGGCTCTTTAGCAATGACCTTTTGTCAGTTTTTTCAGTGCCACAGACTGATCGACTCCATGCCACGCCGCATTGCTGCAGTAATTCAGGCAAAAGGAGCCCCAACTAAGTATTGAGTGCTGTACATGCTCATACTTTTCATGTTCATACTTTTCAGTTGGCCAACATTTCTAAAAATCCTTTTTTGGTGTTGGTCTTAACTAATATTCAAATTTTCGGAGATACTGAATTTGGGATTTTCATTAGTTGTCACTTTTAATCATCGCAATTAAATGAAATAAACATTTGCAATATATCAGTCTGTGTGTAATGAATGAATATACTATCCAAATTTCACTTTTTGAATGGAATTACAGAAATAAATCAACTTTTTGATGATATTCTAATTATATGACCAGCACCTGTATGCAGAGTTCACAGAAAAATGTTACACATGCCGTAGCAGGTGAATAGTAGCCTACAAAGAACTAAAGCCCCGCCTCACCCAGTTCGGGTACCGGACCTGGTTGAAACAATCATGCATCTAGCTGGCAGACTGGCAAAACTTCGCCGGCGCCTTTAGCACCGCCCTGACCAATCACGAGCGAAGTGCACTAGCACAATAATAGGGCAGACAGCTGAAACCACCGCATACTGAAAAGTCAAGATGCAGAACACTGAAGGTTGTGCTATAAATGCATTCATCTAGGTAGTCCAGAACGCGGTCCCCACTGAGTCTCAATGGGGAAAGGACTGCGCGTTCGTACTCTGTAGGCTACTTTTCGTGAACGTACGAGGAGCGTGACACCTTCGAACACGGAAATTATTTTCCAGTCCCCAGTTCGAATGTGCGCGAGGATCTGTTTGATCGTGATCATTTTGAACGCGAGTTTAGCAAGTCTTATGCCACTCGGTACCAATTGAATATACTCTTTACAGCTATGGAGGTATTTTGTCATGTCTAATGTATTAATAATACCACCAGAATGCAACCAAAGCACTGCATAGCAATAAGTAGATGTCTATAAGTAATTGTAAATCATACAAAATAAATGCTATGATCACTAGATTTTATGCAGGTATTACTATGATGATTTTGTTAATGGTGATCAGCAACCAAATATTGATAATGTGGAAGTTACTGCCTTTTGCCTTGGCATGACTTCTCGCTTTTTGCTGACAATTCAAAGGCAGAGTACAGTAACTTTTAAATAGTGGTCAAAAGTCAAGTTTGAGCTCAATGTTTTTTTATGTAGATAATTGTCATTACTAAAATATCTAATTGCCAGATTTCCAGTGTTCTACCTATAATTAATTAGGCGGGACAACTAAAAATCTTTAAAGTTATTTTTCTCAGTTCCACACTCTAGCGACTTAAGGTTTTTTGCCTTTGTAGGGCAGCATGGATCTAGGTTATTTTGTTTCATTTAAAGATCCACCGTCCTATGCATTGTCTTGCTATTTGGTCCTTTTACTTGTGTGACTCTGTAAGCGTCTTAATTCTTTCTGAAGGTTCTGGGGAATTTTCCTTTTTACCATTTAAAATAGCACTTCTAATGAAATCATTTAGCTGAATGTGCCAAACACTGCTTTTGTGCTGAGCTTGGACTTTCAAACATGTAAAAATATACTGAATTAGGGAAGCGAGACCAATTCATATGTAAAACTTGATCTGTAACTGTTTCTAAGGATAATTTAATATCGAGCTGCTGGGCAAATAAAGACAGAATGTCCAAATGAACAGATGCAATAAGCTATTAGGAGCATAAAGTTTGAGTCTGCCCTGAATAATCCTGTATCTTAATTTTAATACAGGTGCATGAAAATACTTCTCATCAGACCTCTTTTTAAGCGTACCGATGAGTGGCTATCAGCATAATGCATCTATTATGAGCTGTACTATTTCTTGACGGAATCCAGACATAAAAACGTAATTTACTCTATAATGCTGTATTTTATGGAATTTGTCGTGATTCTCGTGGTGTTTTCACCCTCTGCGGCCTCATATAAGGACATGAATGCATGAACTTCAGCTCCAGAGCCACTCTGAGAGTCACTTCATCAGCATTTACCACTTCATTTGAGAAAATTATATCATAAACGCACAGAAACTCCAAAGTTTTCATAGCAACCTGTCCAACAGTACAGTAGAATTTAGATACGTCTCAATGTATTAATAATACTAACACTAATAACAATTTTTAAGGAACAATCAAAAAATTCTCTTCCATGTTAATAATTTATTTTTATGAATTCAATTAATTAGCCATTAATGTCAGGATAAACAGAGGACCCAAGAGCGAAAGCAGGTAATAACAAAGTCTTTAATAAAGAAATGAACAAATCAGTCAGCTGCCAGTCTGGCGCTGAACTGGTATCTCAATAGCTTGGTATAATGAAACAGAAAGCGGTGATGCCCAGGCTGGGTAGCAGTGGTCAGCAGAGATATCTCAGACCCAGAGTAGTAGTCATCGAGCAGCAGGTTGAGTAGTAGTAGTAGTCGAAGACCACAGGCAGCTGGATTGGTGGGCAGAACACAATATACGTAGACAGGACAAGACGAGTTGATAATTCCGATGAGGCAGGCAGAGTAGACTGAGACTGCAGAACATACAGGAACGAGCCTTACAAAGTAATAATAATCTTGCAATGAAACAGAGAGAATGATGACAAGAAGTAGCAGACAAAATCAGGTTAAGAGAAAACAGGTGTGGTGACAATGACAATGGTGTGGTGAGAAAAAAAACTCTGGTTCATGACAGTTAAAACAGAATTTGGTAAAAAAAAAAAATATTCCTAATTCATAGGGCCCTAAACATGTAATTTTTTGTTAAACTTTTAATATATTGTTGTTAAATGATTTAAATTAATTAGACATGTGTCACAGAGACACCAGTATCAGCGCCAGACCTCTACACTCCGCCCACTTGTTCCGCATCACCAGAATACTAATCACCTGCACCTGTCACCCTCACCTGCCACCTATCTGCACTCACTCCACTCTTACCTTAAATACCACACCACTTCACCCACTCAGTTGTCTGGTCTCGTCGACTCATGCGACAACCTGACTCTCCTTCGGGAAATCTCTCAAAGACCAGCCCAACACTCACCTGTTGTGATACTCACCCGTCAGTGACCAAGATCCAGTCTCCTTCTCCAGTTCAGTCATCAGCCTTCTGCTTCATCATCACCATCCTGCATCAGATATGAGACTCAGTTACCATCAACTAGTGATGGGCAGATCGAGGCTTCGTGAAGCAATGAAACAGTTGAACCAAATGGTCCATATTGTTTCGAGGCTTCGAATCAATCCGACACCCGTCTCAACGGTGACACCTAGTGGTCACTTGCAGGTGTTGATCTGAAACAACCTTGACGAGCCATGAAAATTTGTTGTTTTTTTATTATTGTACTTTTCTAATATGTGAATCTTGTAACCTATAGGCTCCTCCCTGTGCATAATGTTATTTTGGTCCTGCAAAATGAATATTAATAAATTAAATCAAGCCACAATGTCTCACTTTTTTACATATCTTTATTCAAAAATATTAATTTTTCTGCTGTGGAAGGACTTCGCCTACTTCTTTTTTTACAGATAATTTCTCCAGCCTTTGAAAAAATCCTCTCACAAGGGACACTTGTTGCTGGCATGCAAAGATATTTTTTAGCTAGGACATACAAATGAGGAAAGATTACTGCTCTCTCTTTCAAGTAAATTAGTGGATCATGAGTTCTGGGCAAATACGCATCGTTGATGTATTTTTTCACTTCCACTGTGGCATCAATGGAAGCATTGTGTATCATCTGGGTTTGATGGATACGAGTGTCAAAAAGTTCCCATAAAATGCCCTGTGTTTCTACTGGTGTTGATGGTGATGGATACATCTATGCATACCTTGCTTAGATGGCCCAGCAGTGTCAGTAGCAGGCCTAGGTACAGGGGGAATGCCATCCTCTGCACCCTGCAAAATGGCAGGATAAGTGCTCCTCAAATGGCGCATCATGGATGATGTATTGTTGCAGTAGGCAAGGTGCCGATCACAATACACACATCTCACTTTATTTGGGGTTTCTAAATGGAAATGCTCCCACACCACAGATGTACGGCATCTCTTCTGGGGAGCCTCCATTTTATTTATCTATCCAAATCTATCTAGATATGTATCTCTAATCTATCTATGTAATTAGATATATGTTTCTACAATCTATCATTTAGATATGTATATATAATATGTATCTATAATATATGTATTTAGATATGTATCTATAATCTATGCACAGGGCTCTCAAGTTTTATCAAAAGTTTAGAGTGAGATTTAGGGGAGGAGCCACCCAAATATTTGCAGCAGCGGTCCCTCGACCCAACCAAATTCGCTTCAATTTTTGCTAGCAGTTCAATTTTGCCTATTGTTCATAATTGACCAGCACAAATGGAAATTATAACAATTGTTAAATCTGAAAAAAAAGACAAATTCATCCAAATAAAATAAATAGTTATATTTAAAAAATACAAATGTATTGAAAAATAAAAATAAATTTGACCCCAAACAAGCCAACGTAACATCAGTAATCAATGTACATAACATTGTGTCATAACAACTTGTGAGCATGTATGTCAAGACCCAAACCGGTCACCTTTACAGGGGTCATCGGATGCCCATTTTCCACAAGTTGGTATGATTCTTTTGGGTCTTCATGTCAAGTTTGTAACATACTTTGGTTAAAATTTCGCAATGGTTGTGTAAAACAACACCCTTTTTACCTCTTCAAAAACAGCTGTGTTCACAGTGACCCGTTTCGGTGCATGTCTCTTTAAATGATAATGAGCAACAACTTTTTGGCTTTTTGAGGATTAAAAAAAAGTGAATGGATTTTTTTCATTGCATGGTGATTGTGTCCACACACTGCAAAGACACATTTATTTGCAAATACCATATAAAAGTATATTTTGCATCCGATGACCCCTTTAAAAGCAGTTGGAGAGTTTTTGAATGCATCAAAAATAATTTAGCACGAATTTGGCTATACTCCTCAACATCAGGTCTCACTGTCTTTGATCACAGGCAAGAGATATCGTCCAGGAATCGTAAAATCAAAATGCTAAAAAAATAAAAAATAAATGAAGATGTCCGCAAACCGCATTCATCAGATCGTGCTCTTTCAACTTCCACTCCTTGTGCGCGCGTGTTGTCTAGTAACGAACGAGCTTGCAGCGGGAACACATAATTTACCCGGAAAGAACTCATTCTAATTTCTGATTGGCTGGTAGCTAGCATTTAACTCTGTATAACTCGAGACAGATGCTATGAACTCGGCAGAGAACTTCCCTCCGTTTGCCTGCGCCTCGTCCATTAATTGTATAGCGGGACAAGTTCCCTTTCTCCTCAGCGTGAGAAATACAAGGTGTGGCGTGTGAGCGTGTGAACGGGTTGAAATGCGTGTGTCTCACGCCCAATGCGTGAGACTTGAGAGCCCTGTATGCATCTATAATCTAGCTATGTATTTATATATGTAGGCTATCTATCTATCTATCTATCTATCTATCTATCTATCTATCTATCTATCTATCTATCTATCTATCTATCTATCTATCTATCTATCTATCTATCTACCTATCTATCTATCTCTATGTATTAATCTAGCTGTCTATATATATTTGTATCTATGTATCTATTAATCAGTCACTATATGTAGGCCTATACTCTGTGTCTCTAGCCTATCAGTCAATGTGTTGTGTAAATTTAAATGTAAGCCTAAATATAACTAAACAAATCGCACTATAAATGTCACTATATCACCAAAAATCCGCTATCTCAAAATCAAACTCCTCTCACAAAAACCCACGAGGTCAATATGCGTTGATTTCACTTTTATACAGATGTGCGATTGTGTGGTCTGTTTCCGACCGTGTCAATCAAACGCTGATTCGGCGGATCACACCTAATGAAACATTTAGTGAAACACTTCGAGGCTTCGTTTGGCCATAGTCACGTGACATGGGTGTTTTGAATCACGCTTCGAATCAGTGTTTCGAAACATCTGCGCTTCGGGATCTCGCAAAGCTTCGGAACGACTGTTTCGCGTCAGCCATCCCTACCATCAACGCATCTCATTCCATTCATTTCACACAGCAAACCTGCTACTCACCTGCCGTATCTGTTCCTGAGTGCTATTAAATAAAACCTCTTGTTACGTTACCTGTTTGTGTCATTCTGAGTTGTGACAACATGCTTTTTGATCACTCAAATTTAACTTAGCCATTAATATTTTGAACGGGTGAAAAAATGGAATCCAGAAAAATGTAAATGTAACAGAATTTTGTAAAATTCCATAGGGGCCAACACAACCACTCTTTTCAGATTCAGAATTACACTCTGCAAATGAATTTTGCTGGAGCAGTGGCCGTCATTTAATTTCCCAGTATATGTAATCTGCCCACAATCCTCTCCTTTCTCTCCCGGACCGTGATCTTTCCAGTCATCCGGCTGCCCGGGAGCCCAGCGTCTGTGAATAATGACAACCAGGTGAAATTTGTTTAATGCAAGATGCATTTATTTGACAAGCAAAAGCGTGAAGAACATTATCTTGAAGTATAGCTGCTTCCTTTCCTACTCATGGTTATTATAGGAAGTAATTGGAAAAGAGTAGATTGGCCATTTCTGACTTGAATGTTTGAGGCTTCCGGTGTCTGGTTTTACCTTTACAAACAGTCTGTTATGCTTAATATTGCAATTTGTTATCACATTATTTTAATTATCATATTCATAAACACATTGGTTTCTAGGTCAAATAGCTTTACCATGTAGTGCCCTTTTCTTTTCTTTTGTTCTTCTTTTTTTTAGAACATAACCAAACATGTCAGGGGTATATATATATATGGCACTAAAAATACACTCTCTAAATTTGACAGTTTTTCTCTCCTTATTGATGATACCGCAGTTTTCCCCTCCCCTCAGGTCAAGAGTCTGGGTGTCATCCTCGACAGTACACTATCTTTTCAATCTCACATTAATAGCATTACACGGTCAGCTTATTTCCATCTCCGTAATATCAACGGTCTCCGCCCCTCCCTTACCATTGACTCTGCTTCCATCCTTGTTCACAGCATGGTTACTTCGCGTATTGACTACTTTAATTCTCTTCTTTTTGGTCTCCCTCATAAAACCCTACATAAAATCCAGTTGGTCCAGAATTCGGCAGCACGTGTTATAATCAAACCTCCCTTTACTCACCATATTACTCCTATTCTTCAACAATTACATTGGCTACCGGTTCAACGTAGAATTGAGTTAAAAATTCTCTTGCTTACTTACAGGGCCATCCATAATCTTGCTTCTCCTTACATCTCTGATCTCCTCCATGTTGTTACCCTGTCCCGCACTCTCCGATCCTCTTCTTCCACTCATCTCTTTGTTCCTTCTGTCCGCCTCAGTACTATGGGGAGCAGAGCCTTCTGCTGCTCTGCACCCAAACTGTGGAACTCTCTTCCATCTCACATTAGGAACATAAACTCGCTCACAGAATTCAAATCCATACTCAAGACTTACCTGTTCAAAATATCTTATTTACTGTGAAATATCCATTGTCCTGTTTACTTGTATTTGTGCTATGCTTTATGTTTTATTTTATTCTCTTGATTAATTTTACATATTCTGGTGTTTTTTTACTTTGTACAGCGACCTTGAGTGTCCAGAAAGGCGCTTTTAAATAAAATGCATTATTATTATTATTATTATTATTATATATATATATAAAAAATGTAAAAAAAAAAAAACATATATATATATATATATATATATATATATATATATATATATATATATGAATAAAACAAGCATATATAATTAAATAAATTATTGAACTCATCAGCTCATTATCACATATCCCCATGTGATGAGCTGATGAGATGAATCAGGTATGTTTGATTAGGGAGACAAAGAAAACGTGCAGTGTTGGGGGTCCTTCAGGAGCAGGGCTGAGAAACACTGCTTTACGCCATGGAAAATAAAGTGGATATTAGATCATATTTAGGGATAAACATGTAAAAGTAATACCATCTTGAGGCCAAAATTTGGTAAACCTCTAAAAGGATTATGCATATGATTCAAATGTATATTTAAATGCATGGTATTTTAGTGCATGTTTGCTAAGAAATGTTTTTGTGAATCAAAGTGAATAATGCATGAATCAGCTCACTCTTTGTTCATATTGTAAGGAGTGTCATCCGCCCATCTCCACTGGCCTGTGTTCTGATCCGTTAGACCGACCCAGTAGTGCTCGGATATGGTATGTTTTTTCAGAAATGCCTAGGGGGAAGATAGAAACAGATTTTTTTAAAGTAAAATCAAAATGCTATGTTATGCGCATGAACGTTACACACCCACTCCTCGTCGTCCTCTTCTATTTTGAGGAGTAACGTGCCCTGTGCTTTGCAGTAATCTTGTGCCTCAGTCCAGCTGAGTTTATTATTGGAGAACAAGAAACAGCTGCTTTTGTACAATATCCAGCCAGATTTACAGGTTACAGGGACGTCTGCGTGAGAGAGAGAGAAAACATGCAAAATAAGAGCAGATTTAAAGGGTCTGTTGAAATGAAAGTCTGGTCATTAAAAACTCACACTCATGTCATTCCAAACCCTAAAGACTTTCGTTCATCTTCGGAACACAAACGAACATCTTTTTAATGAAGAGAGATTTCATGAGAGATTTCTTTCCCCTCCATTGACAGTCTATGCAACTACCACTTTCAAAGTCCAGACAGGTAGTAAAGACATCATTAAATTAATTAGGGATGCACGATATATCGGCCACTACATTGGTATCAGCCGATATATGATCATTAATAATGTTATCACTATCTGCCCGATAAGAAAATTTGTCCGATATATTAAAGTAGCGCTACACTCTTAAATATAAAGGTTCTTTATAGACATCTAAGGTTCCAAGAAGAACCTTTAACATGCATGTAATCTTTCCATTCCTCAAAAGGTTCTTCATAGTGTAAAAATGTTCTTAAGATTTTTACAATGTTTTACAAATGGTCCTTTTAAGAAAGTTCACTAAAAGCTTCTTTGAGGAACTAAAAAAATTGCTTCTATTGAATCGCTGTGAAAACCTTTTCATTTCTAATTCTTTTGGAAGTTTTATTTTTAAGAGTGTAGATGCATGTAGAAGTACGTGAGATTATTAAAATGATTTCAACACCTGCATCATTCAGTTTGGATGTCAACGTTGATACTGCAGAATTCAAGCTGTCAGTAAAACTCTTCATATCCTGCTGCCGCACTGTGGAAGATAAGTAGATTTTGCATTTAGATGTTGAATATAGTAGACTTATGTAATAGTAGTAGGGATGCACCAATATGAACATTTTGACCGATACTTATAATTCTTTACATTTGAAAGCCGATAACCGATATTGGCTGATGAAACTAAAGACTTTGATAGCCTGAATACAAAAGGCTCGTCATTAAAAGCCATGTTCCAAACACTTCAACATAAATCCAACATATACAATACAGTAGCCTTGTCTTTTCAAATTAATTATACATTCCTATGGCCAACTTTCTTTATTAAAAAAATGGTAACACTTTATAATAAGGTTTCATTTTGTTAGCATTAGTTAACATGAAGCAACATTAGTTAATGCACTATGAACTAACATGAACACAAATAGGCTATTTTATTAACTAACATTAACAAAGGCTATTGCTCTCTGTTAGTTCATGTTAGTTAATGCATTAACAAATTAGACTTTATGGTAACCTTGTGTTTATAGTTAACATCATCATCATCATCATGTTTTTCTTTTAAGTTAATTTACTGTTTGGTTGTTTCTTTATTGGGATAATTTGTAGGGAGGAGGATGCCATTTTATTTGAGAATTAGTTTTCTCCTGTGTTATATAGAGAGGAAGTGAGGGAAGTGTTTGCCTTTTGATTTATTTTACTTTTGAAGCTCGGTAAGTCATTTTATTGTTTGTTATTTTGGCCGTTTCCCCTCCCGAAGTCCTATCTTTATATCCCACTGATTATGTAAAAATAAACCTTGTGAAATCTTTTTACTTTACAAACTGGTGTCCTTGTAATATGTGCTTGTCCTGGGACCTGGAGAAGGGATTTCTCTCTCCCCACAACTTTTGTTACCTTCCTTTCCTGCTTCTAAACCTGAAACGGATTGTAACAACGACGAATATCTGCACAAAATTATGTGCATGCACAAGTGAACTTGACTGTGCTGGTCAGAATGTGTAACCCGTTCTGGACGCGCTATTGCCACAAAAACCTACTGAAACGGCAACTAAACCCAGATAATTCACAACGTTTTATTACAATTGAGTTCGCATTATAATTGCATGTATATGACAGTCCCAATTATAGTTATAAATGTGCATTGCTGTTTGAACTGCGCACGCTAAAGATAAAGATGATCACCGGTACAATGAAGCGCATCGTTCATTTACTCAACCAAACGCATCCCATATTAGATAAATCAGATATATACACAAAATAAGCATATTACAACTTACCATGGCACATAGGCTGCGTTTACACTTGGCATTACCATGCGATCACTGTGATCCGATCAAGCAGATCGGATCATAAGCCAATCAGGACAAGGTGCGTTTACACCTGCACTGAAAAAAATGTTATGTTGACTTGACTTGACTTAATTTTATTATGTCAAGGGGTTGCACGAAATAAAATTATATAAATCCAGATATATTTTTAAGTTGACTGTACTTATATTTTGTAAATGGTTGTACTTATATTTTATAAGTAATTTCAGATTAATTATATTCATGTGTAGCTAAATTATTATGAGTTGAATTTACTCAATATTTTCAAGAATCAGCCTATGACTCTTAACAATGGTGACAATTATAAGACATGCTGCAGTTCAAACAAAATTCAGTGATTGAGGTCAAATGATTGTGAAAGAATGATTGCTAAATAACAACGCCATCAGCAGATCTTTGCTATTTGTTCATCTGGCTGTTATGACTCAGTCAAGTACAGCAGTTAAACAAAATACTGAAGTTAAAGAGTTAAGGGTAGTGATGGGCGGATCGATCCTGAAGTGTCGATACTTCGATACTGACGTGGTATCGAAAAGGATCGATCATCACACAAAAATATCGATCCAAATGTGTGTTTTTTTTACCAGTAATTTTTTATTAATTTAGCATGCAATTCAGTGCGTAAAATAAGCTTCTAAGTGGAAAAATAAGCGAATGTTAGCGGGTAATTGTGTAGGATAGAACCTTTTCTCCTAGTCATCTGTATACAAGACGAAACCAATCAATCACAGAGAGCGTTCGATGCTGGTGCTTCGCTGAGCTCACAGGCCCAGTGCGTTTGGGAAACGAAGCCTTGCTTAGATGACAGAGAAACAATCGGGAGTTATTTCGCAATAAACAAACCAAAACTGTACATAATGGTTTAAAATGTTGACGTCAGTAAGATCTTTTTAATGAAATTAATATTTTTATTCAACAAGGATCGATACATTAAATTGATCAAAAGTGACAGTCAAGGGTTTTACACTGTAAAAAAAAATCTACTTCATATAAATGCTGTTCTTTCAACTTTGTTCATCAAATAATTCTGCATAAAATGTATCATGGTTTCCAACAAAATATGAAACTGTTTTCAACATTGATAATAATAAGAAATGTTTCCTGAGCAGCAAATCAGCATATTAAAATGAATTATCATCATGACTGGAGTAATGATGCCGAAAATTTAGCTTTGATCACATGAATAAATTACAGTTTACTATAGCATAGAAAACAGATAGCCTATGTTAAATTGTTAAATTGTAATATTATTGTTTTTACTAAGAGAAATAAAAATCTTACAGACCCCAAACTTTTGAACAGTAGGCTAGTACTATAATTTGGGTAGTTTTGTAAAAGTCACTGACTAATTAAAGGGGAGTTGAGAGCACAGATCACAAAATATTTAGGCCTAGTAGTCATGAAAACGTGCTCAGGTTTAGCATATTAATGATGCATTCACCTCATAAATCATGACACACTGCTGTAAGTGCATACAAGTTCAAATGCATGCTTTTAAAATGAAAAAGTATCGGTATCGGCGATACTAGCCCTGTATTTACTTGGTATCGTATCGATACAGAAATTTACAGTATCGCCCATCATTGGTTAAGGGTCAAGAGACCAACTAAAACAAACACTAATCTCCATAATGGTGACACCAAATTACGGTTTTCTCCTTCAGTGATTCTGCTTGTTAACATCAGGTATCTTCAATGTTGCCAATTAAAATAAAGACGTATTACTTCTTCTTTGATGTCCGTCTGTTATTTTTGTTTAAAATGCATAGGGATTTTGTATTGAACATAGCTCTGGATCACAGTGTCAAGGGGGCGGGCTCATTTTACTCAGACGACCAATCAGTCTCTCTCAGTTTACTCATTTGAAAATGGTCAACTTTTAAGGAATTATTTTGATTAATTATTACTCAATTCTAATGTGTTAAATTTAATTAATAATATTGCCTGTAGTCTGTTGCCACAATTTTAAATTAAACATATTTTTTTCTAATTACTTTTAATTGAATAAAATTAACTTGTTTTAAACAAGGGCAGTGAATTTGAAAATTACTAATAAAAAATAAGTAGGATTAAATAACACATTAAAATCAGTGAAATTAACCATTTAAAAACATGTAACATTTACAAGGAGTCAGAATAATTTTTTTCAGTGTGTCCACATCAAGTGGCTTCTGTATCTGGATAACAGATCGGATCTCGCAAAAAAACAAAATAAAAAGGATGGCTCTGGTGCAAAGTCAACCCGAAGTGGTGGGTTTTCTTTTAAAAAGTTTTCAGTCGGGGGACATTTGACAAATCTCGCAAAATGAGAAGGATGAAGTGGCTGCAAGTACTAATAATATAAATGGATGCTGTAATGGAAACGGTACAGAGTCTGAGAACGTTGCCAGCTGTGGTGGGAAAAATGAGTGTTCTTTACAGAAAATGAATTGTTCTGCAACTTTCGGATGAGAATGCAAACATTCCATTATATTGTGATGTACTTCGCACTCGATTGTATAGCAAAACCACACAGCTACGTGCAGCAATTACTGGAGAGAGGAGGGGGAATAATGAATGGGCGGGGTTTTGTGTGATGTCCACCTCTGAATGAATACACCCCAAAGTGCAGTCTGGACGATGGGGCGGGGATGAGACCAGCTCCTTTTTCGCCAGCTCCTTATTCGTCAAACTATTCGTTCCACCTTAAAAATGTTGGATGGTTGTTAACCCCTCCCCTCCCCTCGGTGCTTTTTGCCGTTTTCCTTAAAGGAACAGTTGTACAGGAATTATGAGCCTGTGAATCGAGCAGCATTTTTCATTTAACAGTGAAAATATATACTCCCGTAAACATTATCTTGTCTGCCTCTATAAATGCTGTAAGCTACGTGGTAAATTCAACCAGAGTGCTTATTTTGTATTTAAGTTCCATTTCTTACTAAATGTCTTTTTAAAAGTATGGAGAAAAGTAGCATTATGTTTGCAACTGAGATTTAATGTTATGTAATTTCTATTCTTTATTAGAAGTTATCCATTACTCCAGTCTAACATATATATATATATATATATATATATATATATATATATATATATATATATATATATATATATATATATATATATATATATACAGTGGGTATAGAAAAGAATCACCCCCCTTTAAAATAATCACATTTTGTTGCTTTGCAGCCTGAAATGAAAACGGACAAAAATAATTTTTGTTTTATTCAGCTGTATTTACAACTTATCACATCCAAGTGAAAGATATAATACCAACTTGTCAGAATTTTTTTTTTTTTACAAATTAAAAAACAGAATCACTGAGTTGGAAAAAGAATCACCCCCCTCCTAAAAATGACTTGTAAACCCAACAAGGTGTAGTTAATCACCTTCTCAATAGCACACAAAGCCAATTGACTTTCAAATGTGATCAGCTGTGGTCATTTTGATTAGCTCAGCATGAAACAAGTTTTTCCTGAAGCATTTCAGTCCTTGGTAGTGTAACTGAAGAAAACAATCAACTATGGGTGGCAAGGCATTGTCAAAAGATCTCCGGGATAAAGTTGTGGACAGGCACAAGTCAGGAGATGCATACAAAAAAATGTCAAAGGCTTTATCAGTGCCTAGAAGCACAGTGAAGTCTATTATTAAGAAGTGGAAGGTATTTGGTACAACACAGACCCTCCCTGGGTCAGGACGTCGCTCCAAACTGGATGAAAGAGCCAGGAGGAAACTGGTCAGAGAGGCTACCAAGAGGCCTACAGCAACTCTGAAGCAGTTGCAGGAATTCATGACAAAGAGTGGTCATTGTGTGCATGTGACAACAATATCACAAATTCTCCACAAATGTGGCTTGTATGGGGGGGTTGCAAGAAAAAACCACTCCTCAAGAAAGGCCACATGCAGTCACGACTGAGCTTTGCCAAAACACACCTTGAAGATTCTAAGGCCACGTGGAAAAAGGTGTTATGGTCAGATGAGACTAAAATTGAATTATTTGGCCTCAACGCCAAACGATATGTCTGGCGAAAATCCAATACAGCTCACCATCCAAACAACACCATTCCTACAGTAAAGCATGGAGGTGGTAATATCATGTTATTATTGGGTTGTTTCTCTGCAGCAGGGACTGGAGCACTAGTCAGGATAGAAGGAAAAATGGGGCAAAATACCGTCACATTCTTGAGGAAAATCTGCTGCTCTCTGCCAGAAAGTTGTCAATGTGAAGAAGATTTACCTTCCAACAAGACAATGACCCAAAGCACACAGCAAAACTGACAACACAGTGGTTGAAGGAGAAAAAGGTGAATGTCCTTGCATGGCCTAGTCAGAGCCCAGACTTAAACCCCATTGAAGATCTGTGGAATGACTCAGACAGCAGTCCACAAATGGTCACCATCAAATTTAACTGAACTTGAGCAGTTCTGCAAAGAAGAGTGGTCAAATATTGCAACGTCTAGATGTGCAAAGTTAATAGAGACATATCCCAACAGACTAAAGGCTGTAATTAAAGAAAAAGGTGTTTCAACAAAATACTGAAACAAGGGGGTGATCCTTTTTCCAACTCAGTGATTATGCTTTTTGATTTTTTGAATTTTTTTCTGATATGTTGGTGTTATATCTTTCACTTGGATGTTATAAGTTGCACTGAGTAAATACAGCTGAATGAAACAAAAACTGTGTCTGTCTTAATTTTAGGCTACAAAGCAACAAAATGTGATTATTTTAAAGGGGGTGATTCTTTTCTATACCCACTGTACATATATATATATATATATATATATATATATATATATATATATATATATATATATATATATATTAGACTGGAGTAATGGATAACTTCTAATAAAGAATAGAAATTACATAACATTAAATCTCAGTTGCAAACATAATGAAAAAAAATGGAAATGTAGAGTTATAGATAAATTCATTCTTAAACGAAATATTGCATTACAACATTTTCTGATGTGTTATTGTTGAAATATGGTACCCAGAACATGACCCACATTGCAACTTTTTGTGCTGACAATGCATACTGGAGGTCTCATTACTTTAGTATTTCACAAGTTCTCAAAAAAAATTGGAAATCTTGCATTACAACATTTTCTGATGCGTTATTGTTGAAATATGGTACCCAGAACAGGCAACTGAATGTGCCGACAAAGCATACTGGAGGTGTCATTACTTTATTATTTCACAAGTTAAAAAGAAAACAAGCACGTAGAGATATAGATAAATTCATTCTTAAACGAAATCCTGCATTACCACATTTTCTGATGTGTTATTGTTAAATTATGGTACCCAGATCATGCCCTTCCATGCAACTGTATGTGCCGACAAAGCATACTGGAGGTGTCATTACTTTATTATTTCAGAAGTTCTCAAAAAAACGAACACGTGAAGGTATAAATAAATTCATTCTTAAACAAAATCCTGCATTATAACATTTTCTGATGTGTTATTGTTGAAATATGGTTCCCAGAACATGCCCTTCCATGCAACTGTATGTGCTTTAAAAGCATACTGGAGGTGTCATTACTTTAGTATTTCAGAAGTTCTCCAAAAAACGAGCACATAGAGGTATAGACGAATTCATTCTTAAACGAAATCCTGCAATACAACATTTTCTGATGTGTAATTGTTAAAATATGCTACCCAGAACATGCCCCACCATTGCAACTTTATGTGCCGACAGCATACTGGAGGTGTCATTTCTTTAGTATTTCACAAGTTCTCAAAAAAAGGGGAACATAGAGGTATAGATCAATTCATTCTTAAACGAAATCTTGCATTACAAAATTTTCTGATGTGTTATTGTTGAAATATGGTACTGTAGGATTACAAATTTTATTTTAAATGTATAATTGAGCTTCCAATACAATAGCATAGAAACTGAGAAAGTTTATTAGTGTGAATTTTGTATCTAAGGTAAATGATGTCACAAACCTGCCTGTTCCTGTCTGTCCAGCTCTCTATTGTAAGTTAAATTGGTCAGAGCACTGAGACTATCACCTTTTGTCTTTATGCACTGCCTGGCCATTAAGATAATGTGAAGGTATCGGTGAAGAGTCTGGCTGATTGGATTAGGATATTTACATTACACTGTTATGCTGATTGGATTAGGATTGGTAACACTCTCAGTCTAGGGCACATTCCTTAACCCAGATGCCTCATTTACATGCTTTTGTTTCCACCTTTATGTAACTCCTCCCCCTGAAAGGGTATATGAACTAAATGTATACTGTCTTAGACTAGACTTGATTGAGATGACTACAGCGACGAAATAAAGAACTTATACCTCAACAATCTCCTGGTCTGCAACTCTATCTTTTCTACACTTGAGAAGAAAAAGTTCACAACAGATGGTGCCGTGACCCGGATGGAGCTGAAACACCTGAATCCAGAACTGAATCTCAACAAAAGATTTCAACAAAGACTGAATTCCAGACTGAATCTTGAAACTTCAAGCTCAAAAAAAAAAAGAATCTCAACAAAGAATGAACTTCTGACTGAATTCCAGACTGAATTTTGAAACTTCAAGCTCAACAAAGATTTCAACAAAGAATTATCTTTCTGACTGAGTTCCAGACGGAATCTTTCCGTACAACTAAAGATTTGGTGAGTTTCACTCTATTCAAAGAACAACTGCAGACCAGTACGAATTTGTTGCCTCTGCGCCGTCAGAGAAAGAGTTATCAGACAGCTGTAGTGTTTGATTACCTAAAGTTATCCTTTAAAAGTTGTCTTTTAAAGATGAAAATATATCCTCTGTTCAGGCAGGGACGTTTTTAACATCACATGTTAAAAAGATATCCTCTGTGTCAGGCAGGGAAGATTAGTATTATTTTGCTAATTATTTGTTTTGTTGTTTGTTACCTTGTGGTGTTACCCTCTAAAAAATTTCTTTTAGAGAAGAGAGTTTGATCCTCTGAATAGTCAGGGAAGTTGTTGGTATCCTCTGTGCAGACAGAGAAGATTTTAGCATTCAAGTTAAAATATTGTTAGCCTCTGTGCAAGTAGAGAAGAGGTAGTCTTACAGGCTATTTATTTTGGTTACCCTTTTAAAAGTTTTTCTTTTAGAGAGGAAAGTTTGATCCTCTGTTTCAGGCAGGGAAGAGTTAGCAATACATGCTAGTAATTTTGTTTTATCCTCTAAAAAGTTAGGAAGGTGAAAGATCCTTTCCGTTTCTTTCAGGGAAGATTAGCGTAACGTGCTAATATTTTGTGTTTCATCCTCTGTTTCTGGCAGGGAAGTTAAATGTGATGTGTTGGTAACAAGGAAGGTTTATCAACAGTTTGATCTGTGACATAAGTGTAGACTCTTTTGATCAGATAAGTTTTAGTGTCTTTGTTTGTGTGGTCTGGTAACAAAGAAATCCACAAAATGATTAAGAAAACTGCTAGACTAATCTCCACAACTAAAAAAGGTGGTCTTGCTAATCCTTTGTGGTCAGATAGCGAATTTAAAACACTGTTAGGAGAACAGATAGATCTAATATTCACTGAAAAAGTTAGACAAGAACTAACACAGAAATATGAGATTCATCCAGATAAGATTTGGTCTATTGAAGAATGCAAGAAGGTGTTAGGTGCATGTATCAGAAAGAAAAACATGAAAGGCATAATCTGTTGCCATAGGGAATTTAGCTTATCCATTGCACAAGAACAATCTAGGTGTATAGCTAAATTAAAAGAACTGAACAAACAAATGCACACTAAGGTGGGCCATAACAAGGCCTCAACCAAATGTGACTCAGAAGACCAACAGTCAGATGAAACTTATCCTGACTTAAAAGCATTCTTTGAAACAGATGTAGACATCCCATCAGTAACTGATAAGCCTGTAGATTCAGTAAAGGTTTGTGTTGCAAGAAGATCTCAGGGAATTGAGGGAACTGAAAGTGTTCCTACCAACTCTTCTGTTGTCCAAAACCAAACTGTTGCCAAAGCACTCGGACCTAGAGATATAGAAAGACTATCCCAAAGCTTACCTTCAGTACGCACAGATTTTTCTGAATTTAGAAGGGCATTGATCAGTAAAATGCGTCTCTACGACATGTCGTTGGCAGAAGTCACACAGCTGATGTCACAAATTCTAACTGAATCTGAATTCAACAGTTTTGAGTCTGCTGTTACTTCTGAACTACAACATGCCAGAAAAGATGAATTGAGAGAGGGAGTTCTGAAAGCGTTGAAGAACATTGTTGGACCTAAAATTGACTGGTCGAAGATCACTAGTTCTTTACAGAAGAAGGGTGAAACTGTTAGTGAGTACACTCAAAGATTTTGCCAGTCAGCAGCAGCATACAGTGGTATAGCTGACACTTAAGAGAAGGTCCTAGAAGATAATGGTCCCCTAGTTCGCACATGGTTTGATGGTCTGTTGTCAGAACATAGAAAAGCATTGCCTTTCTTAGACTTAACATGGTCCACTAGAACCATACAAAACAACTTGGAGAGGTTAGCTACTTGGGAAAGAGACTCTGATGTCGAGGCAAGAGTAAAAATTGCAGCAGCATCCTTTAAGGTCAACACAGAGAATCAACAGAAACGCAAATGTCCTAAGAGAGAGGGCAGTAGTTGTTATTATTGTGGTAAACATGGACATTGGGGAAAAGAGTGTAGGAAAAACAAAAAGAACTTTAAACAAGTTAACAATGTTACTCAGCTCCTACTCAGTCTGCTTGCTACTCTGAAGCAGCCCCTCCCCTCGTCATTAAACTGGGGCAGCTGGTTGACGTGTTAACCATTTGGGCTGTGAGTGCTTTATTTCCCCACTAACTTGCAACCGAGATAAAAAACTTCTGTTTTTGTTTAATAGAACAAAAGGAAAGTGACTATCTCAGTTTTTTCTTTGGGGGACACTGGTTAAAGTAGACTCACAGCCTTAAATGTTATTTTACAGCACAGGCCTTTCATCATTAATAGTGTTAGATCAGACTGTAAACGTAAAAAAAGCCCTCATGCAGTGTCCACAATAATGTTGAATATTGTTTTACAGCGTGCACCTGTCACGAATCCGTCCTCATGTATGATGTCTGCTATGACTGAAGTTTTGTTAGAGGATGAAGGAGAAATTACTCACAATTGTGTTACGCTTACATATAGACCTATGAGTGAAGTAAAAGAAAAAGGTAACAGACGAGCAGGTTATGCAGTAACGTCCACCACGGAAGTGTTATCTTCAGGACGTCTTCCAGATCATTTTTCAGTTCAAGCTGCAGAACTAGTAGCCCTAACGAGAGCATACACGCTAGCTTCAGGATCCGTTGCTAATATCTACACAGATTCCAGATATGCTTTTGGGGTAATTCATGATTTTGGTGTCATTTGGCAAACCAGACAGTTTCTAAATTCTGCTGGATCCCCCATTAAGCATGCTGAATTAGTGAAAGATCTAATGTTTTCCATGAAACTTCCAAAGAAATTAGCAGTGATCAAAGTGAAAGCACATCTCACAACTAATACTACGGAAGCTAAAGGTAATGCTCTTGCTGATATGGCAGCTAAACAGGCTTGTTTCTATGCAACTGTACAAGTGTGTTCAGGTAGTGCAGCACAGAAGAAAATGATGCCTCCTGAATCAATAATTGATCTGTACAAAGACGTTTTCCTCCATTAGAACCAAAGTGGCATGGGCCACATCAAGTGATGTTGATTACAGCAGCTGCAGTCTTGTGTCAGGGAAGGAAAACCTGGACTCATTGTACACACTGTAAGGTTGTTCCCCCACCAACAGGGATAGGTTAGGACACGGAACCAGTGAGGAGCCCGGGGAAGAACCGAAGCGCAACAGGCTTCGCGGGTTAACCCTGGGGTGAAGACTTCCCTCATAGGCCTTCCCATCCATTAATCCATCCTCACCTCACTGCGTTCTTTAGGTGTCAAAGGAATTGAGAAATAGGGAAAGATGGAACGACAATAGCAGACCCAGAAAAAAAATTTACAACCCTAGTGTTTGAACAAATACTGCTCTTCTGTCTTTTGTTTTCTTTCTTACTCTGTGCAGATACCACTGATGACTTCCCGAGACCCATACGCACTGACCTCGTCATCTGCGTATGAAGCCACAAGAAAACCTCAAGAAACAACTTGAGCCACTTCTGAGCCAACTATCACAAAAGGATAAAGAAAAGAAAAAGAAAAAAATACACAACGCAGAGACTCACATACGAAACCTTCAGTCATCCATCAACATGATCAAGATTGTCGTACCAGTAACATCACAGACACTCTCGCTTCGCACAAGATAATGATCTTACAGAACAGAGTGGCCTTGGATTACATTCTAGCAACGCAAGGAGGAGCCTGCACCATCATCGGACCTGAGTGCTGCACCGGGTTAATGGATCCAACAGAGAACTTGAACAAAATCCAACAAGACATTCTTGATCTTTCAGCAAAATTACACCAGATGACTGAAGTAAATTTTTCATGGTTCGGAAACTTGATTGGGAAACCCTGGCTGTGGATAAAGGAAATAGCAATTCTGCTGTTATTTCTTCTAATAGCGTACTATCTATGCGTCCACAGTATCAAGTGTTTCATTCAACAAATGACTCACGCCCCTCACAAAGAAATGACAGTTCCAAACAGAAAAGACTATTACCCTTAAGAATTTCACGGACCCTAAATTTGCATGTTTGTTTCTGTGTCAGCATGCAATTGCAGAAAAGCAAACATAGAACACGCATTATGTGCCTGTAACGATCACAAGTTACAAGAATGAACTTTTAAGTCTTTAAATTTGTATTTTGTGAGAGTTATTTAGAACTCTCAAAGGGGGAAATGTAGGATTACAAATTTCATTTTAAATGTATAATTGAGCTTCCAATACAATAGCATAGAAACTGAGAAAGTTTATTAGTGTGAATTTTGTATCTAAGGTAAATGATGTCACAAACCTGCCTGTTCCTGTCTGTCCAGCTCTCTATTGTAAGTTAAATTGGTCAGAGCACTGAGACTATCACCTTTTGTCTTTATGCACTGCCTGGCCATTAAGATAATGTGAAGGTATCGGTGAAGAGTCTGGCTGATTGGATTAGGATATTTACATTACACTGTTATGCTGATTGGATTAGGATTGGTAACACTCTCAGTCTAGGGCACATTCCTTAACCCAGATGCCTCATTTACATGCTTTTGTTTCCACCTTTATGTAACTCCTCCCCCTGAAAGGGTATATGAACTAAATGTATACTGTCTTAGACTAGACTTGATTGAGATGACTACAGCGACGAAATAAAGAACTTATACCTCAACAATCTCCTGGTCTGCAACTCTATCTTTTCTACACTTGAGAAGAAAAAGTTCACAACAGTACCCAGAACATGCCCCACCATTGCAACTTTATGTGCCGACAGAGCATACTGGATTAGTCATTTCTTTATTATTTCACAAGTTCTCAAAAAAAGGGAAATGTAGAGTTATAGATAAATTCATTCTTAAATGAAATATTGCATTACAACATTTTCTGATGTGTTATTGTTGAAATATGGTACCCAGAAAATGCCCCTCCATTGAAACTTTATGTGGTGACAAAGCATACTGGAGGTGTCATTACTTCAGTTCAGTTCAGTTCAATTCAATTCATCTTTATTTATTTCCAGAAGGCAATTTGGTTGCAGCAAACAGGCATACACATAAAACAATGTCACACACACATACACGAAAAAAATGAGAAAAAAGGGTACCCAATAAATACATTAATTAAAAAAATTTACAGCTGAGGGAACAAATGAATTTTTAAACCGATTCGTTTTACTGAGGGGAGTTCTATACCGGCTACCAGACGGGAGAAGATAGAACTCATAATACAAGGGGTGAGAATATTCTAACAAAATGTTCTGTGCTTTATCCAAAGACTGTTTCTGGTATAACTGAGCCACGGTCATCTGATTCCTCCCCGACATTTTATTTCCTTGATTTACCATCCTCTCAATACGTTTTTTATTTCTCACATTCAGAGAATTGAACCAGCACAACAATGAAAAGGATATAAACGACTCAATATAGGATCTATAAAACATACACATCAATGTTTTATCCACATTAAATGACCGTAATTTTTGCAAACAATACAATCTTTGCTGCCCCTTCTTACACAAGGCATCAGTATTTGCGGAAAAAGTCAATTTACAATCTAATACAGTACCCAAGCAGGGGCGTGTCTAGGGGGAGGCTGGGGGAGGCAGTGCCTCCCCTAGGATAAGCCCTGCCTCCCCTGAGAAATTATCTGTCCATCTGATGATAAATTAAGATAAAAGTGGATTGTTTTGTGCATATTTTCCCATCGCTAGCGGAAGGGTCTGACCCAACAAAAATCCAGTTAGGCGCTGTTTGACAGTGTGCGCGTGCTTCGGACGTATACGCACTGAGAAAAAGTGCATAATAATGTGAGAACAGAACGCCAATGAAATGTTTACCTGTCAAAGCTTTAAAGCACGAGCAAATAATGAACATTTGTGATTGCGAATAAGTGCAGTGTCCTGTGAGTTTAACTCTACCGCTGCATTAACATGTGATGTGAATGTACGAGTATTGGGACTGCAGCTGATAGAATGTGCGCTGTATCACGATACTATCATATTCTACTATATCATATTTTAGTTTCCATGCGCTTAATGTGTTTCCACAACAATGGTAGTGAGTAAATATACTGAAATGGCCAAATGATGAATGAGAGAAAGCCGTGTGCAGTGCGTATGCTATATGTAGAATATATTTAGTTGCTCAAGCAAGTGGTAAAATATTTAACCATGTATTTATATTAAAATCTGATTCGAAAACATTTTAAATTAAAACTTAAAATTGACAAAAACAGCAGACTCATACCTTTTCTTTTGCATTTAAATTTTTATACAATAAATCCTGCATTTCACAAAGAACTTGTTTTTCCACCTCCACGAATGAGACTAGTATCGTTCATTATGTCGCCTTGTTGAGGTAAATTGTAGTCTTCCTTGCTTTACCCCGGTCTTAAAGTAAAAAGATGACTGTGAAAAATATAAGTATGCAATTAAATACATCTATCTAAGTCTATTTTGACTATAGATCTCAAAACTCCTCCAGTAGCCCCTTAAATAAAAAACGAACAGTCCTAACCAGAACGTTCATTAATTTTTTTTTAACCTATTGCTTTTCTATTGGCCGTTATTGGGGGTGTGTCAGTCTGCTGCCGGATCACTTTAACAACCAGAGAGCGCAGTAGTCACAGTCACTCTGCACACAGACGATATAGATTTTGAATCTGTTGGCAGCTCGTGTTAAAAGTCTCACTGATCACAACTTTGTTCTTTTCTCATTTAATGCTAGTGTGTACTTATAAGCTTTTCCTGAAATTCTTGTGGTTGAACAGTTAAGTTTTGTGTGCACTTTTTTTTGTCATTTTAGCAGGATATTAATTTGTTGGGTAGCTCAGGCTGCTTAGCTAGCTGATAGTCACTCACTTAAGTTGCTAGTCTCTAGTCACTGAAGTTGGCACTGACTGACTGAAGTCAATGAAGTAGGCTTTTGGATTTAATAATTAGACCAGTTTTTATTAAACATAAAAAATGCATAAGTGGCTCATTAAAAAAACAGGCACCTTGTCCTTCGCCCTCCATACAAGCTGTCTCTGTTGAGCTCAGCTCACCTGCTAGCAACAGTGAACATGCTGCCTCTGACAAGCCCAGTATCTCTGCTTCCGACAACGAGCAGAGCCTTGTTGCATCCACAACGGTGCATCCTCCAAACGCATGTCCTCCACAAAATCCACATGCACCATCCTCCAGCTCTGCATCTGTGTCGGAGCCAGCAATATTCTGCCCTCCCCAAAAAAGACAATCCTCCTCCAGCTCTAGCGTGTCTGTTCCCCCTGACTTAGATTTGTATAGCCCATCCCAGCCCAAGCTAAGTAGCTATCCTAAGCGCCCATTTGGACAGGCTCTCAGGTGTTTCAATGCGGGCTGGTATCAGTCTCGACCATGGCTCGAATATTCTCTCTTACGTGATGCCACCTTTTGCTTTCCCTGCCGTAAATTTAGTGTCTCCAATTCAGAAAGAGATGACGCATTCACAAAAGTAGGCTACACCAATTGGAAAAAAGCGCTGATAAAAAACAGTGGTTTTCAGAAACATGCCTCCGGCACTGCTCATGTCAGAGCCATGTCTGCGAGGCAGGAATACCAGTGCCGGACAGAGACCGATAATACCATTGTTCACCAGCTTGGTCAAACTCACATAGAAAAAAACAGATATTATGTAAAAAGTATTGGGGAAGTTATTCAGTTTCTGGCAGTTAATAAACTTGCCCCAAGTGGGCACCATCACGGGGGTGGGGATGAGGAAGGTCTTTAAATTCGGCTATTTGATTACACCCTCCAAAAATACCCTAAACTCGCAGAGATTGTAAAAAGCATTCCCGAAAACGCGAAATACACGTCCAATTTGATTCAGAACGAGATAATTCAAACTCTTGCCAAAATGGTACTAAAAGACATCCAGACCAAATATGAGGAGGCCGACTCTCCTGGCCTTTGTATTAAAAGTGATGGTACCAGGGATCGTTGTAACATTGAGAATTTGTCAGTCATCATTAGATTTGTCCGCAACTCAATCCCAGAGGAACACCTAATCGGCCTCATTGAATTGAATCAGCTTGATGCTGAGTATGTGTGTGACCAAATTCTGTCTAATCTGTCTGACCTGGGTTACAACGGTGACAATTTAGTGTCTCAGTGTTATGATGGTGCTACTGTCATGTCAGGAGTGAGGGGCGGTGTGCAGGCTTTGCTGCAAAACAAAGTGGGTAAAGATATCCCATATGTGCACTGCTACAACCACCAACTCCATTTGGCAGTGGTACATGCAATGCATGCGGAACCTGTGGCAAAGAAGTTCTTTGACTGGTCCAGTTCACTAAACACATTTTGTCACAGACATTATGTTGCAAATAGATACAGTACACCCACACTGAAAAGACTATTAGAAATTCGCTGGACCAGTCATTATGATGTACCCAAGTCTATTGTTCACAATGAGGATGTCATCAGGAGGCTTCTGTCTGAGATAGCAGAGGATGACAGTGCTCCATTTGACATTAACACAGAGGCATGTGGTCTTTTGACTCAGCTTAACAGACAGAACTTCTTTGACACTGGCAAATTTCTTCTGCATGTGCTTGGTGCGCTGAAGCCAGCCAATTCAATTCTGCAGTCCCAAACAGTGGATTTGTGCACTGCAGGGGAAGTGGTGACAGCTTCCCTGGGCACACTGAAGGAGATGCGATGCGACTCATTCTGGGAGGAGCATTTCTCTCAGTGTGGAAGTAGGCCTACCAACCCACCTAAAAGAAGACGGATAGTTAATTCACAACTTGTCAGTAGTGTTATCTTGTCTACAATGGGGCATGGTGGTGACTCTGATGACCAAACTGCTCCTAATCAGACTTTTAAAAGGGCTATGTTCAACATCCTTGATAGGGCTATTGTGGAGATGGAGACGAGATTCTCTCAAAGAAATGTTGATTTAATGAGGGCAACATCATTTCTCCTACCAAAATCAGCGTCTTTCCTTGACCCTTCTCTCCTGAAGCCACTTCAAGTGCTTGCAGGCACAGAGCAAAATAGTATGACCTTGCAAAATGAAATTGCTGTGGCAAAAGCAATGTTGCTCAATAAACTGTCCACTGATGCTAACCTCTCTGAAGTATGCAAGTGCATTCAGCAGTACAAAGAGGCCTTCCCCATTTTGCATAAGCTGTATGTCACAGCACTCATCATAGGTGTGTCCTCAGCTGCATGTGAAAGTTCTTTTTCTACCTTGAGCCGCATTCTCACCCCTCTCCGAAGATCAATGCTGCATTCAAGGAAGAGAGATTTGGTCATTTTGGCACACAAAAAGAAAATCACAAAAGGTCTGGACATGAATCGATTTGTTTCTGAATTTGCCAAGACTAGCCGCAGACTGGTCCTGTAGATAGGATACACTGGATGTATCAGGGACCTGATTAAATCCATGAATAAGTACCACTAAAAAAAAATATATATATATATATATATATATATATATATATTTACAAAAAAAAGTTATGTTGCCTCTAGTAATCATATCATAATTTCAATTCTTATAGTTTCACAAAAAATAGCTTTTATTTCAACTCTCTAGGTCTCCTGACGCCCTGCATGTAGCCTAATATGTTTCCTTTTATCTAGGCCTACATTTTTACATTTATTCATTTAGCAGACACTTTTATCCAAAGCCACCAGAGAATAACATTCAAATACTGTTCTCATACTGTTCAAATGAGCATATCAAAATTGTTTACCTGGGGCCGCATTCACAAAGAATCTTATAAGAGGCTACAAGTAGCTCCTAACTGGCGAAACTCCTAAAAATAATGGGCGTGTGACTCATAACTTTACACTCCTAATGTGTTTTACTAAGAGTACTTCACGAAACATTTAAGCCCTAAAAGTAGCACCTACGTCTGGGACAGTTTAGAAGAAGAAACAAATTAATTTACCTCTTGTCTACAAACGTGACTTCAGATTCATTTAAAAAACTCTCATCCTTCTCGGTAGCCTACTCGTGTAGCACGTCTTCTCACAAGCAAACACAGGCAATCACCGTGATCTGATATATATGAATCTGTCAATAATAATAATATCATCATCATCATATTATTAATGTTGACCTGGTTTGATTAACTTTTATGTGATAGCCCCATAGTTTAATAGGGGCCCTGTGCCTATCTCTGGGTTCCTGGCTTAGAAAAAGATCTGCACTAAAACAGATTGTGTGTAGTATAGCTTAATTTTGCGCAGATTTTTTCAATTGTTCATGTTGCCCCCCCAAACAAGCCAAATGCCCCTCCAAACATGACATCCTGGTACCCCCTCTGTACCCAAGTACTTGTACTGTTCAACACTCTGGATACCCTTCTCCGTTAATACTTATTTGCTTATCATCAATTGATTTCCCCCTCAATCTAAAATCAATAATCATCTCTTTAGTTTTCATGACATTGAGTTTTAAAAAAGCATTCTTACACCAAGCAATAAAATCATCAACCACAGCACCATGCATAGAATCCTGCTCGCTCAATAAGCTAACAATTACAGAGTCATCAGCAAATTTTAAGATGTGCCTATTACTATAACCACTCTTACAGTCATTAGTGTACAGAATAAATAATAAGGGAGAGTGGACGCATCCTTGAAGTAGGCTACTAGTATTTCACAAGTTCTCAAAGAAATAAACACGTAGAGGTATAGTTAAATTCATTTTTAAACAAAATCTTGCATTACAACATTTCCTGATGTGTTATTGTTGAAATATGGTAAACCTTTCTCCAAGTGGAAAGGTTAGTATGTAAAATAACTATTGTAGCCTAGTTATCTTTGTGGGAATTTTTAATATCCACAAGCTTGCAGATAATTTGTTGACGCAGCTTTTTTCCGTCTAATGTTACTGTTTGAACCTGTGCATGGTGTTAATACATGCTTATTGCTAACACTACTCAAAAAAGTGTCAGCTGAATGTTAAAGTTAGTGTTAACAGTCTGAGGACGGCACACATACCGGCGAGTTTGCGCGACTGTATCATTTATAGAAATGTCATTTTACGTAATAGAAAAGCGATTCAACCGCTGCTGTCGCGGCAAAGGAGTGTAGCACTCGCTGTGGAGGTGTTTATGTTGTGGACACCCGGGCTGCTTGCAGTGCATTGATCCACTCGATCCGACCTTGGTCGCTCGTTTACATGCCGGTTTTCTCAGGATTGTGGGCAAGAAACTCAAGCAGGAATTCTATGAGAGCATCGATCAGCACAGTCCTCGTCTCCTTGAGTTATTTCGATCCAAGAGAGGTAATGTTGGACAGTTGTTGACAGATTTCACAACGGACCAATCTAAGTCCATAACCATTCTGTACTTGGCATTGTTTTTCTCAGGTTTTGTATAAACTTCATATCACAATGCGACTCTATTAGTTGTATAATTCAATCCAAACATTGCTTTTTTTTAAGCTTTCTTATAGATCATTATTTGTTTTTTATTTTAGCTAGCTAATTTGTGGTACTGTGTTTAATTCTCAAAAGACTACAGAGCCCACTGTGATCCGGACACAGGTGCTCAGAGGGCTTCCTATCATCCTTGGGGACAACCCCACAGACTTCTTCAAAGCAGGCTTTGTAAGTAAGCCCTTGCTTTCTTATAATTTTTACCATTATTTTTTCATGCCATCATGACACTCTTATATTGATTAAAGTTGTTTTTCAAATGAGAAATATAAAGTAATGATTGTGCTCTTCTGTTATTCTTTATTTAGGAATCTGATGATGATGATTATTTTCGTGACCTTGACGTTGGGATACTTCTTATTGAGCGTGAAGGTGCTGCACATCTTCCCAGCATCTCAGTCCAGCCTCGTTGAAAATCATCATTGAGGGACAAGTCGTGATGGACAACATTCAAGATCTGCCAAAAGCAATGTGCATTCTGTTTGGACTCATGTATCATGACTATAGCGGCTGTAGACAACGCAAAACAAAAACCTGCAGCCGCGAGGGGCTAAACACTGAGAGACGGAAAACACTGTGACGCGCAGCAACTCAGTTCCACTCGACGATCTCATTTCAATCCTTTATTCGTCTTCAACACATAAAAGTACAACAGGCACTGCAGTTACCATGTCATAAGAATTCCGTGGAAGTGCGCGAGTGCGAGTGCGGATGCGGGTGCGATCAACAGAAAGTGTTCGCTCCCAAGCTCACCCCCTCTCTCTGTCAAAGCCATAAAACCCAGGTGATCCAGTGAAGCAAACATATAGGCCACTATCACTTCCGCCCAAACTCCGGTGGACACGCCCACCACCTACAATACGAGTGATGTGAATATTATGAATGAGACATAGAACACATGTGAGACTTACGCTGGCTCCTACATTCCGGCCCCTAATTATTTTAACACAATAATTATACAACTGCACATTATGTAGGAGATCAACACACATTTCTTTTCTTTTTTTTTTAGGATAAGACAGTCCATTTAAAAGTGTCCTTTCTTCTTTAGACCAAACGAAATAAAGAGACAGAGTCCTTTGTCTTTGTAAAGAATAATCTTCACAATCAGAGTCAGTCATGTAAAAGAAAAAAGGCCCGTATAACAGTCAAGTTTAAAGTCAAAGTCTATGAAGTTCAAAGGTCAGTTGGATATCCTCATGGCTCCTCTACTTCCTGTAAAAGACAAATCTTAGTAATAGGCCTGTCCAAATAGCTGGTCTTTGTCCTAATTCGCACTTGACGAACAAGTCCTCTTCTGTCAGAGATAGTTTGCACAATCCTTCCTGTAAGCCATGAGTTGCGAGGTGCTGAGTCGTCAACTATGAGTACAATATCTCCAGTAAGGAAGTTGCGCTTGACACCAGACCACTTCTGACGCTCCTGAAGAAGAGGCAAGTATTCCTTAATCCAACGTTTCCAAAACAAGTCAGAGATGTACTGAACTTGTTTCCATCTGCGACGAGCGTAGATGTCCTCCTTTTTGAACTGACCCGGTGGCAAAGATGGCATGATCTTGAGTAGCAACAGATGGTTAGGGGTTAGTGGTTCCAAGTCGTTGGGATCAGTGGATGCCTTAGTAATAGGACGGCTGTTAATAATAGCCTCAGCTTCACAGAGAACTGTGTGAAGACTTTCCTCATCAAGGGTCTGCAACTTCAGGGTAGAATTCAGGACCTTCCTCACAGACCTTATCAACCTTTCCCACACCCCTCCATGATGTGATCCTGTGGGAGGATTGAAAACCCACTTAATTCCTTTCTGAAGGAGAGTGTTGTTGATTAAAGCAAGATTCCAACCTTCCATTGCCTCTCTCAATTCTCTCTCTGCACCGACAAAGTTGGTTCCATTGTCTGAGCGCAGCTCTAATACTTGACCACGTCTTGCTGTAAAGCGTCGAAGAGCATTAATAAAGGAATCTGTGTCCAAGGACGATGCAACTTCGATGTGGATTGCTCTTATGGAAAGGCATGTGAAGAGAACCCCATACCTCTTCAATATACTCCTTCCTCGCTTAACTTCAAAAGGTCCGAAGTAGTCAACTCCAACCCGAGTAAATGGAGGTTCATCAGGAGAAACTCTGTCGCGGGGTAAATCTGCCATCTGCTGCTGCCCTGGAGCTGCATGCAGTCGTCGACAGACAATACATTTAGACAGGGTTTTCCTTATAGCCACACTAGCCCCAAGGATCCAATATCTTTGGCGCAGGCTAGCTAGCATGTGATTACGACCACTGTGTCCCACCTCTTGATGTATGTGCTGAAGAATTATGTCTGAAATGTGTAAATCTTTTGTCAATATAGCAGGATGCTTCGATTCTTCCGGCATAGCCGCTCTGCTAAGTCGTCCTCCAACTCTCAGAACACCATCTTCAAGTATTGGATTGAGCTTGTAAAGGTGACTAGTTCCTTTCACACTTTCTCCCTTTTGCAAGCTGTTGAACTCTCCTGGAAACCTCCTTCTCTGACAAAACTTAATAATATCCAACTCAGCTCTTCTGAATCTGAAACAATATGGCTTCCAACGACCTTCTCCTGACCCATAGTCCTAAGGAGAATACCAGTTCTTCGTCCCCTGACATTCAGCTTGTTCATCAGCCGTTCTGTACAGAATGAAGCTGAGCTCCCAGGATCCAAAAAGGCATATGTAATCAACACCTTATGCCCTTTCCTAGGTTTAACTTGAACTGGAACTATGGAGAGTGTACAGTCTTGGTCACCGGCCCCAGTGAGACCACTGGATTGAACAGAGATCAGAGCACTTCCCACTGCTGTCTCAGATTCTCTTTTGGTTTGCACTAAATTAATTTCTTTCTCTTTTGGATAAATGTGGAGTACAGTAGGGTGCCTCAGACTGCATACTTTGCATGAGAGACGCTTCCTACAGTCTCGGCTCATGTGCCCAATGCACAAACAGCCAAAACACACCCCCTCTGTCTTTAAGAAAGTAATCTTCTCATTATGCATCCTCTTTTCCAACTGGCGGCACAGATCCAATGTGTGCTCACCTCCACAAAACATACAAGCCTTCATACCAGCTGAACTTCCCTCTTTTAATTTTGTTACAGGTTCAACTTTCCTTCCCACTGTTGCAATGGTGGTAGCAAAGCTACTCCCCTTGGCTCTAGAGCGAGGCTCAAACTTAGATTTCCTTACGTCCCTGTTTACTGTTGTTGATGGTGTATCCTGTATATCCCCGAACAGTGGATCACTTGCGATCTTCACTTGTCTTTCAATGAAGCCAACAATATCTGTAAATGTGGCTCTCCGGCCACTCCTTTCCTGCAACTCACAAGCCACAGTTCTCCATCTGTCCCTATGTTTGTAGGGCAACTTTTTTACGATGGTCAGCATAGTGGTAGGCATGTTCAACTCTTCCATATATCTAACATCTTCCATGGCGTTACAACATCCTCGTAGAAAAAGACTATATGCCTGTAGAGATTTCACATCTTCAGGTCTTATTGGTGTCCATGAAAGAGCCTTTTCCATGTATGCTGAAGCAATTTTCTGTGCATTACCAAAATGCTCTTGTAGCAAAGCCTTAGCCTTGGCATATCCTCTATCTTGTGCCGCATGTTGACAACTTCTGACAAGCTCCCTTGGCTGCCCCCTGGTGTACTGTTCTAAGAAGTACAAGCAGTCTTTAGGATTGTCAGCCTTCTCTTCGATGCTGTGTTCAAAAGCCCTCATGAAGGTATGATATTGCAAAGGATCGCCGTCAAAAACCTGAATGTCTCTTTTAGGCAGAAATGAGAGAGATTGCTGCTGAACCAATAAAGCAGTTATTTCATTTTGTTTTTCCAAAACCGTAATTATTTGATTTTGATCACTGCTGCTTGTCACCAGTGTTGCCGATTGATGACTCCTGTGCTGAAACAGTGGACGTGACTGTACTGTATCTTGAGGTCCTGTGGCTTCGGGACGTCCTGATGATGTGAGTTGAGATTGTGCTGGTTGTATAACATTTTTCACTTGAGGTTTTGTACCCAAGAAATGTGGATTGGGCTGTCCCAGTATTGGGATATTCCTATCAGGCACGAATGTTTTTGCATCAGCACTAAGTGTTTTGGTTTTCCTTTGTCCCCTTTCTAGATAAGAATTCATGCCATTGGACTTCACAGATAGATGACTTGAAACACGAGACCCTCCTGAGCCTCTCAGCACATTCACTTTAGCCACTGATGCAGCTATTTCCACTTCAAGTTCAAACTCTTCACGTTTTTTCCTTAGCTGTTCCTCTTGTTCTTCTAATGCATGTTTGTCTTTTAGTAGTCTTTGTCTTGCAATGAGAGCAGCCATATCTGCCTCGGCTTTAATGCGTGCTGATGATGTTGTTGACACACTAGACCTTGATCCAGCCGAGCTCTGCCTACCATTAGAACATTTGCTTCCTGTGTTTGACACACTATCACTAGGTTTGACTTCATCTTGTGTGACGGAGGCTTGAACATCTTGCTCAGCGTGATTTGAAACATTGGGCTCATTATCATCATGAGGTTCAACCAACTTGTGCATTGATTCCTTTTGTGATACGGAAGCATCACTTGTGACAACGTGAACAATAGTACTGCTTGTTGGTCTCCCCAGTTCAGAAAGCCATCCTTTTGCATCCTCCATAAATCCATTGTGGCATTTTAGTACATTCACAAACCATTCATTTTGCTTTTCCTGCTCCTCTTCAGGAAGTATGGGAATCACAGACTCATGTAACACAGTAGTTTCATCCACCATTTGACTCATTTTCTCAAGATGGGATCGCACTTGTGGGGCATTGTCATCCTTTTGCATGAGATCCTTTATTGTCTGTATTAGACCTTTAATTTTATGAACATTTTTTCTACGTTCCTTTTGCAGTGTTTCAATTTTATTCACCAAGGCCTTGGAAGTGAGTTTGATTTCTCTCCTTTGTTCATCCATCTCTGAACCATTGACATTTAAATTCAATTTCGATCCACTTGTTGCCATTTCCCTATGTACCACAAATCATCCAAGAATCCACGCCGTTCAATCAATCAATATTTTCTTCAATCAATCCACCGCTGCATCATAAACCACGTCCAAAGACCAACAATAAACAACACCGGAAAGCAACAATACGTCCCCTATGGACAAGCGGCAGTAACCTATTCACACTGTGTTCAAACAAACAACTTACACAGCACAAATTGTCAAGTTACTACATACCGCTTCAGTTGCTGCGTTGATTGTGGCCGGGTCTTTATCCTCCGAGTGGTAACGTTAATGAATGAACCGCCATCCAATACAGCGGTGCTCCAAACATTTACGTGTTTCCTCTGATATCCAAAGCGTTCCGTTGTGATCCGCGAAATCCATGTGAACGGCTCCTTTCCGTAGAACAACACTCTGGTTTTAAACGTTTTCTGTTGACTAAATATAGCGGCTGTAGACAACGCAAAACAAAAACCTGCAGCCGCGAGGGGCTAAACACTGAGAGACGGAAAACACTGTGACGCGCAGCAACTCAGTTCCACTCGACGATCTCATTTCAATCCTTTATTCGTCTTCGACACATAAAAGTACAACAGGCACTGCAGTTACCATGTCATAAGAATTCCGTGGAAGTGCGCGAGTGCGAGTGCGGATGCGGGTGCGATCAACAGAAAGTGTTCGCTCCCAAGCTCACCCCCTCTCTCTGTCAAAGCCATAAAACCCAGGTGATCCAGTGAAGCAAACATATAGGCCACTATCACTTCCGCCCAAACTCCGGTGGACACGCCCACCACCTACAATACGAGTGATGTGAATATTATGAATGAGACATAGAACACATGTGAGACTTACGCTGGCTCCTACAATGACTATCATCCATCTTAACTACCCCAAGACTATGAAGCACATTTCAGTTCATCCAACAGGTATTGCTCGTTAGCCCACACTGACTAAAGCCAAAGCTACAGACTTTGAAAAATCAGCTCGCAATGTAAAGAGATGTCAAGTCTACTGTAAGAAGCTGTTGACTACATTTTTTTTTGCCACATCAGTAAAATACTTTCTTACCTGTAGGGTAAACCTTTTTATTTCCTGTAAAACAAGCGGACGAACAGACACACGTAAAACGCAGACACACACACAAACAACAGACACATTCAGCACCCACACACAATACACGCATACAACACAGACACGGCAACACCCACACACACAACACAGACATGGACAACACTCACACATACAACACCCACACACACAACACAGACATGGACAACACTCACACATACAACACCCACACAAACAACACATAAAACACCCACACACACACAACACAGACAACACCCACAAACACACACAACACAGACACGGACAACACAGACACGGACAACACCCACACACACAACACACACAAACACATACAACACCCACACACAATTGTTTCAATGATTTGAAATTACCTTTTTCAGGTTAATCATTTTAGATTGGACGTGTTGATGTTGTTAAGTTTGTCATAACAAGATTGACTTTACCATTTAAAAATAAAATAAAATGCATGTAAGCATTAAGAAGTGTTTCTTTTTTACATCCAATTTAATTGAAACAATGTTTTATAACATATCTTTTTTTAAATCAAAAGCTAATGGAAAATATAGTAATTGTGTTAAATTATGAGTAGCAATAACAAGTCATAATAGCTAGTTTTATCTAATGATTTTGAGAACACACTACTAATAAATATAAATACTAAACTTAAGGTTCCATGTTAATACAACTCAACATGTTTAGTTTCAGCTTGTGTAAAAACTAAAGTGGTATAGGGCAACAGTTTTCCACGCGATTTGCGAGTAAAGTCAACTAATTCGGGGTTAAGAGTGTATAAAATAAATGAAAGTGATTATAAAGTGTTACCAGAAGTTGAAGGTATTGTGCATGTGCAACTAACTAAAACTCTTTCTCATACAACACAGAGACATCTTTCTGTATCAAACACAATTTAGTGTCATAGCAAACCTTAAATGTCATCTTCTGTTCATATTCCATGTCCATTTTCAAGATTTCTTCACAACTATCAGTTTTCTGATAGACCATCATAACTTTTGCAGCTACTTGCTTCCTAGAGAATCCAAACACATTCACAACATCTCCTGCAATGACAGTAAACAGGGCATTAGTGTAATAACAGCACTTTCCCTTCCTCTTTCCAAAGAATATTACAACTGTACTATAAGTTATTCTGCAGAAACCCATGAGTGAAAGTTCAGATAGGGGTGAATTCTGGTTGATTGAGACACTTTTTCCAAGTCATCTCAATGGCAAAAAGTGTCCCAATCACCCTTAATTCAGCCTACTACTGGTCAAATATTACTCCGTTACAAGTAAAAGTTGTAAAGACCGATTTTTACTTAAATAAAAGTACAGAAGTACTCGTTTTTAAAAGTACTTAAGTAACAAAAGAAAAAGTCAATACATTGTTTTATTATTGTTGTAATACTTACAGTACCTTATTCCTCTGAAGCAACCTAGTGAATACACCTACTGTACCAGTTTGTAGTTTCTGTGGTATTAAGTAAACTTTTGTTACAAAACCTGTAAATTAAACAACCGAATTTACAAAAAAAGACATCCATAATCATCTTCATTTTTTTATTTAACACTACCACCCCAACAAAAGTACACGTGTATCCATCATGCACATTTTAATCAAGTGGTCTGTAAAAATCCAACCTGCTTTAAAACCCAGATACACAACCATAGCTGTATAACTGCCCAACAATAAAACTGCTTTAACAAACAGCGAAACATTATCTTGTTTTCAAATCCCAAAAGACTGCAATTTAATTAAAGGAGCCGTATGTAAGATTGTGGCCAAAACTGGTACTGCAATCACTTTCAAATTACTGTAGAGCGGTGTATCCCCTCATTCTATTATTTTTGGCTGTAGAACTTGCATGATAAACAATAATGGGCATGCTAATGTTGTTTTCCTCAGCGTCTCAGCATAATGACAGAGAAACGGGCTCTGATAATGCATTGCTAATGTTATCAATGACGACTCGCCGTTTTTATTACCCAAACAATTCCTTTAATACCTTTTCAATTCGATGACCCACCTCCTCCATTTGAGCTAATGTAACGTTACTTTGCACGAACATGCATAACTTTGTTTGACTGTCATGTATATTTGAAATGTCCATTTACATCAAGTACAAGTTAGCCAAACATAGATGAATCTTACCTGTCCAGAAATTCTTCTCCGTTTTCAGCCGTATCCATCTTTCAAAGGCATCTCCTATACAGATTCTTGTTTTATTTCGGACTTTGTCACAAAGTATTTCGGATTAATACGTTTTTTTTGGTTTCGCAACGTTAGACATTTTTTTTATCCGATTCCGACACGTTTGTAGCTGCAGCTGTGGTAACTAGCAGAGCTGGCAACCCGGATGCCGCAACACTACTGACTTCGTGATTGGTAGATAGGTGGAGGGTGGCGCATCAGACCAAAACACAACATGACAACATCAACATCAGTTGAGGGCTGCAACTTCACTTTTTAAAAGACAATATCCTGGCCGGACTACTGTTGTCAGTGATATAAGTATTTGAAATGAACATGATTTCTTAATGTCTAGTGACATATCAGGGCCATTTTATGATTAATTGAAATAAATGTCTTACAAACAGCTCCTTTAAATAAGCATATTTGTTTGCACTGCGAGTTTCAAAGCGAAGTGTGCACTTTGCTCTAGTACTCAGCTCGTGATCCGGTGTTTTCTGCTTCTCACTTCACAGTGAAGGAATGCATTGAACATCTCTGCATGTGCTGTGAGTTTAGCAAGCATTTCAAGGGTTTATCTCTGGCAAGTGCAGAAATTAGGATACTTAATATTCAACAATAATATTCAGAGTGCGAATTACCCCACCATAATTGGGGGGTACTGCCCCTTCACTTCTTCTATGACCATCATGGTCCACTACCATATCAATCCCCACCGTGATCGCCAAGTGCAATATGTGTTGTGCAACACACATACAAGGTCTAAACATGCGACAAACTGATAATCAGTAGGCTACAGAATATCTCATTGTTATTATATATCCAAAAGAGAACTGTTTTGATCAACTCCCAAAAGTTAGAAGTTAAGTGCACTGAAATACCATTCTAATTACTAGTAAAAGTAATACCTTTTCAAGAAGCCTATTGCCTATTTCATGAAATATTGATTTGGTTTATTTTTAGATTTCATAAGACCTGGAGGTAAGACCCAACCCTCTCATATACTGTATAAACAGAAACCAATTTTCCATTGTAGTCTATGGTAGTCAGTGTCAAATCAACACAATCTTTAATGTGATTAAGGAGCATACTATAAAAAACCATACTACCACCTGGGGTGGCAAAGGGGTGGCATGAGGTTTCAGGAGGGGGGCCATGGACATTATTCATAATTTAAAATGCTACGGTTTTCATTGAATGTGTTTTGTTCTCTACACCTACATTACGTGGAGTGGGAGTCAAATCAGAGATGTAGCTGGGTTTTTGGATGGTGAGGGTCTTAATTTGTGAATTGTGGACACTTTCTCTGTGTAATCACTATCAACAGTCTGTGTAGTCTATACTTAAATTGTACTTTGTGAAAAAGCAATTCTTGGGGGGTTTGCTCCCCAGGAGATAAAAAAAAGACCCCTCAAATGATGTCTTCTAGTGAGTTTTGAGGAAATATGAACAGATTTAGTCATACGACACACACACACACAGTTCGATCGCGCCCGCGGCTCTCTCTCTCTCTCTCTCTCTCTCACACACACACACACACACAGTTCGATCGCGCCCACGCCTCTAATACACTAACAATGTTGTTTGTAGATCCGCCCCTGATTTTAACTCACCACAATGTAAAGCTTGATTTAAATTGAGAAATATCTTGCTACCTAACCTTGCTAACTAACCTTGGTAACTAAGGTCCACTTAACTAGCCTCAGTGGGTAAGTAGCAGGTAAGTAGCCGGTAATTCAATGTATGAAGACGTGACATGAGCTATGAAAGAACAAAACACGTTAATAAATGAAGGTTGTAAAATCAACAAGCTAGACGTCAGCTAGCAACTTACATTTATCCATGCAGGTCAGCAGCAAACCGTTCTCTATCTCCGTTGCTTCTAGCCACGGTGGTTAAAAATGGTACGGTCCACAATAGGGGTGTCTGAAATCCCTTTACATTAAAATGTTCCTACATTGAAAATAGGAGTTGACTTGTAGCCTATTGTAACTCTAATTATATTTTTTCACAATATCAGAAAAATTATCTGACCCCCCCAAAACTGATATTTCTGTCCCTTTGGGAGGTACTGGGTCTTCATTGGGGGGTATAGTACCCCCCAGTACCCCCTGTAATTCGAACTATGATAATATTGATCTGCCTGCATTGACACCATAATATGAGAACTGAACTGAGCTGGAAGATGACATCACTGTTTTCTCCACAGCGGCTATATATATAAATGAACTAAATTAATACTTTTTTTACACCACAAATGAACCATATCTGAACTAACTTAAGCTGGACTATGACTATTTTCTTCTAGATCTGCTGTACAGCAGACACAAACTTTGTTGCATTATTTTCCTGTTATCTCTGTAAAGTTGCTTTGAAATAATCTGTATTGTAAAAATCACTATAGAAATAAAGGTGACTTGACAAAAGTATAGTAATTTTCCTACTGTAGCGTTAAGTAAAATAATATACTCATTGAATATAAATTTTCATTTAATTTACATTACATTTGTTTTACAATATATGGCTATTACTGTCATAGGAATAATAATATACAATTATTTATTTCAAATTATATGTGTAAGACTGGAGAAACTGGAAGAACGTCCTGGTTGCGTATGCAACCCACCGTTCCCTGAAGGAGGGAACGGAGGACGTAGTCGACGGTCGACTGAATTGGGATCTCGCTAGAGAGCCTGTCTTCTTCGAGTACTATTGAACGAGCCAATGTAATTGGCGTGCGTGATTCGCATCACACACTCCGCCCCCGCGGCGCGGGTATAAATACGGAAGTGGATGCACGCACTAGTTGCTTTTCGCTGAGGAGCCGAGAGTAACCCGGGGTCAGCGGTGGTCCAGCGGTAGTGGCAAGGGGACTACGTCCTCCGTTCCCTCCTTCAGGGAACGGTGGGTTGCATACGCAACCAGGACGTTCCCTTTCAGTCGAGAACGTCAGACGTAGTTGACGGTCGACTGAATTGGGATCACCCATTGAACACGCCACTAACGCTGCCACCTTCCAGTGCCTAAACCAAAGCCTCCTGATGCCCCCGCAAACTTAAGGCGGGGAAGGACAGGGCTTAGGCCAGGGAAGTCACTGCTGTTCCTACAGGACCACTGGGAAAGCGTTCCCCGTACGTTGGAAGGAAGGGACGCTGCGGAAGCCACATCCAACCCAGAGGGAGGTACTGTGGAGAATACACATATGAACTGGGCGGAAACCGGGCAGTCTAACATATGGAATGTCACTGGGGTGGCTCCAGCCTAAGACGGGGGGAGACACACCGGACAGTGACGGCAGAGAGACTCTGCCGAGGGAAGACACGGGCTCACCGCAGGGAGCCGTATCGTGGAAGAATACACATATGGGGTCACCGAAGGGACCGCAACATATGGACCCAGCCTAACACAGGTTCCACACTGCTTACGAGTGGTAGGCCTAACACCAGACGTTCCGCACGTCCGACGTCGGAGGGGTGTGGAGGAACTCAACAGGGTTCAATTTTAAGGGACTCAACTGGAGTAGAAAGGCGCACGTATCCAGTCCATAGGAGGGGAATGGCGCAGCAAGCCGACACTTGAACCGGGCTCACGGTGAAACTGGCTTCATGAGAAGGGAGCCCACGTGAGGCAGCGGTTCAACTAGGTGTCGTCCAGCCCCCAACTCTAGAATCTGTTTTAGCAAAGCATATCGTCAACGCCCAGGCGGAGCACTTTACACTCATCATAGAGGAGCTCAACACCTAAGTGGACATGTTGCATCTCGGATCTGTGCCGAAATGAAGGCAAGCACTAAGTGCAACTTTGCATGGAAACAGCCTTCCCTCTCTGCTGAATTCCAACAGATATTTGAAGAGCTGGTCTGAGGTCTATGACTTGCATTCTGTACACGTCCAAGCGAACGGACAGAGAAGCCAGGGCTGGATCTGCCTCCTCTAGGGCAGCGCTTGCAGGCTCACCACCTGTTCCTATTACGGGAGAGGTAGGAACCTTGGGCACAATCCGAGCCGGGGTCTCAGCTTGTGAGAATTAGCCGGCCCAGACTCCAGGCACAATACGTTGACCGAAAGCGAGCAAGTCCCTACCCTCTAGTAGAGACCACGCGAGCAGGAGAACTGATATAACAGAATTTTTAACTCACTGCCTGCAGTGGCTCAGGGGCGGTCTCTGCAGTGCAGTCGCACCAGGGACAAGGCCCAAGAGGATAAAGAGGGACACAAGGATTTACAAGACCTTGCTCCTCAGGAACCTGACGATCAGAACGTGCTTCTGCATACTTCTGCAACACGATGAGCGTCGTTTAAACACCGAGGCAACATCATTTTGAGGGTGAAGGGAAACAGCCTACTGCAACCCATTTTGCAGGAAAGAGAGCACTGAAGTGATCGAAAGCTTTCAGGATCTCCTCTGGAGAGAAGACGCGCTCAACGACTAGGTTCTACTTCTAAAGGCGTAAGCACGCTACCCAATTCTAGGGGGTGCTCGCAGAAGTGATGGTAACTATCACATGTTCTTGTGATAGCCACCTGAACCTCCGCGTTCAGATGTAAGACCGCCCGGAATCTCCGGCGGAAGAACGCGTGTGCCATCGTGCCCCGTCCCCGAAAGAGTTTTCAGGGGAAGTCAGGAAGGCTGTTGAAGGGAACCAGGTCTAGTTGGGCCAATAAGGGGCAACTATGAAGACCTGTTCCTCTCCTGACTTGGCACGTAGGTGCAAGCGACGGGCGCAAAAGACAGGAGCATTGCTCAACACAACATGTGAAGATCACTGGGCTTCAGGAGCATTTTCTGCTCAGCACTTGGGTGTGACAAGTTCACTGAGCTTCAGGAGCATTCCTGCTCAACACCTGAGTGTGATAAACTCACCGAGCTTCAGGAGCATTTCTGCTCAACACTTGAGTGCGAAGAACTTCACTGAGCGACAGGAGCATTGCTGCTCAGCACTTGAGTGTGACAAGTTCACTGAGCTTCAGGAGCATTACTGCTCAACACCTGAGTGTGATAAACTCACTGAGCTGCAGGAGCATTTCTGCTCAACACTTGAGTGCGAAGAACTTCACTGAGCACCAGGAGCATTTCTGCTCAGCACTGTGTGTGACGAATTCACTGAGCTACCTGTGATGAACTCACAGAGCTACAGGAGCATTGCTGCTCAACACCTGAGTGCGATGAAATACACTGAGTTTCAGGAGCAATTCTGCTCAACATGAAGAGTGATGATTTCACTGACTTGAGCAGGCGCAAGGCGACCATGAGTCGCAGTCACTTTTAGAAGGCTCACTGGGGTTAAACGCACTTCTGTGGGCCCCTGGGGCAGCTGAGACCCAGTGTTTGTCCAAGGGTAGTCCGCTCGGTTTACCCAAACACTGGCGGAAAAATAAAACCGGGGGGGCAACTGAGCGGCCCCGGAATGGTCATGACCCAGCCGGACCCAGGGGATGGAGTCTCCACTTGCCCTGGCTATAACTGTCGTGAGGCTCGGTGGCGGCACGATTGAGTAAGCGGGAGGAGTGGAACAAGGCGCCCTCAGAAGCGTCTGACTCCAAGGAGGAGGTGACGGGTGAGTTTGTGACATGCAGGGGAAGCTTGCGCAACGGTCGCAATGTCTAACAACTCGAGGCACGAATGCCCGTGTAGTCGGGGGTCGCCCAGGCCCCCGTTAAAACACGCCCTTTGTACATGGCCCCTCTGTTGAAGAGGGTTTGGCAGCAGACCGGGATGAACTATAGTCACACAGGGTGAGCTGCTCTGCCACGGTCACCTCGGGACTCGATCGTGAAGCTAGCGCTGAAGCGGTCACATATGGAGGAAGCCAAAGGCTGCGACTACCATATACCCCAGGAGCCTCTGAAAGTTCTTTCAGTGGGACCCTTTCTCACTTCAACACCAGCTGAACACATTCTCATTGGAGAGACATGTTGGACCGAGTACCTCTCCAAAACTAAAAAAGAGATACTCAGCCCGTGGGCGAGATTACTCTCTTCCAGTTGACCTGAAGACCCAACAGGCTCTGGAGCACTCGAGGGGAAGGACACTGTACTGATACTCCACCCTTGGACGCAACACACAGGATGGCCTGCGGTGCGGGAGGTAGAGATCTGAAGCACATGTCTTTCAGGTCAAAGCTGCAGACCAATCTTGGGCCAAGATGGTCACGACCCACCACCTAGTAGCACGAAGAACGAGTTTACAACTGGCCTTCGTACCGGCTGGAGGAGCGGCTATATCAAATCCTTCGCCAGCAGGATAAGATAAGCACGCACAAGTCAGGAGCACTGCTCAACACTCGGTGTGATGAATATCACTGAATTTTCAGGAGCACGTCTGCTCAACACCTAATGTGATGACTATCACTGACTTGAGCGGGGTAGCCGAGCCTGAGGTGGGGCAGCAAAGTAGAGAGAGTGGTGTTAGTGTGCTGTGCAACACTTAGCTGTCTCCACAAGCGGCAGGGGTCGCGTGAGAAGGCGGATGACCGGGTCCTCGAACGCACCAAGCTGCCTGCTGGCGACCAAGGGGGAGCTGAGGGGTGTAAGGCTATACAGGGTCACACCCGCCAGACTGGCCCTCTTGGGACCCAGGAACAGATGAAATTGCTCTCTCTTTGAAGTGTGGGTACCGCTTGCTCCGCTTTTTTTTTTTTTTTTTTTTTTTAGGGAGCCAGCGGCAGAACAGACACACACACAAACAAAGGCTCCACCCGGCCCTCACCCGGGGGGAGGGAGTGATCGTGCCACTCCAAGAGCATCTCATCCATTCCTGGGCGGCCCGCTCCGGAATGCTTTCGCTGTCGCTTGCCACCTGGCTTGGCAGCGCCTGGAGCGGGCTGGGCGTCTCTACTGCGGCCGGCTCCATGCTGAGGCCTGGGTGGAGGCTGCTGCGGAGGGCCAGCAGGAGCGGCGGCCGGGGAACGCCCACGGCGACGAGCAGGCGGAGGAGCTGCCACCGGCGGCGGGTGGAGGCAGCAGCGGGCCACCGGGGCAGGATGTGCCGGATGACCTCCGTCTGCGCTTGAGCGGCAGAGAACTGTTTGATGCAGTTCTCCACCGCGTCGCCGACCAGCCCAACCTGGGAAATTGGGGAGACCAGGAACCGAACCTTGTCCGCATCCGCCATACCAACCAGGCTGAGCCAACGAAGGCGCTACTGGACCACCAAGGTGGACACCGCCAGACCGATCACGCACGCTACGACACCCGTACCCCGGAGGGTGAGGTCGGATGCAGTGCGGTGCTCACCTATGAGCGCACGGTCTGGATTACCCTCGTGCATGCCATGGGTGCCCTAGCCTGCAGCAACGCCATGGCACGCAAGAGGAAGGGGCTTGCCCACAGGCTTTGTAAGCTCTGCCCGTCGGAACAGACGAAACTCACAGGCCTTAGGGGGGAGACGAGGATCCCCCCAAAAGGCAGCGGCCGCCGGACACAGGTGCACCTGTGTCGACAGACCGCTCCAATGGAGGGACACCTCGCAACCCTTCACCGTTCCTCCATCAAGGGTAATGAGGGGGAAAAGCTATTCAGGCAGTTTCTGGCAGAGAAAGATGCTGTTCACCACCTGATAAGCTCTCCATGCCTTTCGGGAAAGAAAGGCACTGGGGCGGCGAGCTGAGAACCAGAGCGGCCCGCCCCAAGATACCAAACTCCAGATTCCAACCGAGACTGAACGGGACACGGTGGAGGTTCCACTCGAGCCCGGCAGCCTCGGCGGCCCGTTTCAGCATAGCTGATAATTCTGGATCCGGCTCGGGCAACATTGAACTCCCGGAGGGAGACAATGCAGCCGAGTCATCATCTCTAGAAGTCAGCTCACCCTCCGATGCTGCAATCGGCGTCCTGTCCTCCAGGGGGGCCCCGAGTGAAACCGCTGGCCCACCCATTACAGATGGACCAGCAGACAACACAGGAGGCTCCAGTGGTTGCAGTGGAAGGGAGGAGTGAGGAGCCCACAGGGAATGGTTACCGGGCGGGACATCCAACACTCTACTCCGGTCACCCATCCCACACAGCACCCGAGGGTGGGGCATGGTAATGGGGACTCGCTCTCCGCGAACGAAGGCGAGTCTCGCCCTCAACACTGCGACAGTCATGTTCCCACAGTGAAAACATGAGCTGTCCACAAAAGCTGTCTCAGCGTGCTGTAAGCCAAACACGTGACACAACAGTTGTGACCATCAGAGAGAGACAGGGAACGACCGCACCCAGAAACGCACGGGCGGAATGACATCTTGAAAAAGACACAAACGCACCCGTGTTGCTCTTTCAGAAAATAGGACCGTCACCAGTGCCGGAGCACACAGGGGAATGACCGCGGCAACACTGAACAAAGAACTGAAACAGTGAAGCACTCACTTTTCCGCCCTCTAACCAGCCATCAACACACACAAACATTTAGAAATTTGTTGCTGTTAAAACAGCAGTTGAGAGCTCAAAGCTCGCGATCACCGCTGCACTCGCGCTGTAGAACACCAGCACTGGGAGAGTCTTCCTGAAGAACACCGACACACTCGCTCGTTGTAGACAACAGCACTCTCAGAGACATCAAACGATCGGCTCCGAAGCGAAAGGCAACTAGTGCGTGCATCCACTTCCGTATTTATACCCGCGCCGCGGGGGCGGAGTGTGTGATGCGAATCACGCACGCCAATTACATTGGCTCGTTCAATAGTACTCGAAGAAGACAGGCTCTCTAGCGAGATCCCAATTCAGTCGACCGTCGACTACGTCTGACGTTCTCGACTGAAAGGGAACTGGAAGAGAGGGCAACTCTCTGAGAAAACAAAGGATTTCTTTCTTGTACTATCATGCTGAGATCACCTGAAATTCACCCACAAATCTATATGGGTCCACGTGAATAATTATCATACGGTATTAAACACGTGTGATATAATTTGAAATGTCTCAGTGCGACTGGTACAAAGGTCTCATTTTCAAAGAAGTAAACCAAAGAGTAATAAGTTATTTAAGAGTTTAGAGATAATTCACACACATAGGAGGGTGTGTCTTCCAGGCAAATGGTCTCATGCTCTCAGAAGGTGTACTCAAATCAAATTCCCATTGTTAGCAAATGGTTCCATGTAAATCAACTTCTGCCCCCAGTAAGTCTGTGATGATGATTAATGTAAATTCCCACTGTGAACTCATGTTTACATTTGAAAAGAGGTTTCTGCCTTGGTCTGTCTATATATTGAAATGCAACGAGAGGCTCTGGGCGATTTTGTAACCCAGACCAGCCCGTGATGCGAAGTGTAAGCAGAATACCTTGCATTATGTATTTTATAATGTCAAGGTTCTCTCTTTATTCCAGAGAATTTGATGTTTGTATCTATTATCTTTGAACTGATTATGCAACTGGCGTGATACATTTACCTGACATAATAAATTGTAAACATTTGCTTTTATTCTATAAATTACTTTGCCAAGCGGAAAGACGGTAACGCGAAGAGACCTTCACCCGCTGACCGGAAAACCTTTGGGCCGATTCAGCCGCGGGCTTACACATCCTAATTACTTTGTTTCCTAAAACACCTGTGTGAATGAGACACTATATCAGAACTAAAAAAGGGTTGACTCACCTTTAAAGTTCAGGTACAAGTCAATTTACCAATCTTTTTTTCGTTGTTCAATTTGCACACTGAACATGGATTGGAGCTCTTCATTTTGAACTCCCAAAGTTCACCAGATTTATGAATTTAACTTTAAAATGTACAAAACTTTTATGTGATAATGAGAACCGAATATCCTGTTCTCTATATATTCAACTCACGCTTTATTCATGGCGTAAGGAGTGTCATCTGCCCATCTCCATTCCCCTGTGTTCTGGTCTGTTAGACCGACCCAGTAGTCTTGCGGTTTGGCAAAGTTGGTAACAAATTGCTAGGAAGGGGGATAAAAGTTAATCACTGAGGCCCTGTGGTTATTTTGAGACATTTCCCTTCGTTTGTGCCCTTTGTTTACACGCAAACGGAGAATTCGTCCTTATACCGCCACCTACAGGTTTGTCATGCTCTTGACGGCATATATTCACGGGTTCATGTAAACTAACATTTTTTCATAAAACTAACAGGTGTGCACAATGTTATTTTTGAAAACAGAGAGGGTGAAATGTCCGTTTATGAAAATAGCCGGCCACTTGTAAATGTAGCCTGAAAGACAGAATGTAAGGTAGGCAAAGGGTTTTTGATTATGTGTGTTACGCACCCACTCCTTAGAGCCGTCTTCTATTTTTAAGAGTAACGCGCCCTGCTCTTCGCAGTAATCTTTTGCTTGGGTCCAGTTCATTGTGTCTCTAGAGAACAGATGTTGTTTAATGGGATCCACTCAATTTCAGTACATTCTGGAGAAAATAAGTCTATAAGAGAGAGAGAGAGAAAAAAAGACAATGCATAATATAGTACAAAAGACATACTTTTTTTAATTTATTTTTTTACTTAGTCATTCATAACATTTAATTAAAACTTCAGAGTCAGAGAGTCAGTGCGTGCAGCCTCCAAGAATCAATCATCCAACCGCGAGCGTTCAGGAGAGGTTGGAGGGTACCACGCTAACCCGACACTCGCGGCGGGCCCGGGAAAGCATAGCTGTTAGTTCCGGGTCGGACTCGGACAATGCTGCGACCCCGGGGGAGGGAGCACATCAGAATCCTCATCCACAGAAAATTCCAGCTCGCCTTGTGATGCGACGATCGACATCGCCTCATCATCTGGAGCACCGAATGAGATACGAGGCACATCCGAAGCCGGCCCCTCGGCTGCACTCAAGGTGCTCGCGGGTTGCTGCGCTGGTGAGGGGGGTGTAGCCCGAGGACGCATCGTTGGGGCAGTGTTCCACACCGTAACCCTTAGATCACCCTGGCCACCACCCAAATTGTCGCCTCTTGTGGAGGGGACAGATCGGGGTTTGGCAGAGGTGACTCTACCTTTAATAAGGTCACGAGTCTTGATCTCAGCGCAGCAATGTTCATGTTCCCACAGTGAGAACATGACTCATCCATGAAAGCTGCCTTTGCGTGTTCTAAGCCCAAACACGCAAGACAATGATCATGCCCATCAGATAATGAGACGGAACGACCGCACCCAGAAATACACGGGCGAAACATCTTGAAAAAGATGTGCCTCTGCAAGCTCTTTTGTGAAAGGACGCTCAGCAGCCTGTGCTGAAGCGGCCAGAGAGAAACACACACACGCTGGATGCAGACCACTACACAGATCAGCAGGCATGAATGTGAAACTCGCTGGAAATCGCCTTTGCACCAACACAGACTGGAGAGCTGCTCGTCTCAAAGGATACTCGATGAGACTCAGAGAGAATTCAGGCTGTAGGAGTGAAGAGGACCTCTTGGCTCTGAAGCAAAAACATATCTGCATGTTGCCAGCGTCCTTCATTATATACCCACGAGGTGGGGCGGAGCTACGCTATGCAAATTCTGCAGACCCATGGCATTTCTTTGCCATTGGCTCGTTTTTTAATACTCGAAGGTGATAGGCTTCTAAGCGAAACCCCCATTTCGTTGTCACTCGACGTAACTCAGAGTTACTACGAAAGGGAACCGAATATACTGTTCTCTATATATTCAACTCACACTTTATTCATGGCGTAAGGAGTGTCATCCCCCCATCCCCATTCCCCTGTTAGACCGACCCACTAGTCATGTGGTTTGGCGAAGTTGGTAACAACTAGGAAGGGGGATAAAAGTTAATCACTGAAGCCCCGTGGTTATTTTGAGACATTTCCCTTCGTTTGTGCCCTTTGTTTACACGCAAACGGAGAATTCAGTGATTGATTGGCTAACGTGCGCTTGAGCTTGTCGTTACACTGCCACCTACAGGTTTGGCATGCTTTTGACGGCATATATACACGGGTCTGTGTAAACTAACACTTTTCTGAAAACTGACAGGTGTGCACAATGTTATTTTTGAAAACGGAGAGCGTGAAATGTCCGTTTATGAAAATAGCCGACCACTTGTAAATGTTGCCTAAAAAGACAGAATGTAAGGTAGGAAAAGGGTTTTCGATTATGTGTGTTACGCACCCACTCCTTAGAGCCCTCTTCTATTTTTAAGAGTAACGCGCCCTGCTCTTCGCAGTAATCTTTTGCTTGGGTCCAGTTCATTGTGTCTCTAGAGAACAGATGTTGTTTAATGGGATCCACTCAAATTCACTACAGCCTGGAGGAAATAAGTCTATAAGAGAGAGAGAGAGAGAGAGAGAGAAAAAAAGAGAATGCATAATGTAGTACAGAAGACATGCATTTTTTTTTTTTACTTAGTCATTCATCACATTTATTTAAAACTTCAAAGTAAAAAAAATGTTTTTTTCAAATAAGGACGTGACCAATTATTGAAATCGATATAATTTTCATTTTGGTAAACCACTGCCATAAACAATATTTGGGCAGGACTAGTTTTCTCTGTGAGGTGGTTTGATAAATTCTTATTTAACTGTATGGATGTTGTATGATTTTAAGTATTTCAATACTTTTTTTTTTTACACACCCCGAGTAAAAATTACAGAACAAACAGTTTTTTGTGTCTCATGCAGATTAAATAAATGTAATGTTGATAGCTCTCAAAGTAAAGTCTTCACCTAAAACACATACAGTCTAACATACAAAATGTGAAACTGTGACATCTGCTATCTGAACAAGATGACTAAATCTAGTGGAGTAATAAAACCATCATTTGCAAACTTTTGTGTATTTATTATAAACGGTGCTTTTCAACCCTCTTTTCTTAGTGATTCAGTCTTTTTGAATCTTATATGGATATTTTGGACACAAGTGATTCCTGTATAAAGATTATGTTTTAAAGTTAGTCCATAGGCTTTAAAAGCGTGTAAAAGTATTTACAAGTATGTCTGCGTGTAAAAATACACACAAAGATTTAAGCACAACTATTTACACACATACTAAGTAGGAGAATATCTAACTGTATATTGTAGATTGTGAGCATTATCTGTTTATTTGGGCTCAGAGAACATCCTTAGCTCATACATCTCTTTAATTTTGTGCTGGATGTTGAAGTATTAGTTAAAAAATAAAGGTATTAGTTAATAACAAACAAACAAAAACTTTAAATTAACATGAAACCATAATATTAATAAATAAAATATTATATAATTACAGTTTGAAAATGACTTCCGTAATATTTTCTTTTAGTAAAGCTATGCCTGGATCACCCAACACTAAGTTGTGCGTTGTGAGTGAGACCTCACAAAGATTACACCAATATTAGCTTTCTCGAACATCACATGTTTGCACTATGCCTGAAACCTAGTAATCAACATGCATTTCTGTAGGTTTGTCAAAAGAAAAATCATCTGGTTTAGTTGTATTTTAAAACACAGCTTTTTCTTAAAAACATTGTGTCAGGCGTATTTGGTTGCATGATTCTCCTGTTTCATTGTGTAATAAACCCATATTTATCAGGTTGATAAAAGTATCATGAACCTTTGTAGAAATAAGAAACATACATTTATAAAACAAAAAGGAGCAGTTAATGGCATTGTGTCAGAACACATCATGTATGAAGATATGTTTGGTTTTAACTTTTTATTTTAACTTTAAAGCTAGATTATCCTTTGAAAAGTGTAATACAGTATTTGATTTTAGGTTAATTTGGAAAACTAGCTTACGCTTGCAGTGTTTTCACCAAATGATCTAAACCATTGTGTGAGGAACTGTTTGGAGTTTTGCAACACCTATTTCTTAAAAACATTGCAACAGACATATTTATCATACTTTTTACTTTATACTTCCTTGGAAATGAATTGAAATTGAACCTTTGAAGAAAGAAGAAAAGTACATTTTATAAAAGAAAAAGTACCAATTAATGGCATTGTGTCAGAACACAGCAAATATGAAGAAATGCTTTTAAATTTGTGTTCAAACTTTAAAGCAAGATTACCCTAATTTGCAGAAGTGTAATACAAATTGTAGGCTATTTGATTTGGGGGAAACGCTGGAAACTATAGTGTCATTTAGCTTAATCTTTGGATTTTAAGGGAAATTAAATATTCTCAGGAGATTCAATTGACCCCTGAAATTATGACTTCTGAAGATCTCTCATGTGTAGATTCAATCGGTTGAAAAATGCTTTTTTGTAATTTACACATCTGAAATTAAGGACTAACTTGTAGGGTCTTTAACAAAAAAAGCCTCCAAAATCGAGGAGGTCAAAGGTCATGCTTCCTCCTATAGCATCATCAGCTCTCCCCAAAGTCTGTTCATGCGGCCAACAGACAGCCTGTCATCAACAAATCCTAACATTTTAAAATTCGACATATTTTGAGAAGAAAACCAATATATATTCTCAGTAAAGGGTTACACCCTGTGTGTTTCCACACTGATTAAGGATAGTTCGCGAGATACAAGAAATGTAAAAATGATATACACTTTATGTGTGATAGATCGTATAGCTACTGTAGAAAAAGTAAGATCATGCTTTGAATTAAGATGAGTAAAATGAAATATTCGCTCAAGACGAACTTTACTTATGCTGCGTCATGGACCACAGAGGCACATCGCGTCTCTGAAAATGTGTGTTGATTTTCTAAAAGATACAACTTAATCTAAATGAGAGCAATGTAGAGTCCTAGGATTTCTTAAAAACAAACAAAAAAAATAAATAACAAAAATAAGATTGTGACAAAAATTGTGACAATTTCATGTTGCATGGACAAAAATACTGTTTGAAATATTTTGAATAAATAAGATCTAAGATGTCTAAGCACAGTTTTTGCTTTAAATATATATATATATATATTTATATTTATATTTTTTAACAGATCCTATTTAGTAAAAATAGGTTAAATTTAAGCAAAATCATTACAGAAGTCTTCTAAGAAGATAAATAGAAGATACGATTTTAATAAAACTTTAAAGATTTGATTTAAACAGTCTTTTAATTTTAAAAGATCTAATTTAAATTTTTAAGATTATGCTTTTAAATGAATTTAGTATGAATAAAACTGTATGTAGTTTGCTCTGGAACGCAGACTAGCTTTACTGTGTGACATCTGGTCTGTAACTCCTCCGTCTATATATATATATATATATATATATATATATATATAATTTACGTATTTATATATATTCATTTAGCTAAAACTGTTTGAATTGGAATTGCATAACTCCTGACACAAATTAAGAAAAATTTTAAGGGAGACTTAAAATAGCATTTAAAGAAGGGATATAAGACTGAAACTTGAGTCTTATATCCCTTTAATGATGTTTGCCTGATTATTTTTGTGATTCGTTTAACATTTATGACCTAAAAAAACTGTCAAATAGAAAATGTTTAATTTAGCAACTTACATCTAATCTCACACTTGACCTACCGTAAACTGAAGTGCGCTCTGCTAAAATTCGCGCTGCGAACATAAAGCCCGCCTACTTTGATTTGATTGGTCATCTCAAATATTCTGACATTGATGAGCAGTGACAGACTAATGAGGCTCAGATAAACACACGTGTACACACATACACACACACACACACACATACACACTAGGGGTGGAACGGTACACAGACATCACGGTTCGGTACGAGTTCTGTAAAATTGAGTGAAAATCAAAACAAAAATGCAGAAGGTATTTTTATAAATGTCTTAAACCTTGTGTTTTTTAAATAAGTTTTATTAATAAAGGCATAGAACCAGTTTATTTGTAGTGCACTGACAATAGTTGTATATCATTTAATTAGTTTATTATTTAAATTAATAAAAAAGACAAAAAGACCTTACTATATGTTTGGTAATTGTACCTGAATGAATTTAAAATTAATTTGCTATATTTCAGATCAATATATTTGTTTTCCTTAATTTTAATTAACCTTAATTAATTATAAATAATTGATTTCCGTATAAAATAATACTACCATTAAAAACCACATTTGATTTTCTTTTTTAATCAATGTAGAATGTGTAACTTAAAAATAAAACTGTGTGTGTGCGAGTGTGCGTGTGCGTGTGTGTGTGTGATCACTAGTTACACAGTATTACACTAGTGAACTGACTCGAGGCCCACAGAGAAGGAAATTAATAGTTGAAATAAAGTCATTATTTTTGTTGTTTTTTTGCGCACAAAAAGTATTCTCGTCGTTTGATAAACTTAAGAATGAGCCACTGTAGTCACTTGGACTATTTTAACGATGTCTTTAATAACTTTTCGGGGCCTGCAAGTTCAATCCCTGAAGAAGCCTATGGAGGAGTGATCCAGCTCTCAGATTTCATCAAAAATATCTTAATTCCTGTTCTGAAGATGAACGAAGGTCTTACAGGGTTGGAACAACATGAGGGTGAGTCAATATTGACAGAATTTTCATTTTTGGGTGAACTATCCCTTTAAGGCGGAAGAGAAGATCTTGTGCGCTCCGCGCTGCTGCTTCTCTTGAGCTGAGCCAGAGCAATCTCACGCCACAGCGCCAAAACGGGATTTATGTTTTTGAATTTGGTAATAAAATGGACGTAATTTGAAATTTGAGACTTTATTTCATATCAATAGTAACAAAGCACAAAGACTATTGCGATTTATTGGATGGGATGCGCGCTACAATGTTCCATTTATTCATCAAATAAAAACAGGATGACTAATCGATTCTTGAGATTTAAGAATCGATATTGGTTCGTAAAAATGAGAATCGATTAATATTGAGAAATCGATATTTTTTGCCCAGCCCTACAGTTTACAATATCTGAATATTTTATATTGGACTATTCTATTCATATTAAAATTAGTTACTTTTTAAATTTGAAGGATATTAGTAATACTAGTTCCCTTTCGTTCGGGAACTCCTACGTCTCATCGGAGGAGTTACCAACTAATTGGGATCACGCTAGGGAGACCAATTGCCTTCGAGTGAAACTAAAACGAGCCAATGAACATTGGCATGCAAGACTTGCATTCTGCGCCCCGCCTGCCAGTGCGGGTATAAAGCGGAAGCGAGCGCACACACAATTGCTTTTTGCTTCGGAGCCGAACGGTTGTGTCCTCTTAAAAAGAGAATTTTTATTTTTTTCACACTCAATGAGTCATTGCTACGCTGATGACACGCAACTCTAACTCTCATTCCAGCCTGACAATCCGACGGTAGCTGCTTGTATCTCAGCCTGCCTGACAGACATTTCTGGCTGGAAGGAAGGACCACCACCTTCAACTAAACCTTGCGAAGACAGAGCTACTTGTGGTCCCGGCCAACCCAACACTTCATCACAACTTCTCCATTCAGCTAGGCTTGTCATCCATAACTCCATCAAGGTCAGCTAGGAACCTTGGGGTTGTAATTGATGATAAGTTGAAATTCACAGACCACATTGCTAGAACTGCCCGGTCCTGCAGATTTGCCTTATACAACATTAGGAGGATCAGGCCCTTCCTTACAGAACATGCTACACAACTCCTTGTCCAAGCACTTGTTTTATCTAGACTGGACTATTGTAATGCTCTCCTGGCTGGTCTTCCAGCTTGCTCTGTCAAACCTCTACAATTGATCCAGAATATTGCAGCCAGAGTAGTCTTTAATGAGCCAAAGAGAACACACGTCACTTCTCTCCTCACAAAATTGCACTGGTTGCCAGTTGCCGCTCGCATTAAATTCAAGGCACTGACGTTTGCCTACAGAACAACCACTGGCACTGCTGCCTCTTACCTAAACTCATTACTTCAGACTTATGTGCCATCCAGAAACTTGCGCTCTGCTAGCGAATGTCGTCTTGTGGTACCATCTCAAAGAGGCACAAAATCTCTTTCACGGACCTTACCATGACTGTTCTCTGTTGGTGGAATGATCTGCCTAACTCAACCAGAGCTTCTGAGTCAGTAGCCACTTTCAAGAAACTGCTGAAGATGTGTCTTTTTCGGCAGCACTTGATTCAGTAATACTAACACTTTCTATTCTCTTTCTATTTAAAAAAAAAAAATTGCACTAAAATTAAACTGTGAGGGGTTATAGCCCTTACGTATTGTTTTCCTACTGTGAGTTTAACTTCTTCTATTGTTCTCATTTGTAAGTCGCTTTGAATAAAAGCGTCTGCTAAATGAATAAATGTAAATGGATCTGCGCTTTCTCAGGACCTCTTTGTGTTGGTGTGACGCCGCTTCAGTGACCTTCGCGAGCTTCCGGGTGCCGGCTGTTACTACACGCGATCTACATCTTTTAAAAGAGCTGTTTTCACAGCTGGTATTTGGTTGAGTGTGCACAGCCGGCTTGCAGTTTCCCCGCTGTGTTGCTGCGTTGATTCCTGTGTGCTTCAGCACAATAAGAGAGCGTTTCTGTGAAAGAGCAACACGGGTGAAGATTGCGTCCTTTTCAGGATGATGTTTCACCCGTGTGTTTCTGGATACAGTCCAATTCTGCCTCCGGTTGATGGTCATGATCGCTGCCTCTCGTGCTTGGGCCTTGCGCGTGCTGAGGCAGCGTTCGTGAACGAGTCATGTTCTCACTGCGGGAACATGACCGTCGAGGTGCTAAGATCAATTCTGAGAAACCTCAAGCAAGGGGGAGTCCCTTTGGAAATTCCCCGATCTAGTTTTTCTACTGGTTCACTTCAGAAGAACTCTACTTCGGCTAATCCCATTGGTGGTCTGAGGGTCACAGTGAGGAATGACCCGCCGGGTGAAAGACCCCCACGGGCTCCTCACTCCTCTGCATCGCTGCCATAGGAGACTCTGGAGGAGTGCGCCGGGCCATCTCGTATGGTCCCAGTCGTTTCCTTCGGGGCTCCGCCGGAGGACCAGATGTCGATCTCTGCATCGGAGGGAGAGCGGTCATCTTCTGGGGATGACGACTTGGCTGCGTTGCCCCCTTCGGGTGTGGCAGCGTTGTCCGAGCCGGATCCAGAAATGGCCGCTATGGTTTCCCGGGCGGCCGCAAGGAGGCTAAATCCGCCTCGTAATCCGCACCCCTTACCCTCTTGGGACTTAACTCTAGTGCTCAGAGCACTCCAGAGGCCCCCTTTTTGGGCACTTGCCTCCGGTTGAGTTAAATATCCTGTCTATGAAGACAGCTCTCCTGTTGGCTTTGGCTTCTTTAAAGAGGGTAGGGGATCTGCAGGATTTTTCGGTCGACAAATCGTGCCTTGAGTTCGGGCCGGGCCACGTTGTTAGTTGGACAGAACGCAAAGCTTCAGGACCGCAGATCAGCTCTTCGTCTGTTACGGAGGCCAGCAGAAGGGGAAGGCTGTCTCCGAGCAGAGGTTAGCCCACTGGCTAGTGGATGCTATCGTCTGGGCTTATGAGTCCCAGGACGTGCCTTGCCCACCTAGGTTGACGGCACACTCTACTAGGAGTGTCGCCTCCTCCTGGGTGTTGACGCAAGGCGCCTCGCTGACAGAGATCTGTAGAGCTGCGGGTTGGGTGACACCCAACACGTTCGCTAGGTTTTATAGCCTCCGTGTTGAACCTGTTTCATACCGTGTATTCGCTACGGCCAGTAGCGTGAGGAATTATGTTATGTCGGCTTGCTACGACATTCCAGATGGCCGGATACGTGCGTTTTTTGCTCCGTTGGTTCCCCAACATACGGTTAACCTCGCAAGTTCCTCCATCACCCCTTCAGAACAGGCGAGGCGGATCGCCCGGCGCCAGGTCTATTACCTCTCGTAGGAGTTGTTATTAGACTCGGTGGCTTCAGTGGTCCCTACGCCGACCAATTTTCTCCACGTTTCAGCTACACTCCGGGTTAGCATCGTGTCTTCCCCTCGACAGATCCGTTCTGTCATCCCTGCTGAGTACACTCCCACCCCTCGGGCAGGGACTACCTCAGGTACTGCCATGTGTTTCACTACCCCACAGGTAGTACACATGTGTATTCCAGTGCCTCTCTTCGGGCAGGCAGGAACTCCACAGGGTTCCCTCCTACGGGTTGGGCAGGCTTTCCCAGTGTTATCCATTTCCACTGAGCAGGTCTTGCGGAACAGCAGTGTGATTCTTCCTAGCTAGCTCCCGCCAAAAGAAGAGAAAAAACTGCTCAGGCGGGGAGCTAAGCTGGGCGCTGGAAGGGGCCAGTACCATGGGGTTTTAGTAGGGATCCGAATTCATTGGTAACTCCTCCGACGAGACGTAAGAGTCCCCGAACAAAAGGGAACGTCTCGGTTACGTATGGTAACCCTCGTTCCCTGAGGAGGGAACGGAGACGTCTCGTACCGTCACCATGCTTGCTGTACCTTCGCGGAGGACTGCACACCGTCCGGCTCCTCAGCGAAAAGCAATTGTGTGTGCGCTTGCTTCCGCTTTATACCCGCAGTGGCAGGCGGGGCGCGGAATGCAAGTCTTGCATGCCAATGTTCATTGGCTAGTTTTAGTTTCACTCGAAGGCAATTGGTCTCCCTAGCGTGATCCCGAGTCGTTAGTAACTCCTCCAACGAGACGTCTCCAGGATACCATACGTATGAGACGTTATGTTTAAATGTGTTCCCCGGTACATTTTTGCCATGTCTGCTTATTATACTGTGAAAAAGTGATTCAAACGAAAAAATATGAACTTCAAAACTTTTTTCACTTAAAAAAAATGATTCAATCAAAACAATTTGAACTTCTAAATTTTTTTCACTTCAAATAAAAAAAACAAAAACAACGAAAAAACACATTCTCTTCAATACTTTTTTAATACACGGGGTAATTTTTTTTTGCATTTGAACAGTTTTTTCTTTGATTGAAAATATTTTTTTTGATTGAAACAACTTTTTTGGAATTGAATGATTAAGACACAAATGTCCTACCCATGTATGGCCCAAACACAAAAAAGATGACTTCAATCAAAGAGAACATTTTCAATAATAAAAAAAAAAAGTGTTCAAATGCAATTTTTGGAGTCTCAAATATTTTATTTGCATTCAAAAACGATTTTCTATATTTGAAAATGTTTATCTTTTCATTGAAGTGACTTTTTTATTGATTCTGTTGTTTGTTTGTTTGAAGCAACTTCTTTTTTGATTGAATGATAAAGACACAAATGTCCTACCTATTATATGTTCCAATCAAAAAAAAATGTTAATTCAATTAAAAAGGTTGCTTTAAACAAAACAAAACGGACTTCTATCAAAGAAAACATTTTCAATCAAAGAAAAGCAGTGTTCAAATGTATTTTTTTGAGTCTCAAATATATTTTTGGATTCAAATACTTTTTTTCTTTGATTGAAAAGTTTTTCTTTTATTTTAGTGAAGGTTTTTTTAATTGAAAATATATTTTTTGATTGAATAATTAAGAAACAAAACTACCTCCATACGAATGTACGTCGAGTTTTACAGTATTGGGACTTGAGCCTTGTTTCGCCTGGCTCCGCAGCGCGAGCCTCCGCTGTCACGCACCTCCCCAAACTTGACGAGCTCGCCGTTGTACTATTCTTTGAAACGACAGGAGGTGTAGTAATTGAGTAATTGCCCACCAGCCCATCCAGAAATCAGCGGTGAGAAGGTGAATGTTTATTTTAGTACACTTCACCAAAACCGCACTACATCGTGTAAAGCAGTAAACCTTGAGCTTATTACTTGTTACATTAGAACAAAATAAATAAATTTGAGAACATAGCCTATAGCTACAACTAAATTAACGATAACTTACATATTTTATAATTTCACTAAACATTTTCATTTAGTTTCGAGAAAATTATTTATAAAACATGGACCATAATTAAAAGGGCTTATGTCTGCTATTGTAGGCTCATTTTGTACATTTAAGCAAGCCCTATTACTAAGTATTTGAATCATGAATCTGATCAACTAAAACTGTTAAATTCATTTACGTTAATAAAATAAATATAAAAAAGCCTTTGTAAAAAAAATATTTCAGTTATTAGCCAAGACAACATTTCAAGTTTAAGTACTAAAATGTATAATTTATATATAATTTATAAATAAATGTACAAAAATTTAAAGTATCTAAAATAAAAAATGTAAAAAATTAAAAATAAAAATATTTCAAAAACTGACAAAAATACAATAAAATGAATAACACAAACTAAAATTAAAACGGATCAAAAAAATATAAAACGTAATAAAAAATATGAATGAAAACTATATGTATATAGTAAATATACTAAAATAAACTCTTTCCCAGTGGGAATTTATCAGAAATGGGTGGCATTAATGTCCTAATATCTCTACAGGAATTTACTCTATGAATTAAGAATAGAGTCTGGTAGTTTAATGTGTGTTTTGGACAATTTTATTGTTTATAATGTATGATTCTATGGATATAATAGTTAATTTGACACATACTGTATTTGGTTAATGCTCTGTCACCTTGCTGCAATCATAGTTTCCCTAAAACAATAAGTCTGAGTCTGGGCCGTAATACTCATATTTCTAAACCTCTAATCTGAATACTAGAGAAATATGATAGCATCCCACCAACAGAGCTTTAGGTTTCCTGAGATCGGGCCCTCAAGAACAGGACAACAGAAAAATTTGTAGAAAAGCAGATAACTACTATATTTTTTATTTGAATTTAAATGGTAAGTAAACACAAAAAAGCAAGAGAGGATTTAAAGGGTTCCGCTGTCTTTACACAGTTTAATAAATCTAAACTGTTCAAAGTACTGAACTAGAAAGAATTTCAAATGTTGCCATTTTGATGGCACCTGTTGTAGGGCCCAATGATTTCCACAAAGCGGAAAATGCTGAGGGAATCATAGCCTGGTTAAAACCAGACCATTCTCAGTTGTAACTGAGTTATGGTCTGGCAAAGCGTCATAGACATATCATTTCCAGAGGGGCGTCACCAACGGACGTCGCGGATAGACCTAAAACCAATCAGAGTGATGAAGGAGATGACGTATGCAGAGCGGCGGAGAAACATCTCCGAGTGTTGTTCTTTGCTCGGTTTTTAACAAAAAGGAAACGTTCAAATCGCTTAAAACAGACGCGATAGATGATTCGAACGAGTGATGTTCCACGGCGGCATTCATCTTTGTAATGTAGGCTACAAAATCGGCTTCAAAATCCCAGCGCTGTTGTCATTGTGTAAAGCCCGCCCCAACGTTTCTGATTGGTGCCTCGATTTCGGGGGATTGGAAATGGGCTTGAATGAGCTCTTTGCCAGACTAACTTTCAGAGCAAATCTAAATTTGCCAGAAGTTGTCTGGGTTTTCCCAGGCTAAGGGAATCGTAGAACCCAGACATAAAAACCTAATTTATAGATAACTAAACCTAACTAATAGATTCCCCCTCCTATGTAAAGCGCTTTGAGGTCCCAGAAAAAGCGCTATATAAATGTAAAAAAATATTATTATTATTATTAATTTACTGTATAATGCTGTATTTCATGGAGTTTGTTGTGATTCTCACAGTGTTTTCACCCTCTGCCGCCTCATATGAGGACATGAATGCATGAACTTCAGCTCCAGAGCCACTCTGAGTCACTTCATCAGCCGTTTCATTTGATAAAAACAATCGTCATATCAAAACACACAGAAACTCCAAAGTATTCATAGCAACCTGTCCATCAGTACAGTAGAATTTAGCTACGTCTCAATGTATTAATAGTACTGACACTAATAATAATAAATTATTATTAAAACAATTTATAAGGAATAATCAAAAAATTCTCTTCCATGTTGTGCAGCACTTTGTTTGACAATTTTTTATTTCATATGATTAAAGATACATTGAATTAATGTTTTATGCCTTCATTTGATTGCCAGGAAATTTCTGAAAAAACATAGAAATTATTAGTTTTTTTAATTAATAATTTGTTTTTATGAATTTAATTAATTAGACATGCTTTTTGATTATTACAATTGAAGTAAACCATTAAAATGGAATCCAGAAATCTTAAAACAGAAAACACAGAATTTGGTAAAAAGTTCCAGAGGGCCTACACAAACACTCTTTTCAGATTAAGAATTACACTCTGCAAATGAATCTCATTTTGCTGGAGCAGTGGCCGTCATTTAGTTCCCCAGTATATATAATCTGCCCACAGTCCTCTCCTTCCTCTCCTTTCTCTCCCAGACCGTGTTCTTTCCAGTCATCCGGCTGCCCGATACTCCAGCGTCTGTGAATAATGACAACCAACAAATGTCACACCATTGCATCTGCATATAACAACTTTCTTGCAACCCATCTGATCTAAAGTTAATTTTATACTACGCATTTAATCCCAACACCAATATCAACAACAAATATTTAAACAGGTGAAATTTTTGTTTAATGCAAGATACATTTTCTTGACAAGCAAAAGCTTGAAGTACATTATCTTGAAGTATAGCTGCTTCCTTTCCTACTCATGGTTATAATGAGCAATAATTGGAAAAGAGTAGCGTGGCCATTTCTTGAATGTTTGAGGCTTCTTCATACTTCTTCAAAATCCTTCATACAGTGGAGTAACAGTAAAATTTATTAAAAAAATTGGGACCAAAAATGATTCAGACACCTTGACCCGATCATGTTTCGCTGAAGTGTTTTTTCTTTATTTGCTAATGCACCTTTTTACACCACAGACTGAAAAACATTAAGCATTGCTTTATAATTGGTTGAGCTAAATGGGTATGATCTAATTGTGTAGTTAAATTTAACAGCTGACAGATATTCAATGCCATTCATGTGTGAGACAGTCTAACAGAAGGTTGGACAAAACCAGTGAAATATCAACTGATTTGATAACTGAGTTCTTGTCATATATTATTACCATTTTCTAAACTATAGCGAATAAACTGTGATAATGTGAGAAATGTTGAGGGTGTCTGAATAGATTTGGGTTTGACTGTATGATTCAAATGTAAATTTTAATGCATGCTATTTGCTAAGAAATGTTTTTGTGAATCAAAGTGAATAATGCATGAATCAGCTCACTCTTTGTTCATAGTGTAAGGAGTGTCATCCGCCCATCTCCACTGGCCTGTGTTCTGATCCGTTAGACCGACCCAGTAGTGCTCGGATATGGTATGTTTTTTTAGAAATGCCTAGGGGGAAGATAAGAGCTAATTTAAAAAAAAGAAAGAAAGTAAAATCAAAATGCTGTTATGCGCATCCATGAACGTTACACACCCACTCCTCGTCGTCCTCTTCTATTTTGAGGAGTAACGTGCCCTGTGCTTTGCAGTAATCTCGTGCCTCAGTCCAGCTGAGTTTATTATTGGAGAACAAGAAACAGCTGCTTTTGTACGATATCCAGCCAGATTTACAGGTTACAGGGACGTCTGCGTGAGAGAGAGAGAAAACATGCAAAATAAGAGCAGATTTAAAGGGTCAGTTCACCCGAAAATTAAAAAAATCACAATCATGTCATTCCAAACCCTTAAAGGGGTCATATAATGGTACATGCACTTGTACCAAGTTGATTGTACTGAAATGTGTGTTGGCAGTGCCTGTACACAACCATCATATAATGACAAAAATCCATCCAGTGTTTTTGTTTTAATCTCCTTATATGTTTTCCCCTGCCTCAAATTGAGCCGCTCGATCTTGTGGCGTCACTAGAACGGACGCCCCTCCCACGATAGATAATTGACAGCAGTGTTTCAACCATAGACTGTAAAAAATATGGACAAAGCATCTGTGACGTCACCCATAGACTTTCTGAAGAACGGTTTTGAAGCCGTTTATGGGGGGTATGGGCGGCGCCATCTTGGAAAATCTTGGGAAATCCTAACCCCGCCCACCTTCTGGCCAACCCATATGAGTTTTGTGCCTGCTTGCCTGGGGCTGTACAAATCGCCACACAATTGAAAACAAGTCTCGATGAATTATCTTTCACAAGCAAAACTGAACATTTGTTTCTGGTTGTATTTGGTCATGATATAAATAGAAATAGTAACGTTCAGAGTAGAAAAGCCGTGAAATTTAAAAATACTACTGTTATTGTGTCACGAAATGTAGTTTTAATAATTTTTCAGTAAACAATGTAGTTGTTTAAAGCTAAAATCTGTAGTTTATTTATAAAGATAGCGCCTATTTAAAAATTTGATCTTACGTTTTCGGAGTTGAGATCCAGGGATAAGCGTGCGCTCATGTACCCCGCCTGGAAAAGCCTTACCTCGGCTAGTGCTTCTGACGTTTGCCGCTGGCTCTGATATCTCTAGTCTAGTGGTTGAACATGAGATATAATTCGTCTTGTGCCTATCTAAAGGGCGATCTTTGGTCTCACAAAAAGAGACAGGGTTGTGACATTTTATTTTATAAAGCCTATGAAGGAATATTTTAAATGTACATTTATTCATTTTGCAGACGCATTTACAGTGTTTCAAACGTCAGTTAAAACCATAGGTAAAGTAAGTTACCTCGGACTAGGGTGACCAGATTTCTCGGAGTGGAATACGGGACAGATACAGAACGCATGCGTATAGAGGGAATGCACGTGACGTCACCGTTGGCCGGAGTGACTGCAGTTACGCCCACAAGTGGCAAAAAGACTGAGCGGCAGCATTGTTTTTCAGTGTGAATGCTGCGGAAAAACACACAAAACGCGTCTAAAACGGGAAAGAGCTTTGAGACTGACTGTACAACTAGATTTGACAAGAAATATGAGGAATATTTTTACAGACTACCTAAAGCTACAGAACAGAGAAGCAAATAGATCGCTACAATTCATAGAAACAACTGGACTCCAGGCAGCGAAAGGTGGATTTGCAGTTATCCTTTTTGTGTCAATATTCTGAATTTCGTGGTAAAATCATTCTCTAGCCTATATATTGTATTGTTATATATTGCAGTGACAACTCATCAATCAAATATTTACCACTGTATATTCTGTATAATTTGACATTTTTAAATAAACACTGACAAAAAACTATACAAGTTTTAAGTCTCTAGACGATATGATGATATATATAACATTGATAAGTGATCACCTGGATTTAGACCTGCCTATTTTGTATTTATATAAAGCATTCACAGGCAAATTTGCTGTATGTATTTCCCTGGTGTCGAAATCAGGCACATATAAATGTCAGGAAACACGATTCCTGGCTGCATGTTAATATCCATGGATCACTGGATCTTTAGTAAGTTGTAAGGAACACTATATTGAGTCCAATCTTTAGTTTAAACTGATAATCGTTTGTTTTACTTGCGTTTTCGCAGTTTCCCCTATTAAATCCAGTCACGCAGCTGCTCTTCTGCCACTCAGTCCGGCTGAGGGGGCGTGTTCCGGCGGGAAAGTGACGTTAATGCATTCCCTCTATTAATGCGTCTTACATGCGCTTCATTAGGCACACTAGCACACACACACAAGGTCTCTCCCTCTCTGTCATGCGCGCGCTACACGGTTTGAACGTAACATATATATTCACTTATCCTTTCGGAAACAAAACCTATTATATATAAAATATATATATATATATATATATATATATATATATATATATATATATATATATATATATATATATATATATATATATATATATATTAACGATGAAATAAGGGACAAAACATTATTTCTTCAGAATAAGTCGGGACACTAAAATTAGAGTAGAAATACGGGGCTGTCCCGGGAAAAACGGGACGTCTGGTCACCCTACCTCGGACGCTATCTTATTTGAGGCGATTTAATGCTAACTGTTGCAGTGCCACTGCCCACAAACATTGACGCTAAATAGTGCTAACTACGTGAAATAGCAGTGGAATGTCACTTAACGTTACCGGAAAAAATGAAGCGAAGTCCTCCTACAGTGTCGGTTAGTGTAGTTTATAGCAGAGCAACCAATTTTATGTACGATATTTCAATACAAATGTTCAGAAAGGATACAGAGGTGGTATGATGTGTTGTGTCAGATCATGGCCGAGACGTCAAATTTCAGGAATTCCACTAGGCGCAGCACGTTATCAGCTGTCAATCAAGCTGTCAATCAAAGTTAACCACACCCTTATTTGTCATATATTTTATATCTAAATACGATCTAAACTAACGAGTTAGAAAAAAATTCACCCCCCTCACAGTTGTCAGGCACTCGGAACCTATCGAAAAATACAATAAAAGTCCATGGGACTGACCTGTAAAAACATGAATTTATGCTGTGAAAACGGACATTTTAACATGGAGTCTATGGACATTTGCTCCCTTTTGGGACCTGCCCCTAGCGGTTTTTCGGTGTATTGCAGTTTTTCGCACTTCCGGGTAGGCTTAATTTTTCAGATTAGAATTAGGCCCGATACCATTTTTTTCAAACCGATACGAGTACGAGTATTTACATTTGTGTACTTGCCGATATCGAGTACCGATATCGATATTTCTACCACAAAAGTAACTATAGGCTTCCAGAAAAGAAGACAGAAGACTATTTTAGAACACAGGTTAGAAGACTGTTTTTTATTTTCTTCTCTGCTTGTTTTAACAAGTCTAAAAATAAATAATGATGAGTAAAATAATAAATGTATTAACACACAAACCACTGTTAATTTAACATAAAATCAAGCAGGCTACTGCGTGCATGGTCTAGAATGACTGAATGCGCGCAAAGTGCGCTCCCTTAATAGCCTAATTCCTAAAAAGCTGACAGTTCATAGCGATCTCACACATCTCTGTTATTATCAATGAAGCTGACAGCTCAATGAATCTTTCATAATATCCACACACTGTTATAATTAGAGGATTTGCCAGCATACAGAATTCAGCACTGAACAAAAAAGTTTTGAGCGGTGAGGGGAGTCTATCTTAAATGCTTCTGATTGGCCATTGCGTTCAAGAAATCAACACATATGCTGCTAACGCTGCAAACATGTTATGAATAGAAACTCTGGCCTGTAAATCGTTTCTATTTTGTTTTAGTTGTTATTCTTGCTTTTCTGCAACAGATGAATAAAAATCTATTAGTTTTAATATGTTTTATTCATAGGTATTTCTAGTTCAAATCATTTCTCACCAGACTGCTTTATAAACGAGCGTCAGTGTAAATCTGGTTTTGCTAAGAAGCTGGTCCTGAAAAAAGAATCGGTACCAACTATTAGTGTTCCTGCTGCACCTCCAGAAGAAGTGAGTGTAACGTTTTATTAACCTTTAAATATTAATCTTTGCAAATCGCAGGTGTACATTACGTGACATTTCGTTAACCAACCATTCAGAAACGTCCTGTTCGTGCCTTTCTTGTCGAACTTCTTCAGGGCCGTCATCTTGTTCAGGGTCCGACTCCGGTTCAAATTGATACGGTTTTACAGATGTGTCCTCAGAGACTCCCGCTGCCATTTTTGTTGCAAAACATACCCTCAACAAGGCAACACTCCAGTGCGGTTGTGTCAAAACCCCCCACAGAACAGAGGGGCGGAGTGAGCAAAGCTCATTATCATTTAAAGGCATATGCACTGAAACGGCGTGCTGAAAACAGAGCTGTTTTTGACCGTTTAAAATTAGTGTTTTCTTACAATACTAATGAGAATTTTTAATAAAAGTATATTACAAAGTTTTCATTTAGACCCTAAAAATTCATATTAACTTCTACAGAAATGGCATTATATGACCCCTTTAAGACTTTCGTTCATCTTCGAAACATAAATGAACATCTTTTTAATGAAATCTGAAACTTTCTGTCTCTCCATTGACAGTCTATGCAACTACAACTTTCAAGGCCCAGAAAGGTAGTAAAGACATCATTAAATTAATTAGGGATGCACAATATATCTGCCACCATATCGCTATCGTCCGATATATGATCATTTATAATGTTATTGTTATCGTCCCGATAAGAACAATTGGCCGATATATTAAAGCCGATAAATAATGTATTATTTCCTTCAGCTGAGACACTTCAGATGTGCACTGTTGAACATATTGGGGTTTGAATTGCTTGAAATATGATTGAAATCACTTAAAAATATATATATATATATACAGTTAAGTGCAACACAAGTCTGTGTTATAGGCTATTTAAAATTACAATGAGAACATCTTATATAACACATTATAATAGTGTGCTTGGGACATGGATTTTAATAGTGAGACTTTTTGTGTTCAGTCTCTCAAAATATATATAAAAAATTGGATTTAGATTCATCTGCCAATAAATCGGTTATCGGCTTTCAAATATAAATAAATATTTTTAACCTCAATTTGATGAAGCGACACAAGTGTTTTGTTTGCTCAAAAAAACTGTTTACCGCTTTATCAACAAAATCTCCAACACACATTCACGCAACAAAATCTGCTCTCTCGTCAACAATAAGCATGTGTTGTGGTGCTCTCATGCTTTCCGGAGAAGAATGAAAGTGTTACAGGTTTGGAACGACATGAGGCTAATTAATGACAGGATTTAATTTTTTTTTAAATAACATTACCGACCCTTAATCTGCATGTTTCAACCCTCGCCATCGCCATTTAGTTTCACAAGCGACAACAGTGACCAGTTCTAACACAATGGCAAAAGTTCAAGCAAAGCATGAAAACGTCTCGGGTTACGACTGTAACCCTTGTTCCCCGAGAAGGGAACGAGACACTGCGTCGTCGTCGTGACGACACTATGGGGAACGCCCTTAGCGTAACGCATCTGAACTATGAATGAAATCTGTCCAATCCTGATTGGTGCTGCGTCATGACGTAGTAGATGACGGCACAACCGGAAGATACAAAGGGACGCCGGCACACACACACATTAGCTCCTTTGCGATGAAGCAAGCGCTCTGCCCGTGATAGATGTGGCGACAAGACGCAGTGTCTCGTTCCCTTCTCGGGGAACAAGGGTTACAGTCGTAACCCGAGACGTTCCCCTTCGATGGAACTCGCACTGCGTCGTCGTCATGACGACACTATGGGGAACGTAATACCCACTATGCCACACCGTAATCACGCCCGCCCTGGTGTGAAGCTGGGAGAGCACTCTGGCGCCAGGCGTCAAGGGGAGTTGCAGACTGTAAAAACGTATGAAGGTGTGCGGGGTGGCCCACCCAGCCGCCTCGCAGATCTCCTAAAGCGAGACGCCAGAAAGGAGGGCCAGCGAGGAGGCCATGCTCCTGGTGGAATGCGCCCTCACGGCCATAGGTGAAGGCAAATTGCGCACCTGATAAGCCGTGGCTATAGCCTGGACAATCCAATTACTTATTGTCTGTTTAGTTGCAGGCAGCCCTTTCTTGGGTGAACCAAAGCACAACAACAACTGGTCTGACTTCCTCCACTGAGAAGACTTCTCCAATAAACTCTTAGGGCTCTGACTGGGCAGAGCAGGTGAAGTCTCCCCTCTTCCGCCGTCCCATGAGGTGGTGGATGGAAGGCCTGAAGAACCACTGACCGTGCCGCACTAGACGGCACCTTGGGCACATAGCCTGGCCTAGGATGTAAGATGGCCTTAACACCCCAGGGGCAAACTCCAGGCAAGTTGGCGTTATAGCCAAGGCCTGGAGTTCCCCCACTCTCGTCAGAGAGGTGATGGCAAGGAGAAAGGCCACCTTGAAGGTCAGGTTCTTTGCCTCAGCCGACTCCAGTGGTTCAAAGGGGGCCTCAGCCAACCCTTCAAGAACCACCGCCAGGTCCCAAGTTGGGACTCTGGAGTGAGCCGCAGGCCTCATCCTCCGAGCCCCATGGAGGAAACGTACAACCATATGGTGCTTTCCCAAAGGCCCAGCACCTATAAGCGAGTGGAAAGCCGCAATGGCAGCCACATACACCTTAAGTGTGGACGGGGTAAGACCGGCGGAGAAACGATCTTGGAGTAACTCCAGCACTGAAGCTACTAGGCAGTTAACTGGGTCCACCTCACGCTCTCTACACCAAGTGGAAAACACATTCCACTTTAGGCTGTACAGTCTCCTGGTGGAAGGAGCCCTGGAGCTGAGTAGGGTCTCTACAACATCTGCTGACAGGCCAGCCTCTAGGTACCGAGCCCCCTCAGGGGCCAGACCCAGAGGATCCACAGCTCTGGCCGGGGGTGAAATATTGTGCCCCCTGCCTGAGACAGCAGATCCCTCCTCAGAGGGACCTGCCACGGGAGGCCGTCTAGCAGTGCTACAATGTCCTAGAACCATATCCGGGTCGGCCAGCGGGGTGCTACTAAAAGTAGGCTGATCCCTTCCCGGCGGACCCGCTCCAAGACTCCCTGAGAGAGAGAACCACAGTGGACAGTGGGACGTCTCTTGAGACGCGAACAGATCCACTTCCACTCGGCCGAATCTCACGCACATGGCCTCCACCACCTCGGGGTGGAGTCGCCACTCCCCGGGCCTCAGCCCCTGCCTCGACAGGACGTCTGCTCCCTGATTTTGGATTTTTGCCTGAGGTCTATTATTGGACGCAACCCCCCCATCCTTCTTAGGAACTATGAAGTACCGGCTGTAAAACCCGGACTCCCTGTCTGGCAGAGGAACACATTCTATGGCCTCCTTGACCAACAGGGATTGAACTTCCTGTTCCATAACCCGAACCTGCTCTGGGCCGACCACAGTCCAGACCACTCCCTTGAACTTTGGGGGAGGGGAGCTGAACTGCAGCCTGTAACACAAGCTCTACACTACGCAGGGCCCACGCAGATATAGTCGGAAGGCATGACCATGCGCCGAGATAATCTACTAAGGGAACCAGCCTCTCGAGGCTGGCCTCGGGTGTTACCCAAGACTCGTTCCCGACCCCCTGAAGCGGCTGGCCGGCAGGGAGCGGTCGACAACGATTTTGGGTGGGCAGACGCGTTCGCACAGCACTGATTTCCCGAGAGGGGGACAGCCATCAGCGGTCCGGCTGCTCGAGCCTGGCTTCGGGTATCAATCGGGATTCGTTCTCGACCCCCTGAAGCGGATCTCCGGCAGGGTTCGACCGAAAACGATTCTCGATGGGCGGACGCGATTGCTGCCTGGCCGCAAGCCTGTGGGGCAGACAGAGCAGCGTGCGTTCGCTGGAAACCGATGTGTCCCGAAGCGCACTTAACGGCGGTATACAGACATCGACATTCGATCAAGTCACAGACTCTTTATTGCAGAGTAGACCCGTAATCAACGCGCTGCCTCGGCCAACGCGAGATCCGAGCCAGTATAGATTCTGTATTGCAATGCAGACCTCTAATCTACGTGCTGCCTCGACAACGCGAGATCCTAGTCACAGAATCTTTATTGCAGAGTAGACCCGTAATCAACGCGCTGCCTCGGCAAACGCGAGATCCGAGCCCCTATAGATTCTATATTGCAATGCAGCTTATTTAGGACAATTCTTATGGGATAAACAACACCAAATAGGACAGACAGTTTGACACAGAGCGCTTGCTAACGAGCAAAAAGCTAATGTGTGTGTGCCGGCGTCCCTTTGTATCTTCCGGTTGTGCCGTCATCTACTACGTCATGACGCAGCACCAATCAGGATTGGACAGATTTCATTCATAGTTCAGATGCGTTACGCTAAGGGCGTTCCCCATAGTGTCGTCACGACGACGACGCAGTGCGAGTTCCCTCGAAGGGGAACTGTTCTGTCGTTGCACAGACGAGCACTGAACACTATTTGACCAAAAAATATCACAGCTGTCTTATAAAGACCTCGGGGAACTGTGTTAACTTGTGTAAAAGTTAAACATGATGATGAGAAGAATCAATGTAACTCCACAACAACTACATAAATATATCCACTAACCATTCAGAAATGTCTATGTGCGTCTAAAAGTTACAATCTCTTCCCTGAGTCTCTCCATAAGGCTGCACTTCTGAGTCATTTCTGACTCAGTGATGAGTGAGATTTGTGTGTTTTGTTATTTCCGGAGTATCCGAAGCTTGTGTAAAGGATCGGCCTTTTCTGAACGGAGACGGGGAGCAGCAGCTCAATTGCATTTAAAGGGATGCGTGTTTTTGCTCACACCTAAAAAGGTGCAAATTTGACAAGCTATAAATGATCTGGGGGTATTTTGAGCTGAAATTTCACAGACACATTCTGGGGACACCATAGATATATATTTCATCTTGTGAAAGGGGCGATTAAGAGTGTAGATGCAGTACCTGCTGTTTTGTTTCTCATGTTAGATTTCAGATCCTTCAGAGCGTTATTGACTCTCTCCTCTAGAACACAAGAAAACACATCAAACCTGGTTAGACTTTCTGCAGTCAGTGTCCTGTGAATTTCATTTCAATCCAATTATTTCCAATGTAAAGAATAATGTCAGTATCAGCATGCAGGTCTATGAAATCAACAATTATGATTATATATTTCTGAAATCAAGCCTAACAAAAGAGATCAATTTAATAGATTCAGTTATACATTCATAGTGCAGTTATTGCAATATTGTACTAAACTCACCAGAGATTTGTTGTTTAGAGGACAGAGATGCGACAGATGAAGTGAGATCTGACACTGAACTCTTCAGGACACTCAATGAGCTCGACAGAGACTCTTTAATACGAGATGAAAGACATAAATATGATATATCAGCAAGATTAGCCTACTATGTAGTTTCAGTGATGTTTTTATTGAGATGTTATTAAATGATTTCAACACCTGCATCATTCAGTTTGGATGTCAACGTTGATACTGCAGAATTCAAACTGTCAGTCAAACTCTTCATATCCTGCTGCCGCACTGTGGAAAAGAAGTAGCCTCGGCTATATGTTGCATAGATGTTGAATATAGTAGATTTATGTAATAGTAGCATAACCTGTTGACTTACAGCTAAAGGTATCCTTTGGGTTTTTGAAACACCCCACTGCATAATTCACTCCCTGTTTGTAGTGTAATGGAGTGCCGTATTGCACATGTAATGTAGGATGTACTCACTGGTGTCTGATAGTTGAGAAGAAAGCGATGCGACAGATGAAGTGAGATCTGACACCGAACTCTTCAGGATACTCATTGAGCTCGACAGTGACTCTTAAACATGAGACAAAAGCCATAAATACAATAAACTGGATCAGCAAGTTCACTGAGTGCATAGAAATAACGTTTTTTCAATTGAGAAAGTATAAAAATACATAATCAACATCTGCTCATATCAGTTTTGTCTTAGACAAGAACTTAGCATACTATGGAAGCTTGTTTCCGCCACAGAATAAAATATTTTAAAAGATTATTGCTACTTTTTATCTCACAATTGCGAGTTTACATCTCACAATTCTTTCTTTATTTCTCAGAATTGCGAAATATAAAGTCAGAATTGCGAGATATAAATTTGCAATAAGATATAAACTCGCAATTCTGATTTTTTTCTCTCACAATTGTGAGTGTGGGCGACAATCTGAAAGTCAAAACAATTTGTCAGCCGAGTGGCTGAGTAGGGGAAACTAATTTGCCATGCGCACTTACTCGATGATCATGAATCCAAAGACTGCGTTTTGTAGATTTGCGTGAGAATTATATAATTGTTTCACTGGCATACAAAATGGTGATCAAACGGCATTAAACAGCGTTAGAAATGAGTCCTACAGCAGTCAACAAAAATAAGACTTCCCCCGTCACCCCCTCTCTCCCTCACGAACCACAGGTGAACAGATGACATGCTCTTCCTCCGCCACAACCAGATGCTTTAATTACCGTAAGTGACCAAAAAAAATTTGTTTAGAATAATAGAACCATACCTGGCTCTTCCAGTGAGTTTATATCTCGCAATTCTGACTTTACAACACGCAATTGCGAGTTTATATCTCGCAATTCTGGCTTTATTTCTCGCAATTGTGAGTTTATGTCTCGCAATTCTGACTTTATATCACGCAATTGCAAGTTTTTATCTCGCAATTCTGACATCCTTTCTCAGAATTGTGAGATAGAAACTGGGAGAAAAAAGTCAGAATTATGAGGGAAAAAATTCGCAATTATCTTTTAAAGTGTTTAATTCCGTGACGGAAACAAGCTTCATATAGCATAATGTGTTCATAAAACTTTCTTGGAAAAACTTTACCATAGGATCTCATTTGTAAACAGATAATGCATGAGAAAATATATTTTTACTTTTACAGCATTTAACCTTTGTTAAAGATGCAGTAAGTCATTTCTGAGAACCTGTTGATATTTGAAATCAACCCAAACAAGCACAGTCCCTTCATTGCTCCGCCCCCAAAATGCACGAGCAGCAGGCAATGGAAGAGTGAATGTCTCTTTATCATAGCTGAAGCGAAGCAAATAATGCTTCGTGAAAATTAAAATTGTTAGTCGCCATCAGCACACCAGCTCCAGACAAACAATGACACTCAAAAGTGTCCTGTTACTATAGCTAACATTACAACAACAGCATATCTTTTAGAGATGCACCGATTGATCGGCTGGTGACCGGAATCGGCCGATTTTCACGTGATCGGCCATGACCGGCGACCGGCCGGTCAGTCTGACATATTCCGATTTTTTTGCCGGTCAAATGCACTCGGGCGCCACATGATTAACATAGAGCAACATCAGCATCACACGTGCACACGGAATGCACATGTAGGACACCTTGTGAATTACGTCCGTTTCACACCGCAAGCTTAAGCAGCGCGGGTTTTTTTCCCGGCGTGCATGTTAATCAATGAGTGCATTCACACCGAGAGGAGGAGCAGTGCGTGAGCGTCGAGCAGGAGCGAGCAGCAGTGAAGCGGGGTTTCGGCGCAGAGTCTATTTTTGCTGCGCTGCTTGCGCTCAATTAAAGTGATAGTTTAGCCTGGCTGGACATGAGGCAGATGAGAGAAGAACTGTTTGCGAAATAAAACTTGCCATTGATGTACAAGTGATTGCAATAGTCCTGTGTGTGTGTGTGTGTGTGTGTGTGTGTGTGTGTGTGTGTGTGTGTGTGTGTGTGTGTGTGTGTGTGTGTGTGTGTGTGTGTGTGTGTGTGTGTTTTGAGAAACATCTTTATACTGCAAGGCTATATTTATTTTATTTTTATTAGCTATTTATATATTATTTTATTGCCATCACCTGTTTTCATACAGAAGTTTAGTTTCCTAAATAAGTAAATATATCACTTCTTTTTTTTGTTGAATATATGGAAATGAAAATGGTTCTTCCATACCATAACACTGCACTTAGATATGTGTGAATTTCCCACACCAGGAGTAGGCCTATAATTTATATAGTTCTATTTTATTTAATTTGTTCAAAAAATGTTCTATGTTCTATGTAAAATGTTCTATTAAAGAAAAGATAGAACATATAAATATTTGTGTTTGCTGTAAAGTGGTTAGAAAAAATGAAATCGGAATCGGCTAAAAGCGGTATCGGCAGGCCAAACTCATGAAAAATCGAAAATTGAAATCGGTCTAGAAAATTGTAACCAGTGCATCTCTAATATCTTTGTTCTGTGAAACCAATATCGCTCACATATGGAGCAGAAACAACACAACCTCTGCATCCACTTTCAGGCCTTCCCGCTATCTAACGTTTCTAATATTAATTCAGGTCCTAACGCTCTTGCTTGATCAATATATATATATATATATATATATATATATATATATATATATATATATATATATATATATATATATATATATTCTTAATATATATGCTGCCACTTGGTAATATTATAAGAAAACATGGAATTAATTTCCACTGTTATGCTGATGACACTCAATTATATATTTCATCACGACCAGATGAAAACACTAACTTATCTAAATTGTGTTAATGAAGATGATTATTTGCAATTACTCTGTCTTGATTGATGTCTGTTTTGCTTTGTAGTACTTTTATGTAACCCAAATAGTAATGCTGCATGAAAATGTATTGGAAATTATACACAAAAATGAATATCAATTATGCATGTATACTTGACCTCATAAAAGTAGTAAATGTTTATATTAAGTAACTTAGAGTAGAGCATGTATGTATTAGATAAGAATTGCTTTTAAGAAAAATGTAATGCTGTAGATAAGGTATATTTTACAGACGAAGAAACGGAGAACCAAGAGAAAAAGAGCCAAGAAGAGAGAGGGCAGGCTACGTCGGAAACACCTTAAAAGGGTCATGGAAGACTTGGCAGCTCTCCAGTTGATGACAACAGAAGAGAGTTTGACTTCGGCAGTGAACTGTTTGAGTATAAAAGACTGATGAGAAGACTGAACAAGCAGATACTGATTTAGCGGTATCTCTCGACGCCAGAAAACCAGCTGATTGTACCTTTGATTTATACCTTGCTTTATATTGTAACTTTGCTATTAGTTTTGGTTTAACTTTTATTTTTGAAATATTAATAAATAACTATTATACTAATTGCAAGCAATTGTCTACCAGTTTTGTTGTTAATAAACCTTGAGCAAGAACTAAACCATAGAGAAGTCTTCTGAACAAGTTGTAAGTACCATTTGAACGCTTATGATTTAGGTCAGATTTGACTTGCTCTACCTAACCTGAGGATAATAAATAATAAGATTAAAGGTGTAAGGTTAAAGCACACACCGTAAAACAATTGACAGAGTGTCTTAAAGATATAAAATGCTGGATGACGTGTAATTTCCTGCTATTAAATTCAGATAAAACGGAGGTATTACTTATTGGTCCAAAAAACTACCCACAAAACCTCGTACAATACAATTTTAATTTAGAAGGATGTCCTGTTACTTTATCCACTACAGTAAAAGACCTGGGTGTTATACTAGACCACAACTTGTCTTTTGAAAATCAAATATCATATGTTACAAGAACAGCCTTTTTCCACCTTAGAAATATTGCTAAGCTACGTAACATGCTATCTGTTTCTGATGCAGAAAAGTTAGTTCATGCATTCATGAGCTCGAGACTAGATTACTGTAATGCTTTATTAGCTGGCTGTCCTGCATCCTCAATCAACAAGCTACAGTTAGTGCAAAATGCAGCCGCTAGAGTTCTTACTAGGTCAAGAAAATATGATCATATAACACCAATTTTTTCATCTCTACACTGGTTACCTATTAAGTTCCGTATCAATTACAAAGTACTATTACTGACCTATAAAGCCCTAAATAGTCTAGCTCCTGTGTATTTAACAGACCTTCTATCGCCATACAATCCATCGCGCTCTTTAAGATCACTAAATTTGAGGCTTCTGGTCATTCGTAGGATATCTAAGTCCACTAAAGGAGGGAGGGCATTCTCACATTTAGCTCCTAAACTCTGGAATAGCCTTCCTGATATTGTTCGAGGTTCAGACTCGCTGTCCCAGTTTAAAACTAGATTAAAGACGCATCTCTTTAGCCAAGCATTCACACAATGCTTACCTTTTATACCACTGTTGAATCAGATTGAATGCATTAATTTTATGAACAGCAGCTATGCTAATTATTTCCCATTTGCTTTTCTGCTGTTATCTCGGGACGCTAGTCCAGCTCCAGTTTGTATGCAGTCTCTCACGGAGACTTCAGAGTCCCCAACACCTGCGATGAGATGACTAAACGCCTGTGAAGAGAACCTGGCAGTAAGCTATTCGAACTACTGGTAAGAAGAGTGTTAACTCAGTCCAACAGATGAAGGAGAGAATGGTGAGAGGGCTCGCAACAGGCTGACAACAGAGAGTTCCCAACGGCAAAATAAAAAACACGCCAAGCCAAGTATAAGTCCAGTTTGTAGAGGGATGCAGAAAGAGCAGACCGAGTAACGAACACAACAATCGTAAACGATAAACGACCAAGCATGGAGCGGCAGCGCACAACGTTCAACACTGGAAGTGTTGCAGTGCTCAAACATGAATGTACAGTGCTCGATAAAAAAGGATCTATGTTTAAGTTCTCACCTGTGATCTGAAGATCAGTGCTGACTGAAGTTTGATTGGAACTATGAATGTTAATCCAACTCTCCAGCTCTGAGAATCTTCTTTGTTGATGAAAAACTGGGAACAAAAACACACATTTTGTAATCAGCTTTATTTGCATTCCACTATCATTATGTATATATATTTTTTAATTACTCACTTTCTAAAATGCAAATATTTTACAACATAACACTTTCAAAGTACGATGTTAACCACTCACAGATGACAGAAGTCATGATGAGGGAAATAATCACGCAGACTGTTCCTAGAAGCACAAAGATGCCAGTTTTGCTGCTACAACCTGCAGAAAACAACACACCATAAGAAATAACATTTTAATTTCTTTATTAAAGCAAGACAGTCTTCCTGTTCCTTAAACAGTATTGCAAACAGCAACACCAAGGTCATGTATTCAATTCCCAGGGAAAGCAAGAACTGATAAAAATGTCTATCTTGAATGAAATGTGGATAAAAGCATCTGTCAAATGCATAAATGTAAATGTGATGTGCAATATTATCAGAAAAGTATTTAACAAAACACTTCAATCACGTTTTTACTCCTTGCCACAGTCAACCTTTGTATGGATTACTGAAAAATAATAAGTGAATGCGTTTGCGTTCACTCGCAAATGTTTTGCCCTCGAGAAACTTTGCGTTCGCTTGCAAACCTTTTTGAGTTCTTTTGAGTTTCTCGGGGAACGCAATGCATCAAAATATTTTTTCCCTTCCCATCTCATATTTGTTCAATCGCCATGTCCCTTTTTAGGGTATCCGTATCTTTGTTCAAAATGTTCAAAGGGATTAACAAACATTAGTGTCAATGTTCAGATCAATAGTTCATGTACATTTAAATATGAATAATGAATCAAGTACTAGTAATTTAGTTTTGAATAGAATTTTTAAGGTTAATTTCTTTGTTAAGCATCATATAATGTATAAAATAAATGAAAGTTATTATGAAGTGTTACCAGGCAAATAACTAAAACTCTTTCTCTCATATACAACACAAACACATCTTTCTGTATCAAATACAATTTAGTATCATAGCAAACCTTTGCTAAATGTCGTCTTCCGTTCATATTCCATGCCCATTTTCACGAGTTCTTCAGAACTATCAGTTTTCTGATAGACCATCATAACTTTTGCAGTTACTTGCTTCCTAAAGAATCCAAACACATTCAAAACAGCTCCCTTATTAATAGTCCCGTCCAAAACAGCCCCTGCAATGACAGTGGAAAGGGGTATTTATATATAATAACAGCACTTTTCGTTCCTCATTTCAAAGGATATTGACCTGTAACAAGTGTACTATAAGTTATTTTGCAGATACACATCAGCTAAATTACTAATTAAAACGGCTTGCTTAGTGCTTTCAGCGTCATCTGTTTTCACTCAGGTTTACTGTGGTTTGTCTGCCTCTTGTTTTAAACTTTCACCCTTTACCATTTACCCAGAATTAGCATGGTCAAATTCACATAATGGTGCAGAAAGACCTCTGGTTTTGATTAAATGGGTTTATTTATTTTTATTTACAAGTGAGTGCTTTTATCTATGAGAGATCTGCGACATAAGAAAAAATATCATGCTTTGATAAATCTTAAATATTTTTAAAATTAAGATTTAAGACAAAAAAGTAAGACATTCTATGATAAAAAAATTCGAAATTATTTCAATCATAGTTGTTAAAATCACAAGTAATGACATACTAAGTCATAATCAGGATATGAGAATAAAAAGTGGAAATTGGCATGCCTCATTATATACTTATGTATGCGTTTACAAACCTCGAAATTAGGAACAAATTATTAGAAAAAACATTGAAATTAATGTTTTTTTTATTTAATTATTTCATAATTTCATAATTTGTATGTCATAATTTCGACTTAGTTTGTCATAATTATGATTTACCAAAGCATTTTTTTTTCTAATGTTGCAGAACTGGGCTTCCATATTTATCCATAAAGGAATGAGCTCAAGGGTGATGCTGAAGCTACTGCGCATGCGCATCATAGTCAACTCGTTTCACGGGTGTGTAAAGTGCAAAAAAAGTCCACGAAACACCTCAAAACAGGTCGATTTATTTATGCAGATTGTCAATGAGGACGTTTTAATAATTATTATTAGAAGTCAGACAGGAATCGGAAATATTATCTTATAAATTTGTCTAGCCTAGCTATGCGTCATAATGTTTGAATTAGGCTAGATCACAGCATGCTTCTGCTATAGATTAATGCTGCTAATAATAGGCTACTATGCTAATGTATCGATGCTGTATGAGTTCATATTTGATAGTTACCGATTTAAATGTAGATATTAGTGGAAAATGTTTAGCAAAGAAGTTTTGTATGCTGAAAAACGCCACTGTTTGGTGAATTTAGACTTCAGACGTTGTCGATTTAGATAATTTTTTTCATTTATATACAATTTTAATATACAACTAAAACACAGAACAGTTGTTTTAATAAATTATGTAGGCCTAATTAAATATATAAAATTATACATGTAATCAATAACTGTAGGCCTATTCCCATTACAACATGGCCTCCAATGCTAGAACGCACTACATTTTACAATTATTAAGGTCACAGGGCTGGTTTCACAGACAGGGTTTAGATTAAGCCAGGATTAAGCCTTAGTTCAATTAGGACATTTAAGTAGCTTTTATAAACGTGCCTTGGAAAAAAAAACCATACTGGTGCGAATCTTGAGACAAAACAATGGCACTGAGATATTTTAAGATATATCAGTGCAAGTTGCTTTCAGTTAAAACAGCTCAAACATATAGTCTGGGATTTATAGGCTTAAGCCTTGTCTGTGAAACCATATTAATTATTTATTTTAGAAAGCCAATTGATTAAGTGAAATCTTTCTGGACTACATTACTGTGCCAAACTTAGTGTGAAATAATGCAGTGTTAGAACAATGTTACGGATATTCTTAGCAACCGAGAGCCAATCACGTGGCTGTTACTGCAAATATGCAAATAAGAACATTAGCCTAACCCAGGGTTTAACGTGAACGAATATAACTCAGGATTCCATTCACCGCAGGTTTAGAATGACCCAGGGTTATCTGTTTCCTGTGTGTAAAGCCCATGAATATGCAAATTAATCCAAAAAAATTACACGTAAAAACACCGTTAAGAGAATATATCTTATTGTTTTAGGAGTTTGATATGTAAGACCAAAAAAATACAATGCACATGTGACTGTTTAGTGGTGCATCAGCTTTTTTTCCCCCCCATTGCAAAATAGGTTTTGATGAAGTTACAAAATCTGAAACCTTTATGTCAAGCTTAATGCAATTTCCACAAGGAAACACTTTTTGTTCAGTAAATTAGTAAATTTAGCAGATTTAAGCAGTTTAGCGACAATTTGGGTTTTGTGTAGGTAAATTACAATTTTGGTATTGTCCTAGTGTAAATTAGATTTCATGATGATTAGTTTGGTACACTAGCCTATATAAACTCTTTCTCCACTTTCTTAGTTGTTAGTTGGACACTTTTTGCCTTCAGAACTGCCCTAATTCTTCATGGCACAGATTCAGCAAGGTGCTTGAAACATTTCTCAGAGACTTTGGTCCATATTGTCATGATTGCGTTACACAGTTGCTGCAGATTTGTCAGATCTGAACATCCATGATGTGAATTTCCCGTTCCTCCACATCCCAAAGCTGCTCTACTGGATTGAGATCTGGTGACTAGAGGCCGGTTGAGTTTAGTGAACTCACTGTCGTGATGAAGAAACTAGTTTGAGATGATTTGAGCTTTGTGACGTGTGTTATCCTGCTGGAAGTATCCATCAGAAGAGGAGCACACTGTGGTCATAAAGGGATGGACAGGGTCAGCAACACGACTCAGGTAGACTGTGGTGTTTAAATGATGATCAATTAAGTGTGCCATGAAAATATCCCTCACACCATTACAGCTCCAGCGCCTGATCCGCTGATATACGGCAGGATGATCCATGCTTTCATGTTGTTTACGCCAAACTCGGACCCGACCATCTGAATGTCACTGCAGAAATCCAGATTCATCAGAGCAGGCGGCGTTTGTACAATCCTCTATTGTACAGTTTTGTTGAGCCTGTGTGAATTGTAGTTTCAGTTTCGGTTCTCAGCTGACAGGAGTGTCACTGGTGTGTGTCTGTGTGTCTGTAGTCCTTCCGTTTCGATCTGTTGTGGATTCAGATATTGTTGAGCGTTCAGAGATTGTTGTGCGTTCAGAGATTGTTGAGTTTCAGAGATTGTTGTGCGTTCAGAGACTGTTGTGTGTTCAGAGATTGTTTTGTGTTCAGAGATTGTTGTGCGTTCAGAGATTGTTGAGCGTTCAGAGATTGTTGTGTGTTCAGTGATTGTGCTGTGTTCAGAGATTGTTGAGTTTCAGAGATTTTTGTGCGTTCAGAGACTGTTGTGTGTTCAGAGATTGTTTTGTGTTCAGAGATTGTTGAGTTTCAGAGATTGTTGTGTGTTCAGAGATTGTTTTGTGTTCAGAGATTGTTGTGTGTTCAAAGATTGTTGAGTTTCAGAGATTGTTGTGCGTTCAGAGATTGAGCGTTCAGAGATTTTTGTGTGTTCAGAGATTGTTGAGCGTTCAGATATTGTTGTGTGTTCAGAGATGGTTGAGCGTTCAGAGATTGTTGAGCGTTCAGAGATTGTTGTGTGTTCAGAGATTGTTGTGTGTTCAGAGATTGTTGAGCGTTCAGAGATTGTTGTGCATTCAGAGATTGTTGTGTGTTCAGAGATTTTTGTGTGTTCAGAGATTGTTGTGCGTTCAGAGATTGTTGTGTGCTCAGAGATTGTTGAGTTTCAGAGATTGTTGTGCGTTCAGAGATTGAGCGTTTAGTGATTGTTGTGTGTTCAGAGATTGAGCGTTCAGAGATTTTTGTGTGTTCAGAGATTGTTGAGCATTCAGATATTGTTGTGCGTTCAGAGAATGTTGTGTGTTCAGAGATTGTTGTGTGTTCAGAGATTGTTGAGCATTCAGAGATTGTTGTGCGTTCAGAGATTGTTGTGTGTTCAGAGATTGTTGAGCATTCAGAGATTGTTGTGTGTTCAGAGATTGTTGTATGCTCAGAGATTGTCGAGTTTCAGAGATTGTTGTGCGTTCAGAGAATGTTGTGTGTTCAGAGATTGTTGAGCGTTCAGATATTGTTGAGCATTCAGAGATTGTTGTGCGTTCAGAGATTGTTGTATGCTCAGAGATTGTCGAGTTTCAGAGATTGTTGTGCGTTCAGAGATTGTTGTGGGTTCAGAGATTGTTGAGCGTTCAGATATTGTTGTGCGTTCAGAGATTGAGCGTTCAGAGATTGTTGTGTGTTCAGAGATTGTTGAGCGTTCAGAGATTGTTGTGTGTTCAGAGATTGTTGTGTGTTCAGAGATTGTTTTGTGTTTAGAGATTGTTGAGCGTTCAGAAATTGTTGTGTGTTCAGAGATTGTTGAGTTTCAGAGATTGTTGTGCGTTCAGAGACTGTTGTGTGTTCAGAGATTGTTTTGTGTTCAGAGATTGTTGTGCATTCAGAGATTGAGCGTTCAAAGATTTTTGTGTGTTCAGAGATTGTTGAGCGTTCAGATATTGTTGTGCGTTCAGAGATTGTTGTGTGTTTAGAGATTGTTGAGCGTTCAGAGATTCAGAGATTGTTGTGTGTTCAGAGATTGTTGAGCGTTCAGAGATTGTTGAGCGTTCAGATATTGTTGTGTGTTCAGAGATTGTTGTGTGTTTAGAGATTGTTGAGCGTTCAGAGATTCAGAGATTGTTGTGTGTTCAGAGATTGTTTTGTGTTTAGAGTTTGTTGAGCGTTCAGAGATTGTTTTGCATTCAGAGATTGTTGTGCATTCAGAGATTCAGAGATTGTTGAGCGTTCAGAGATTGTTGAGCGTTCAGATATTGTTGTGTGTTCAGAGATTGTTGTGCATTCAGAGATTGTTGAGCGTTCAGAGATTCAGAGATTGTTGTGTGTTCAGAGATTGTTGAGCGTTCAGAGATTGTTGTGCATTCAGAGATTGTTGAGCGTTCAGATATTGTTGTGTGTTCAGAGATTGTTGTGTGTTTAGAGATTGTTGAGCGTTCAGAGATTGTTGAGCGTTCAGATATTGTTGTGTGTTCAGAGATTGTTGTGTGTTTAGAGATTGTTGAGCGTTCAGAGATTCAGAGATTGTTGTGTGTTCAGAGATTGTTTTGTGTTTAGAGTTTGTTGAGCGTTCAGAGATTGTTGTGCATTCAGAGATTGTTGTGCATTCAGAGATTCAGAGATTGTTGAGCGTTCAGAGATTGTTGAGCGTTCAGATATTGTTGTGTGTTCAGAGATTGTTGTGCATTCAGAGATTGTTGAGCGTTCAGAGATTCAGAGATTGTTGTGCATTCAGAGATTGTTGAGCGTTCAGAGATTCAGAGATTGTTGTGTGTTCAGAGATTGTTTTGTGTTTAGAGTTTGTTGAGCGTTCAGAGATTGTTGTGCATTCAGAGATTGTTGAGTGTTCAGAGATTGTTGAGTGTTCAGAGATTGTTGTGTGTTCAGAGATTGTTGTGCGTTCAGAGATTGTTGTGTGTTCAGAGATTGTTGTGCGTTCAGAGATTGTTGTGTGTTCAGAGATTGTTGTGCATTCAGAGATTGTTGAGTGTTCAGAGATTGTTGAGTGTTCAGAGATTGTTGAGTGTTCAGAGATTGTTGAGTGTTCAGAGATTGTTGTGTGTTCAGAGATTGTTGTGCGTTCAGAGATTGTTGTGTGTTCAGAGATTGTTGTGTGTTCAGAGATTGTTGTGTGTTCAGAGACTGTTGTGTGTTCAGAGACTGTTGTGTGTTCAGAGATTGTTTTGTGTTCAGAGATTGTTGTGCGTTCAGAGATTGTTGTGTGTTCAGAGATTGTTGTGTGTTCAGAGATTGTTGTGTGTTCAGAGATTGTTGTGCGTTCAGAGATTGTTGTGCGTTCAGAGATTGTTTTGTGTTCAGAGATTGTTGTGCGTTCAGAGATTGTTTTGTGTTCAGAGATTGTTGTGCGTTCAGAGATTGTTGTGCGTTCAGAGATTGTTGTGCGTTCAGAGATTGTTGTGCGTTCAGAGATTGTTGTGTGTTCAGAGATTGTTGTGCGTTCAGAGATTGTTTTGTGTTCAGAGATTGTTGTGCGTTCAGAGATTGTTGTGTGTTCAGAGATTGTTGTGTGTTCAGAGATTGTTTTGTGTTCAGAGATTGTTGTGCGTTCAGAGATTGTTGTGCGTTCAGAGATTGTTGTGCGTTCAGAGATTGTTGTGCGTTCAGAGATGCCTTTTCTTCACCTCGATTGTAACGAGTGTTTATTTGAGTTACTGTTGCCTTTCTATCACCTGAAACCACTCTGGCCATTCTCCTCTGACAAGAGGTAAAAATGCCCATTAAAAGTAAAAACCAATTTAAACTTATTGGAAAAGATTATTTCTGTCACTGCTGAGAACTGACCATCACAGAATATGAAGAATGTCAAAAACTTCAGCTGTCCACACAAACCTGCCAAGGTACCAACACAATAAACACAATCAGCAAAATATTGTCAAATTATTGTTATCGATAAAATCAAAGAAAATGTTGATATAATTTTTTCTTCAATATCGCTCACCCCTATCTGTATGATATTACGCTGTACCCAGATGCAGCGATGCAGCGAGATTATTCGGTGTGCATCTCTCATAGTGCATTATGGGTATTCTAGCCATTGAGCGTACATTGGTTGTACACTCATTATTGCGGTGCATTGTGGGATTGAATGAGTGCACTAGATAACGTCCACTATGGTTTCGCATACAACTACAAATGGCTGTCCCCTCAAATTGTGTCCTATTTAAGGGTGTTGGAAACTTTTTCTTCAGAGACCAGGAGACGTTGGGATATTTTTCAAGCAGAATTAAGTTACTCTTTATTGAGAACTCGCTGTGCTTGGCTGTAGTCATGGCTGTAGGCAAAATAGATATTTTCAAATACGAGCAATTGATCAGGTGTACCTAATAAAGTGGCTGTGAGTGTATATAAAGTTTGTTTGTTGTGTTACTCTCCCTGAAGAAAGCCTGTGCCGAAACACGTAGGAAAGTTTTTTTTTTACTTTATGTCCATGAGACAATAAAAGTAGTGGTGGGCAGATCGAAGCTTCGTGCAACACTGTCAGTTGAAGCAAATGTACCGTATTGTGTCGAGGCTTCGGCCCTGTCCCAAATGGCGCACTTCATGTGGACTTTCGGTCTCGTGGACTTAAATTGCGCGTGCTCGCTGAGTCTACGAGTCCGTAGGCCGTGCCATTCATCATGTTAACGCTCTGAAGTGTGCTCAGTAGCGCCCCCTTTGTACCCTTGAAGCTGTCTTCCAAGAAGCCCGCATGAATGCAGGCTCACACAATTACCCAATTATCCTTGCGAAAGGCCAATCAGACAACGAAAGGGAGGAGATTTCGCTCACGGACTATTGTTAACATGGCTGAGAAAAAAATGTTTAAGTGTAAGTATCATTACGGTTTTTATGAGCTAGGTCATACAAGTTTATACAAACATTATGGTCATCGACCAGTGGTTGATGTCTCAAACATAGGCTAATAATAGCGCGCTGAATAATACGATCACATTATGATTCATTAAATAAATAGAACCGAATGTCAGGGCTTTACTGAACAACAACAACAATAGTCAGCATATTTCCTCGAACCTGCAGCTCCTGTCCACAACAACAACAAGAGCATCTTCCTATTTCCGGCTTGACGATCGAGTCTGTCCCAAAAATACCTCTCAATGCGCCCTCGTGGACTCGCGCCAAGTGCCCTATAGGTCTACACTACATGACGTCACCAAAGTGTGGACTCTGAGGAAGTCCACGAGTGTGCCATTTGGGACAGGGCCTTCGAAACAATCCAAGACCCGTCTCCACAGTGACTCCTAGTGGTCAGAACAGTGTAAATGCAACAAAACCCCAGGGCAAATATGCATAAAAATGCCTTTTACAAACGATTACAATTTTTTTATTGAATGTAAAATCTTTCAAATGCAATTATCTAATCATCTAATAAGATTATCAAGTGTCTATATGTCATTTATCAATTGTCAGGGTTGGTTTTGTTTGTTCTGTGAATGGCTCAGCTAAACAGGCCAATTAGAGACTATTAACTATAATTATTCATTTTAATTATACTAATGTCTAATTAAAACGTCTACAAATGTATAAAACTAATCAGAGATGTGAAAGCACCCTAAGAATCCACTCAACAGTGCTCAAAATGCTAGGGAGAAATGCTGGTATCGTCACACTTTTAAAATCTTGCTACCGAAGTCTGTATTTCTGACAACCTTTGGTGGGAATTGATTTTGTCCAATGGGAATTGATTCGATGGTTGTTGTTTGCTATTGGTGGATCTCACGTGAGTGACAGGTTGCCCCGCCCTCATCATCAGAGAAGATATAAGAAAAAATAAAACTGATTTTATAGGGCCCTATTTTCTTAGTCTTTTAACATACCCTTGCTGGTAACCACTGCTCTAGAAAACAGAAAGCAGAGACAAATCTTTGTGAAATTCTTTTATTTGTCAAAGTTAACAGAAGTTTCGAGGGGTTTGCTTTTGCTTTTCTTACAGAGGGTAATACAACTAGTGTACAAAGGGCTAAACACTATATAGGACAGGATCATTTCCTTCACTATATCACAGACATTTTCAGGTTCAGAATTGCCCTTGGGCTTAAAATGACAGTAGCCTAATATACTTGCTGCTGTCTGTGTTCCTAAAGTTAATCAAAAGACAAAAGGAAAAATTAATCAATGCTCTTCAGTAGATTTAATGGGATTATTCTATATTTAATTTATAAAGTGAAAACTATACAGTGTTGTTTAACATGTGATTAGCCTACTTTCCGTTGATAAAATGTATATTATATTCATAATTTATATTTATACTATTTATTTTTGACAGGAAAGCTATATTTAAGTTAAGTTTAAATTAAGCCGTTCCAACATATTCCATTCCTAAGAGAAGGAATGGAATATGTTGAACATGTTGCTTGCCAATAAATAAAAGATTGTCAATTCATAATATTCTCTTCATTTTAACATTTTAACAAGAATATAAATAACCCCCATAGGTCTATTTGAAGTCTTCTATTTATCATGTAGTATTATTTATTTCGGTGATCGCTATCGGGTCGATACTGCTTTCAGTGATCGGCCCAAAAAATCCAGAACGGAGCACGCTGAAAAGTTATGATAATATCTTAGTAGCAAACTTCTGCTGAACTTCATCCCTATTTTGGTCTTCGTCCCTGTTGGACTTCGTCCTGTAATCCGTTTGATCAGCACACATGCAACAAGTGTCATTATAGCAAAGCAAAAGCAATGGAAAATTACTGCTTCAAAGCATTGTCCTGTGACACAAAAAACTTGTGAACACAAATATCTCTTGAAACCACACAATCATAAGATTAAACAACAACAGCAAGAGAGAAGCAAGGGGAATAAGTAATATAATAAAAATGAATAAATGATTATTAAATGGACTAATTAAAGGATTATAAATGAATAAAGTAAAAATAAAACACAACAAATGTATGGGCACTCTCTAGAAGCAACATACAAACAGGTTGCTATTAAACATCCTTAGATCCTTTACATATAAAGTTCAGTTTGAAAGAGCAGTGGTTGTCATTAATATTCATATTGTTTGTTATATGTGCACAGTCCTCTCCTCCCCCTTGCGCATGTCCTTTCCAGTTATTCGGCTCCCCAGGTGCCCAGTGTCTGAAACCAAAGCCAAAAAATGCATATAGAAAACTTTTCTGACATTCCATCCAAACTAAAGTTCATTTTATGGTCATTTAATCCCACGTCCATGACCTACAACAGCTGTTTAAATGGCTGAAAGGTTTAATCAAGTTGCATGTACTAACACGATGCATGCGCGAGAACTGAGAAGATGATGCTCACGATCATTTGATGGGAAAGTGTGAAAGGTAAGCCATTAATTTTGTGCCATTGGTAAGGCACTTTTACGTTTTCTCATTGGTTTCTCATGATTCGGACATCCAGGAAATGCACACTTTTAAACACTACATCGAGACCCATCTGCGTCATCTTTTCAGTTCTCACGCATGCGTCGCGGATCTCGTGAACTCACGTCAGAGGCCCACTCGGAAGAAAATGAATAGTTGAATAAAGTTGTTATTTTAAGTATTCTAGTCGCTTGATAAACTTAAGATTGAGCCACTGTAGTCACTTGGACTATTTTAACGATGTCTTTAATAACTTTCAATAAGTTTCTATCCCTTAGAAGCCTATGGAGGAGTGATCCAGCTCTCAGATTTAATCAGAGGATGCCATCTCTCTGTCACTTCACTCTGCTCTCTCTCACCTAGACAAACAGAACACGTATGTGAGAATGCTGTTCATAGATTACAGCGCAGCATTCAATACCATTGTGCCTCTTAAGCTTGCGGTGAAGCTCAGGGAACCTTGTGCGGATGGATCTTGGACTTTCTGACGGGCAGATCTCAGGTGGTGCGGATGGGCAACATAACCTCTACCTCACGTATCCTCAGCACTGGCTCCCCGCAGGGCTGCGTACTGAGTCCCCTCCTGTACTCTCTTTTTACCCATGACGGTGTAGCTACACACTCCTCCTACACCATTGTTAAGTATGCAGATGATACCACTATTATAGGCCTGATCTCTGATGATGACGAGTCGGCCTATAGAGACGAGATACGATCATTGTCTCTCTGGTGTCAGGAGAACAATCTACAACTCAACATCAGTAAGACAAAGGAGATAATTGTGGACTTCAGGAGGAAGCGGCGAGGAGAATATGCTCCCATTTTCATCAATGAGTCTGTAGTTGAGAGAGTCATTAACATAAAATTCCTTGGGGTTAACATAAGTGATGACCTGACCTGGTCCATCCACTCTAATATAGTGGTTAAGGAGGCCAGAAAACGGCTCTTTTTCCTCCGACGGCTGAGGAGATTCGGTATAGACGCAAGAATACTGTCCAATTTTTACAGATGTACTATTGACAGTATCCTGACCGGATGTGTCACCGCATGGCAACCCTGCACCTCCCACGATCGTAAGGCTTTACAGAGGGTTATTAAAACGGCAGAGCGCATAACGGGGTCTGACCTGCCATCCATGCAGGATCTTTACAACGAGAGGTGTAGGAGGAGAACAAAAAGGATCATTTCTGATCCTATTCACCCGGGCCATCGATTGTTCAGCATGCTGCCATCGGGCAGGAGGCTCAGAAGCATCCAGACCAAGACCAACAGGTTCAGGGACAGCTTCTTCCGCCGTTAGACTATATAACTCGTAATGCACTTCCTTCATTCTGCACCAAACATAGACTGTCTTTTATACTGTCTTTTTATTTCACAATTGCTACTTAGCTAACTGGACTTTAGCATATTATTTGTATATTATTTGTATGCATCTATGGCTATTATATTTATCTTACTGTTAGTATATTTATTTATCTATGTGGATGTGATAGGATGTTTTTATCGGCAACGTTGGGGGGTTGGGGTGGGATCTAAGCATTTCATTACATAACCTGTTATTGTAATGACAAATAAACTACCTTGAACCTTGAAAATATCTCAATTTGTGTTGCGAAGATGAACGAAGGTCTTACGGGGTTGGAACAACATGAGGGAGAGTAAATACTGACAGAATTGTCATTTTTGGGTGAACTATCCCTTTACAGATTTTTACAATCGCTATGACAATTTTTTCAATACTTTTAACAAATTTCCTAAACTCTTAAGACAGTTAGCACTACATCCGTCTGTGTAAGCTATACTATTAACACATTTATTGTTGCTTTAACACAAAATGCATACAATTACCACAAATTTAAAATGCTTGAACTTCTTTTACACACAAGCTCAAACAAGACCAAAACAATGTATTTTTACTGGCAAATTTAACAATGCTTTAACACTGTATGTCAGAACAGATAACACCATGTTCTTAACCTAACCCAGGCTAAAGTCAAGTAAACAGCTGTTTATATTGTGAATTGATACACAAATATATCCCCTGTTTTTTATTCTATTGTTACTGAGAAACAGCTGATTGAATTATGCAAATATATGCATTTATTTTTAATTATTTTCTTTATTGCAGCAATTCTGTCTCTGTCTTCGTTTTTTCATTACAGCAACCATACATTCTATAAAGCACTCTGAGATGGGACTTTTTTATTGAATTTCTGCATTAAAAGACCTAAACCCAACTAAACAAAAATGTAGAGAGGCTTCAAAAGAAACTGCAGTGCAAAACACAATCTATGATCAATACAATATACTGTGTGTTGTATAAGGGCAGACCTGACACATATAAAATAATGCCGTTTCTGTAATTCCATCTGATGCTCGTGTTTTTATGACATTGTGCAATGATTGACTAAATCTTCCTGTTGGACGAGAATATATGTTAGTGTTTTGAAAAATTATTTGATTTTGAGATATGTTTGCTGTGTTTTGGTAGACATGGTGTATTGTTGCTAGTGTATTGTATTTAGAAAATTAGTATTTGAGTTTAGTTTACAACACGTGATTTTGAGCATGAAATAACTGTTTTGCCAATTGTGTGTTGTAGGTGTGTTGGTGCGTTAAGAGTTTAGGAAATTTGTTGAAAGTTGTGAAAAAATTGTCACAGCGGTTGTAAAAAACTGTAACAATCAAACCATTAAAGTACATTATCCTGAATTAATTGCTTCCTATCCTACTTTCGTTTACAATGGGCAATAATTGAGGGGAAAATTTTAAGATATCCAGTGTAAACTGTGGATACAGCTGTTTATAAGGGAATTATAGAAAACTGACTGCATAATTATGCATAAAATATGGATGCATAATTCAACTCACACTTTGTCCATGGTGCAATTAGTGTCATCCACCCATCTCCACTGGCCTGTGTCCTGATCCGTTAGACCGATCCAGTATTCAAATGGTTTGGCCAAATGGGTAACAAATTTCTAGGAGGAGAGATAAAAAAATATTGAAAGGCAGAATAAAAGGTATTAACCCTTTCATGCACAGACACTCAGTGATTTAGTATTTCCTGTATATGCATAATGTTTACTGTTTGTACCAACCCCATTTTATCTGTAGGCATAGTGGTTACAGTGAAAACAACCTACGTTTTCCATATGAAATTTTTGAAATTTTTATAGTTTTATAGTAGCTATAGGGATGCTCATGATTAACCTATTAAATGATGTTTTATTAACAAAGTTCGGGAGAAGCACGTTCAGATAATTAACACGGGTGGAGAGCACTCAACAATCATGATTAAAATGTGTGTGTATAGACTCAGCAGTCTCACCTCATTTCTCTGACAGTTTAGCAGCATCCCTCCACCACCCCTTCTCCACTCTTCTAGTCCTAAACCACTTTACATACGGGGGGGAGTACTCTGGGTTCGGGCCAAATTCCGAGCTCGGAGCCCTCCCCCCGGACAGCACGCCAAATACGCATTATACTTTATTTTCTTTAATTGTATGTAAGTGTGAACTCGTGAACTGACAGTAAGAATTTTGACCGATTAATAGTCTCTGTTAAAAAGGTAAAGTAATTAAATTGTTAAATATCATTAGAAACTGGGTTTGATTTAAATTGTGAATGCTCACAATAAAAATTAAAAAAAACATTATGCTTTTGTAAAATAAAGGAAATGTTTTCTGCGCCCGGTTTCCTTTCCGTGAACTTGTTTGTGGAGCGCGTCACAAAAATTAACCAAAAACTTGCACATTTAAAATATATAACATGAAAGTCTAATTAAACTCTTTGAAAATTGCACACCCTCTCCAAAAGGGACATGTACAAGTTGTTTGTTACAAGTTACAAGAAAAAACAAACATGATATATGAATATGAACAAGAACAGAGTTATCTGTTTTTGCAAATTAACTCTATAAAAGAGAAGAGTTCATTTGCAAAAACAGATAACTCCATTCTTGTTCATTTTCATATATCATGTTTTTTTATTTCATTATTGTGCATTTGAATATCAATCAAACTGCAGCTGTGTTGTTTTGATTAAGTAATAATAACTAAAAAAAAATACAGGTAACATAAAATTAAAGTTCGTTGAAAGTATTTATGTATATATATATATATATATATATATATATATTTGTGTGTGTGTGTGTGTGTGTGTGTGTGTGTGTGTGTGTGTGTGTGTGTGTGTGTGTGTGTGTGTGTGTGTGTGTGTGTGTGTGTGTGTGTGTTTGTGTGCTAAAAGCAGTTACTCCACATTTCATGTTTCAGAGTTAAACAAAGCCAAGTAATTGCTATGATCCATAATATGATACTATGATACATATTTCCTTCAATAACACTTACAGTGAAAACATTACCTCCTGTCCACTATTTAAACCACCCTAAAAATGGAAACATACACCTGAAAAGGTTGAGGAAAAGTGTGTGTGTGTGTGTGTGTGTGTGTGTGTGTGTGTGTGTGTGTGTGTGTGTGTGTGTGTGTGTGTGTGTGTGTGTGTGTGTGTGTGTGTGTGTGTGTGTGTGTGTGTGTGTGTGTTACTTACCCACTCCTCCTTAGAGCCGTCTTCTATTTTTAAGAGTAACGCGCCCTGCTCTTCGCAGTAATCTTTTGCTTGGGTCCAGTTCATTGAGTGACCAGAGAACAGGTAACAGCTGTTGCTGAATGGGATCCACTCAGTTCCACAGCCTGGTGTAAATGAGTCTATGTAAGAAGACAAGACTAAATTAACACTTTAGTTCCCAGACAAAAAAAAATTCTGTCATCATTTACTCCACCTCTCTCTGTTACATTTGGTTAGTCAAGTCCTGTTGTGATTCATGCAAGAAAGTAGACTAAGTCATTAATAGTTGGACGATACAAAAGTATGTTTAATTAGATTTATTTTCATGAATTTTCATTTTGGTGATTAATTAATTACCAAATTAAACCCTGCGCAAGGTTGGTTTTCTCTGTGAGGAAATTAAGTTAATATTTTGCTCTTCTAATGTTGTATTATTTTAATCAAGCGTTTCCTCATCCAACCTCAGTAAAAATTACACCGCAAATCACTTACACTTTCTTTTTCATCTCATGCAGTTTTAAGTAATTTAATCCTGCTCAGAATGTCTGTGTCTGAGATCATTGTATATTCTTTTTTTCACAGTGATTTTCATTTATTTTGACCTTCATCATTGTACTGGCTGGTGCACCATTAGGGATTTAGAGGTTTTTGCCAACAGAATAACAGTTATTTAAAACAAGAACCACATAAGCACAATATTACACCTTGAATTTAGAGTTTACTCACTGGTTAATGATAGTTTATAAGACAATGCATGAACAAATGATATCAGATCCTCCACTGTATTCTTGATGTTCGTCAGTGAGCTTGACATGTCCACTTTAGTCAGAAACAAAAGCCAAACAGAACAATATATCAGCCTGATTACCTCTAATATAAGAAAATCACAATTCTGAAGAACATATTTCATGAATATAGTCAGAATTTCGAAAATGAAATATCTATTAACATTTACAGTATATTTAAATAAATACTTGTTTTTCTTTTTATTCATATAATTTTAGATTGCCATCTTGCACATTTTACTTTGTGTATGTTGAAAAACCAGAGACATCATCAAACTGTCCCGTGTTTGTTTAGGGTGAATGTGATTTCACCAAGTACCACATGTTACTGGATCAACATCTTTGTTGATCCTGGATCAACTTTCCAATCAACCAATCAGATTTGAGGGACAGTTTACAGTTTATGTCAAGTTTAGGCTTAGAACCAAGGTGAAGTACTTAAACATCAGTGCCATTCCCCTATCATTACCCTCTGATTTTAGGGAAAAGTTATGGGTAGGGTTAGGTTTAGGGGTAGGGATTGGGTAAGGACTACATTTTGGGACAGGAATGTTGATCCAGGACCATGTCTTACTTGGCAAAATCACGGTGATCCTTTGTTTAGACCTCAGAGCTGAGCCCAATTTGTCCATCAAATCCTTCTGGTGGTCTGTAGGAGAAAGAAAGAAAAATATACAGCTTGTCTTAAATATGAGGATTATTAAAAGCTGAATGTACGTCCAGCACTCACCCAACTTTTGTCGGTTTTCCTCTTGATTGGTTGCGAGTGAACTCAGTGACGAGCCGAGATCAGTAATCAAGGTCTCAATATTAGACAACTTCTTTTCATGCATTTCTTATGGAAAGTAAGAGGGACAAATAATAAATAATTAATCAATGTTTTTATGCACATATCAAATCTTAGACTATTTACAGTGTCAAAGAGACATTAGTAATGTAACATTTTTCATGGAGGACTTTTGAAGGACATTTGTGTTTAAACTTTGTTCAAAAAAGATTACAAAAGATCATGAATTATCATAATCCATAAATGTCCTATAACAAAACAAAATAAATAATCAGTTATGGCAAAGTCAAGACACTAACCGTTGGTAATTGTGTTACTTGATCCAGACATGTTCACAGATGAACTCAGACTGGACACCAAATTCTGCAGCTCAGAAACCTTATTATCTAAGTCACTACCTGTCAAAAAATAAATTTACAAAAAGTTTTTAATTAAAAGTCCATTACCAAAACTGATCTGTGATGATGATGATGATGATGATGATGATGATGATGATGATGATGATGATGATGATGAAGTTCTCACCTGTGATCTGGAAATCAGATTTGACTGAGGTTAGATCAGAAGTGTGGCTGCTCATCCAACTCTCCAGCATTGAGAACTTTCTTTCTTGATGCGAAACTTCAAACCAAAATAAACAGACAAACAAACTTCTTCAGCTTCTCTGCAAATTTTTAATATTCATATGCTCATTCAAATAGTTTATTAAAGCTCAGTTCAGTGATAAGAGCAAAGCAGTTCACTTCATGTTCACATTATTTGTCACACTATCCATATCCATAACACTGCAAAATTAGACAGTTTTTCGTTTAATCCACTCACAGATGACAGAAGTCATGATGATGAAAATAAAAATGCAAACTGTTCCTAGAAGCACAAGGATGCCAGTGTGTCTGCTACATGAGCGACCTGCAGAAAACAGACAAAATCCTTGATTCATTTACATTGTTAATGTCACAATATAATTTAATTTTGCAATGCCACACATTTTGAGATATCATTCATATCTGTAGCAAAATGGTGCCGGAACAAGTGACATACCCAAGTTTACTTACGAGCAGTACAACATATTTCTAACCATAATTAGCATGAACATGATTAATTGTTGAAGATCACTGGCTAAAAGAGATGATATCCAGTATGTAGAAACTTCCCCTGAGGAAGAAACATTCACAGCATTCCCGATTCCAATTACATTTCAAATATAAAAGTTGCTTTTGAAATAATGATTAAAAAAGTCTGTCAAGACATTGAAATAAATGTAATTTGTAAACATTTTCCATTTCACTCATGCTGTAAAAGCCAAAATGAGTTTAATGCTTTAAGATTTCTCCAACTGAATGTGATATTGTAAATCTTCCAAACCTCTCCAAAATGATTTCTTTGGTTCACATTCCATGTCCATTTTAACGTATTCTTGAGAACAATCCATTTTCTATAAAAAAGGACCATAAAATGTGAGCACATTTAACAGTCACTTGGTTCTTATAGTTGAAATTTAAAACACCACCTATTAATAATTTATGTAATTATTCCTTAAAAAAAATGTCACTTCCAGATTCTGATGAAGTGATATTTAGGGAATTCAGTTTGGGAAGATTCTATGTATTCTGTTTTTTGCATGTACATTTTCTTCATGACAGGTTTAATGACGCTTATGTGACGTCTACTTTACATCATGCAATTGGTTGATTTGCCAACATGCAATTTATTGGTAATTTTTAAATAATAGACGGTAGTTTTACAAGACTTCCCCCCTCTTCCGTAGATCTAGATTTTCATTTTTTCTCATTTAAAGATCCACCGTCCTTTGCATTGTCTTGCTATTTGGTTTTTTTACTTGTGTGACTCTGTAAACGTCTTAATTCTTTCTGAAGGCTCTGGGAAATTTTCCTTTTTTCCATTTAAAATAGCACTTCTAATAAAATAATTTATCTGAATGAGCAAAACACTGCATTTGTGCTGAGCTTGGATTTTCAAACATGTGAAAATATACTGAATTAGGGAAGCGAGAGCAATTCATATAAAACTTGATCTTTAACTGTTTCTAAGGATAATTTAATATCGAGCTGCTGGGCGAATTGCGATGGATTTTTACGATTAATACCGTTCCAAATGATTAAATATCCCGTCCTTGATATTAATACAATCCCGCGGTAACTAAAGAGCCTATCCTTTAGTCGTGTCCTCAAGAGTTAGGTGATCAGTCTATATAAATTCGTATTCTATTATTAAATAATAGATTTCCCCTTTATATTATAAGTCTACCTTTTGTGGTACTCTTCAACCGTGTTCGCACTATAACAATTTGTCATACATATACTCTCATACATATACACATGTTATATGCTGCCTCTTTGGCTAGGCTGTTTGATCAATCAAATATCATGGTGATTATTCTTATCTCAAAAGAATGCTCACCCTCTAATGTCGTTCTCTTCAGGAAGGGTCCCTCTGGCCCGGTTAGAAGAATGTGACTCGCACTCAATGATCCAAGGTCCAGTCAGATGATTATAATAAATGTTACAGAATTTATTAAAATAATCAAATGAAAAAGGAATACTTGTTGTTACAGATCATAAATGAGTACTAACTAACAGATAGATACTAGCTAGGCTTGAAGCTTCTTGCCCCTGACAACTGCGGGTGTGTCAGGTTGGTGGTTGCAAGGAAGAGCGAGCAGCTTCTCTTTTCTTCCTCTTATATAGTCTTTTCATGCAGCTGGCTTTTTTGTTTCCTCTAAGCACAGTAAACATCTAGTTACCTATAATAAGTAACATACTTGCACAAGACCGCTGTTGCAGAAAGGAGCTATGTTTGCAAGTGATTAGAAGATATGGGTCCCTCGTATAGCTGAGGGAAAAAGGCTCGTTTTTTATTGTGTTCTTTTCGACCTCTGCATTTGGATGAAGACAGAGGTCCTGATGAAGATTCAGATAAAGCAAGGCCAATAACATTCTCAGATGGGCCTATTACCACACCCCCTCTTGGCATCGACCTAGCTTTAGGGTTTCTCTTTTTATTTGGTTTGACCTTTGGTTTGCTCGATCTGGGACTACTGTCATATTGAAAATTTCTATCAAGTTTATCCATTGTGTCAACAAAATCAGTACAGTATACACTGGGTGTGATGCAGTCAGATTCTACTTCATACAGGTGATCGCCAATTCCATCTGGTTTACATGTCATCATTTTAAGGGATTAAAATTGACCATGGGTCATCCCCGAGAGGAAACACCATCTCATCAATCCCTGTGTTACCTTTAGCCGGTACCATTGACTGTTCACTGGCCACCATCGGAACTCGTGTTTGAATCGCCAGGTCTTCTTTAGTTTCTCCAAATTGTGCTGGTTGATTCCAAAAATTGTGCCATGGTCCGCAACTTCCTGGTTTAAAGGTACCATCGTCCATTGTCCAGGAGCCTCTTGTATGAGGACTTTCTGCGGGAACATAAACACATCTATATTCGTACTGGAAATCATCCATCATGTGATCCCAGAACTTTCTTCTAAAAATTATCCCTATTATCAACTCGGGAGTTCCAGTGCCAGTTTTCTTTAGGTACATGTCACAAGTGACGAAGGAAGTGGAACAAATGTCCGTTGGAAGTGTGTTCCCCCCGGAACAATATCAGTGAAACACCGAGCCGATTCCGCTTGTTGTTGGTTTCCATGACAGCAGCGGCTGATGAGGCAAACGGTATCAGGTGCGGGCGATTGGTGTGATGATCGGCGATAGGGCTACGGGGCCGAATGAAGCAGTTAAAAGGAAAAGGAAGAGGAAATTGAGGGTGGTACTCCCCCGGAGAAATCGTTTTTTGGCAGTAGCTTGAATTCGCTGGGATCTTTTGAGAGGGCTGTGAGAATTTGCCTGGATTACGGGTGCAACGGTGATTTATGTGAATACAAGCTGGAAGCGTGAACTGGATGGGAAGTAGGAGAATTGTGGAGACACAGTCAAGACTGGAGAGCGCCATCATTCCTGAGAGGAAGCTAAGTAATGAAACATCGGATCTGTGTGAATGCATGCCTTGCACTGAGTTGAATAAGGAATTGTGAAGTGTATTGATTACGAGTGTAACTCACTTAAGAGTGAACTGAGTCATCATTAAAATCCTGATATCTTCGTCTGAGTGTGAGAGAGTATTGAAGACGCTGTTTTCCATACTGTGAGAAGTCATCTGCATCTCTTCATCTCCTGAGTGCTGATTCAGCGTAACAGTGGAAGGATTGATCATTGAGTGAGTGCTGGCCTTATTGCACTGAGAGTGAGAGTGGATATGGATATGCAGTGCCCGAATTGAAGTGTCACACAGTATTGGATTTGACGTGAAGTTGCAGTGTGTGGATGTATATGTATATTAAACTGCTAGTATTCTTCAGTTCATATTCTTGCCCAGTGTTTGCTGAACAAGGCCTCAGTGTTGAATGTGCATGTCCCGGTCGGGCTATAAGCCCCCGCTTCGATACGGAAGAGAAGTGTGCTTGCCCTGTATAAATTGCTCTGTCTGTTTAAATAGATGATTCTTCTGCTACTGTCTTCTGTGTGAGGCCCGTCTGAAGGAGGGATCCACCCCAGCCTCAGCACTGTCTGCTTAGAGCCACACAATCTAGCCGTAAGCTCGATTCTCTAGCTTATAGAGGAGTGTGTCTGCACCTGTATAAATTGCTCTGTCTAAGTAGATGATTCTTTTGCTACTGTCTTGTGTGATGCCTGTCTGAAGGAGGGACGTAACCTGGCCTCAGCGCTGTCTGCTTGGAGCCACACAGTCTAGCCGTAAGCCCTATTCTCCATCTTACAGAGGCATGTCCTTGCACCTGTATAAATTGTTCTGTCTGTTTAAATAGATGATTCCCCTGTTACTGCCTTCTCGTGTGATGCCTGACTGAAGCAGGGGCCTGCCCCGGGCCACACTGTGTCGGTACAGCCATCCGCTCCAGCCGTAAGTCCTTGCCCCATTGTAAAGGGAGTGAGTGTGTACAAAAAACAATGTCTGTGTCTTTGGAATAGAGGATACCTCTGCTAATGACTGAACCCCGCCGAAGGAGAGAGACACAAGAGACCCCGCACCTGCTACCCAGTGACGACACGGGAGAGCGCCCTGCCCTGAGGAGATATACGTACCTGTAGGTTTCCACTGAATGAAGCCTTAGCTTGACGCTTTATCCACTCCCTTCGTCCACATCCACTTCAATAAATCCACAGGACAACTCGTAAAAAATATATCCGTTTACTTGGTCATCAACAAAAACATCAGCACAGTAATATTACAAAAATAAAATAAAAAGATTCTTAACGTCATAAAGTGGAGAGAAAGAGAAATAAAGGTAAATGTAAAGGTCAAAAAACTATATGGCTCAACTCTCTGCTTGCTTGACTGTTCACACAGAAAACTTCACTAACTCTCGTCACTAACTCTCGCGAGAGTATTCCCAAAATACAACCAAAGTAATATCCACACACATTTTAGATAATAACACAATTAACTCATTGCATTACTGTAAATATTAACTGCATCGAACTGTAAATATTTTCTCCACAAAAAAATGAATCACGCAAATTACTGTTTAACACATAAATTATTTATCAATTAACTGCATTTAGGCTCCTACAGTACCCATCTACCCACCTGTCCTCCAGCAAGGCTCTTCCGCTCTGCTTGTCCTTTGGAGAGGTATACGTACCTGGCATTCACCTGTTCGGTGGAAGAGTCCCCTCCTAGTCTTCGGTCCCGGTCCAGGCCTGTCCGGACATCTGTCCGCCTGTATCACGCCCAAGAAGGTTTACTTACCAAGATACTTACCTGCTTGCTGGGACGGCGGTTGAATCCTCGGTGGTTGTCGGTGGCACGGATCGGTGGGGCGAACCCCTTGCTTCCCAGGGTCCAAAAGCGGGCCCCCCTTTCCTGGGAAGAGACCCAAAATCCACGTCAAGACTTTTTAATTCCCCTTTTTTTTAGACAAATAAAGATTGTTCATTTTAATTCTACTTGTCTGCCTGGTCTCTGGTACGCTCCTCGAGGTGGTCCTGGGTTTGAGGGGTGGGTGCAGTCTGGCTTGGCCCCCCCGACCTGTGACATACACTTCCGGCTCGAGGTGATATGTTTTGGCTGTGTAACTATTCTTAGAGCCCGCCTGTATGGGTACAATTTCACTGGCCTCACATTCCCTCAATTCCATATGTCGACACCATTTGAGGAAGCTAGTGGACACGCAGGGTCCATTAATGTCCATTCTTCCCTTTCGATGGGTTATAACTACTTCCCCAATTTCTTTCATGGTCACATTAAATGGTAAAACACAATTAGAAAACAGATCTTCCCATTGATCCCTAATTTAGCATCTTATTTTTTAAACCTTTACTGTAACCTTTTGTAACGGGGGGAATGATGACAGAAGATGCGAGTGCAGAAAACCAGATTTATTGAACACAGAAATGATGGTGGTGAGAAGACACAGTCCAAAGCACAATGGTAGCGCAGGGGCAGGTGAGCAACCCGACAGTCTGTGATGCGATGACACCCGATGATCCGTGAAGAGAGCCACCTGATAATCCGTGAAGTGAAGAGAGCCACCTGATAATCCGTGAAGTGAAGAGATGAGACAGAATCCTCCGATGACGGCAGGCAGTGAAGTGGTTTCAATTGTTCTGAAAAATAACTTCGCAGAGATCTTTGATGCCAGAAATAATTAGACTTTATTTTCGAACGCCGTTCCGTTCCATAGAACAGCGCTCTAACGCTCTGGCCCTTCGGCCTTCTAGCGCGCTCTTGAGTATATTTTGGTTCAGAGTTATATACATACATCTTCCAAAGAAGGTAACACACCCTATAGATAGTTTGGGCACTTCTCAGAATAGAATTGACATTCAGGGTATCTTTACAGAAGGTCTTGCAGCTTTCAAAGTCAACTAGACAGAGTCCTATTAGAGGAAACTCATACAAGAAATAATTGTGTATTCTTATATAGCTAAATTACTTAGTTTCTAAATAATAAAATCTTCAACATTCCCTCCTCTGAGGCTTATTTAAGCCTCACTTTCCCTAGCCTTTTCGCAACCTGGTCTCACAGAATTCCGTGAAATGAACACGGACCCTTAACTCAAAATCTGTGGCAGTTTCACGGATTCGCCAAAAATTCCGTGATGGGCCCACGGAAATGATGCCTATGTAAGTCAATGACAGGCAGCATCCGTGGTCCACACATGGATTCCCTGTTCGGACCTGCGCTCCCCCAATTGACGTCGTTTTAAATTTGGAAACGTATCGCTTCATTCTGGGTTTAGGCTACTTTATAAAGTACTTCACTTTAATTATTTATTTTAAAAGTGATTTTAACTTGATATTGCATTATTCTGTGGTCGTTTGATCGCTATGATAACTTCTGGTCAGTGGTCTGTTCCGTGACGGTACCACGTAATATTCATTCTCACTGCAGTTCGTGATATGGTCACGTAATTTAATATATTGATTCTTGACACGGACAAACTCATTTCATTATTTTCGTGATATCAGCACATTTTTTAAACTAATGTATTTCAATAGGAAGCATCTTTCGTGATCACAGCACAATTCTTTCTGCCTGTCGGGCTGCAGCAGAGAAACTGTTTAATCAACATTTATTCACGAGATTTTATGATGGTTTATTTCTTTTAATACTATTTCGGTCTTATTGCCAGGGAAGCTGGATTGCTATTCTGTTTATTTTATTTTTTTAAATTATATTTTATTAGCAGGAAATCGCGCTGAAGAAGTCTCGTCCCGAACACATCGCGATATTTGGCACCAGTTCACGTGTGCCAGATGTTGGTAAGTAGTCGTAAATACGCTGTCATTAATAATGTTTGATATAATGTATTTTCTGTTTGTCGATATTAATCAGATTAGCTCACGTTCAGTCACTGCATTATATCTGTCATCTCCACGGAGGCTTTGCGTTTCATTGCTGTCTAATTCAAAACAGGGTGATTTAAAGGGTAACTAAACACTAAAACAACTTTTTTTAGTTAATGATCTGTAAGAATGGAGCTTCATAAATGCTGTTCTTTGATTCGAGTAAATTTTTTGACATTTGGGTATAAAGTGTTTTAATTTTCAAATAGATGGTGTAAAAACGTCTGGTGCGAGCTCACCACGCCCTTGGCAGCCCCTGGTATAAAAGCATCTGGTTCCGTCAAAACTACTGTAGCGAGTCAGGAGTTGGAATTACGAGTATTGAAAACGATCAGGATAGCGTATATTAGCATCTAGTTAGTGTGGCACTAGTGTTAAGTCATTGAATAGAATTTTTTTCTAATTTCACAGTTTCGTTTTTGGAGTAACTTATTCAGACTAAATTTCTCTGCTTGGGCTCAAAGTCTGTCTTGGACTCCTGTTTGGTTACGTTAATAAGAGATCTGCAAGAAGGGTATTTATTGTCTATACAGCGGCGTAAATTATCCAAAGCGCTAGGGGGAGCTCTCGCTGAGATCTGCTCCAGAACGCGTAAAATAGCAGTTAATGCAGAGACGAGCAGATAGCTAACACAGAATTGAGACGCTCCACTTGTGATTGACTTTGAATGTTGTATCTGTCTTGCAGGTTTGCATGCAGTATTTTTCTCAATTAAATGTGTTGCACCAGAAACGAGGCCTGTTTCTTTCTACATGTATAACATATTTTGGCGAGCCAAGTAGCCAGGAGAGGTAGCGCAGTGTGACGGAGACTACCTCTTCATACAGAGACGAATTTAGTCACGGAGAACAGCCAACACCTTCACGACCAAGTGAGCGCTGGACTCTGGCAGTTAGATGAGGACCATCTGCAAGAGGTTTGTCGTTACCTAAAATGTAATGTGTCCCCAGGAAAGCCCAGACGGTTGCTCATTAAGACAGTCGAAAACATTTTGGAGGACGTTCAGGAGAATGAGGATGAAACTGAGGTGATGCAGTATTTCAAAGATTTACTCTCGTTCATGAGTGAGGTGAAACAAGGAGAGAAACCAACTCAAGTAAGAGGGCTGGAAGAAAGGTATCTTAGCCGCTCACAACGAGATGAGGACAGTTATGGTAAGGCTGAAAAGAGTATGACCAGTCACAAGCCTTTTAAGAGTAACACAAGGTATGAGAAGAGGATTGAACCATCTCAGAAATTGACTGAAGTGACTCTAAGACGAGAATTTAAGATCTGGGGACAGATTGGAGAAAGTGGACAGAAAGAAAAGTTGTCCTACCCCAGTCTAATTCGCCAAATGGAAGTGGGATTAGAGAAGGGCCACTCTGAGACTGAGATAGTAGAGGCAGTGGTTAGAGCTGTCACCCCAGGCTTGCCATTGAGAGATATGTTGGAGATTAAGCGTGGTCTTGCGCTCCAGTCGTTACACACCATCTTAAAGGGCCACTACAAAGTTGACAGTACAACTGCTCTGTACAACCAGCTCATAAATGTATCCCAAGAACCCAAAGAGTCAGTTCAGAATTTCATCTTCAGGGCAATTGAATTGAAAGAGAAACTGCTGTGGAAAGCTGAGGATGGCGATGATGACCGCTATAGCAGAGATATCATCCAGCGTAAATTTCTGCGTTCAATTGAAACCGGACTTACAAGTGACTCTCTGAAATTTCAGATACAGCCCTATCTCAGTAACATTAGGACAACGGATGAGGAGCTGATTGAAGCGGTGAATGAGGCTGCTAAGCTGGAAGGTGAACGACAAGAGAAACTGAAAAGGCTCCAGGCAGGTAAACCTCCCCGCATACATGAGTTCCATACCGACCCACGATCTGATTACTCACCGGCCCTGGCTGTTAAGTCAGCAAAAGAGCCTGCTATGGCAATCAGAACTGTAAGAGGAAGGGAATCTAAAGAATGCCAGAAGGTCAATAATGAGGTTCCAGACACACAAAAGCTCATCGAGGAGCTGAGAGCAGAAATGAGACAGATGATTACAGCTGCAATGGAAGCGAATAATAAGACACCTGTACGGTTCAGAGAAGAACGACAGCGAGGCTGTAAGAAATGTAGGGAAGAGCAAGTAGGAGAAAATTGCAATCATTGCTTCAAATGTGGACAAACAGGCCATTTCTCACGTGGATGCAGAGTACAGAGCTCACAGTCGGGAAACGACCAAGGACTGCTGAGACGGGGCCATCAGTAGTCCTCCCTGAAGTGTCCCATTCCTCGTCACCAACCCTTCCTGGGGGCCGCATACAAACCAATCAGCCATCTCAGTTTGCCATGTCGAATGCCCATTCATCTAATTCATCAACCTCAGTAAAAGCCAAAACCAATCTCTGTAGTGTGAAGTATCTCCCACCCCAACATGAATCACAGCTCATTAAACTGATTGGAAAACGCTGCTTGGTCAACTGCCGCATGAATGGTCAGCCAATGGAGGCACTGTGGGACACCGGTGCGCAAGCGAGCATTGATAATGACTCTTGGCGACGACAACATCTCTCAGATACTGTGGTCCAGCCCCTGGAAGAGTTGTAAGGAGAGGCGACCCTGACTGGTTTAGCAGCTAACAACACAGAAATTCCATTCATCGGATGGGCGGAGGTTAATTTTCAACTGGATGGAGGTCCGTTCCCAACACCACTGTTAAAAGTACCCATGTTGGTGTCCAGTGATCTAACAGTAGTGGAGGACCCAATCATTGGGTACAACATCATCGAAGAGGTTGTGAACAGGATAGAAGATGTCCCTGGGCGGGGAGAGAGGAAAACGCAACATACAATGAGTTCTGCATTTTCGATCACCCACAGCGAGGCACACACACTGATGAAACTGATCCGGAGTAAGGAGCAAGAGGTAACGGTGGGGGTGGTGAAAATTGGGAGAAAATGTGTGTACTTGCCTGCGAATCAAGTGACCACTGTAATGGTTCGTGCTCACGTTGGGTCTCAGTATCAGGGCCAAGAACTGCTCTTCTCACCCAGCAAGGTAAGCTCAGTTCAAGACCTAGAATTGAGTGAAGCAGTAGTGAAGATTCCTGCAAGACACATAAAGTATATACCCATATCTATTGTCAATGCAGCAAAGCATAACATCACCCTGCAGAGGAACCACATTTTGGGTCACTTACAGGCTGTGAAAACAGTGTATCCTGTGGCAGTCCACCCCACTGGACCTGAGAAACCCCCGGCAGAGAGAGCCCAAACTGGTGAGCCAGCCCCTGAAAAGACCACTGATAATTCAAGAGGCAAATCACCACCTCCAGCATGGGATCCCCCTGTGAATCTGGACCATCTCCCAAAGGCTCAGCAGGAAGCTGTGAGAAAAGTACTGAGGGATGAGTGTCAAGCTTTTGCTTACAATGATGATGACATTGGTTGCATTCCATTATTAAAGATGCACATCACACTTCATGACACAAGGCCTGTGCAGAAAACATATATGTCTGTCCCAAAGCCCTTGCATGATGAGGTCAAGGAGTACTTGCAAGATTTGTTAAATAAGGGTTGGGTGGCCCCCTCCAGGTCGGCATACTCATCTCCAGTAGTCTGCGTGAGGAAAAAGGATGGCAGTCTCCGGTTATGCTGCGACTACCGGGAGCTAAACCAGAAGTCAGTGCCCGATCGCCACCCAATCCCTAAGATACAAGACATGCTGGATGCATTAAGTGGAAGCACTTGGTTTACCGTTTTGGACCAGGGGAAGGCATACCACCAGGGCTTCCTGGATGAGGAGAGCCAGCCGCTATCAGCATTTATCACCCCATGGGGGCTGTACCAATGGACACGAATCCCATTTGGGCTGAGTTCGGCACCAGCCGAGTTCCAAAGAAGCATGGAGAGCTGCTTATTAGGCCTTAGGGACACAATATGTCAACCCTACCTAGATGACAGCTTGGTCCATAGCAGCAGTTTTGAAGATCATTTGGCCCATGTGCGCCTGGTGTTACAGCGCTACAAAGAGCATGGTGTAAAGCTCACTCCTAGAAAATGTGAGCTCTTCAAGCGCAAAGTGAGGTTCCTGGGGAAGATGGTGTCTGGTGAAGGCTATACGATGGACCCAGCGGAGATTGCTCCAGTGCAGGCCTTGAAGGAAAGGACACCATCCACAGTGGGCGACCCACGGAAGATGTTAGGGTTCCTGTCTTATTACCGTTCTTATATCCCAAATTTTTGACGCATCGCCCAGCCGCTGTACCAGCTACTGACAGCAGGAGAAAGGGGTTCAGGTGAATCAGGAATGGTCTCAAGGAGAGGAAAACCCACCCAGCCGAGGAAAGGAAGTAATGTAACGTCACGGACACCCATTGAGTGGACACAAACCCATCAGGCAACACTGAGCAACCTGATAGATCACCTTGCAAAACCTCCAATCCTGGGTTTCCCAGATTTCACTCAGCCCTTTGTGTTACACTGTGATGCGTCCCAGGAAGGATTGGGTGCGATACTGTATCAACGCCAGAATGGGAAGATGGTAGTGATGGCTTATGGGTCCAGAACACTTAGTGCCCCAGAGAAAAATTACCACATGCATTCTGGTAAGCTGGAATTTCTGGCGTTGAAGTGGGCTGTTTGTGAGCGGTTCCGCCATTACTTGTACTATGCACCATCGTTTGTGGTCTACACGGATAACAATCTTCTTACATATGTGCTCACCACCGCCAAACTGAATGCCACCGGGCACAGATGGGTTGCACAGCTTGCTGACTTTAACTTTTCCATAAAATACCGGCCGGGAAAAAGGAATGCTGATGCAGATGGTCTGTCACGCATGCCGCTGGACATCGACAAGTTTATGGAGCAGTGCACAGAACAAATGCAACCAGAGGTCCTTCAAGCTTCAGTGGAAGGAGTGGTAGTGGAGTGTGAAAATCCTTCACGAGGAACAGGGTTGATTCACTTAAATGCCTTGAGTCTAGTGAGAGAGAGAGACCATGGTGACCTGGGTCCACCTCTGACCCCAGCCCAGATTCGAGAAGCTCAGGAGAATGACGGTATTATCGGGAAAGTCCTGAAGTTCAAGGAGAAGGATCAACGACCAGGTATAGAGGCAGTAAAAGCGGAACATTCTGATGTGGCAATCCTGTTAAAACAATGGTTCAAACTCTATGTGGGTGAAGACGGAGTACTGTATAGGAAAACCAGGAAAGGAGAACAGTTGCTCCTGCCGAAGTCTTACCATTCCTTGATTCTAAATGAACTACACCAAAAGATGGGTCATCTGGGTGCGGAGAGAACCCTCTGCCTAATCCGAGAGCGCTTTTACTGGCCAAGAATGCAGAGAGATGTGGAGCACTTTGTCACCAAAGTATGTGAGTGTCTGAAAAAGAAAAAGCCATTCAGACAAACTCGAGCACCTTTAACCCCGATTCACACCACACATCCATTTGAAATGGTATCAATTGACTTTCTTCATTTGGAGACCTGCAAGCAAGGTTTCGAATACATCCTCGTAGTGATGGATCACTTCACTAGATTTGCACAGGCGTACGCAACCAAAGATAAATCTGCTAAGACTGTTGCAGAGAAACTTTTCAATGACTTTGCTTTGAAGTTTGGTTTTCCCTGCAAAATTCATCACGACACGGGCAAAGAATTCGACAACAAGTTGATGAAGAAATTGAAAGAACTCTGTGGAATTTGCGGATCACACACAACACCCTACCATCCACAAGGCAATGGACAAGTGGAGCGATTCAATCGCACTCTATTGTCCATGCTCCGTACACTTGCGGATGAGGAGAAAGTAGACTGGAAGAATTCCTTGGCCAAAGTGGTGCATGCCTACAATTGCACAAGAAGTGAAGCAACAGGGTTCTCTCCGTACTACTTGTTGTATGGAAGATCCCCTCGCTTACCGATTGACATTCTTTTCAACCTGAAGACAGAAGAAATGGATGGCACTTACCAGGACTACGTGTCTCGTTGGAAGGAAAGGATGAGTGAGGCATACCAAATTACAGCGAAGACCGCTTCAAAAGCAGCTGCCCGTGGGGAAATTTACTATGATCATAAGGCTCAGGGGAGAGATCTTCAGCCTGGTGACCGGGTCCTGATCCGCAATTTGACTCCTAGGGGGGGTCCTGGGAAGATAAGGTCATACTGGGAAGATCAGGTTCATGTGGTTAAGGAAAGAAAACACGCTGAAAGTCCGGTATATGAGGTGAGACCTGAAAGCGGGAAGGGGAAAAGCCGTGTCATTCACAGAAATCTTCTCTTACCGTGTGACTTCCTGCCGCTGGAAAGGGAAAAATCTGATCGACTTCGCTCACAGAACGCTCGACATACGCCTAAAGGGAATAAAAGTGACAGGGAAAAGAGTCAGATTCCAGTAAATTCTGAGAGTGATTCAGATGAGGAGGATATTCTTACCGGTCAGTGGCAAGAGGAGGATCGCATGCCTCTTAACCCAAGAGCACTGCCTTTCAAGCCTCGAGATGGAACCCCTCAGAGCAAAGAGGATTTGCCCCTTCAGAGCGAAGAGGATTTGCCCCGTCGGAGCGAAGAGGATTTGCCCCTTCAGAGCGAAGAGGATTTGCCCCTTCTTAATTGTTCTGTAGGAGGGGATTTGCCCCTTAACCTTGAGAAAAATGTTCTCGGCTCAAGTCATGATGGGGACATTGACAGTGACAATGCTGTAAATGACAGCGAGTCAGAGATGGACTCTCCAAAACCCCTGAGACTTTATCCAAAGAGACAGAGACAGAAATCAGTGGTGTTTACATATGATACCTTAGGTCAACCTTCTTTTGTCCAAAGGGACTGCTCGGTAGAAGTAAAGCAGGTACCTGCCCCAAGCGGTCGTTTCTGGAGACCTTGGAGAATAGTTGAGATTTGTTAAAAGACTCCAGTTGAGAAACTGTTGAATATGCTCAAGTTATTTTTGAAATGTCAGGAGACATTTAGTTTTGTGGGGGAGAGTGTGGCACTAGTGTTAAGTCATTGAATAGAAATGTATTCTAATTTCACAGTTTCGTTTTTGGAGTAACGTATTCAGACTAAATTTCTCTGCTTGTGCTCAAAGTCTGTCTTGTACTCCTGTTTGGTTACGTTAATAAGAGATCTGCAAGAAGGGTATTTATTGTCTATACAGCAGCGTAAATTATCCAAAGCGCTAGGGGGAGCTCTCGCTGAGATCTGCTCCAGAACGCGTAAAATAGCAGTTAATGCAGAGACGAGCAGATAGCTAGCACAGAATTGAGACGCTCCACTTGTGATTGACTTTGAATGTTGTATCTGTCTTGAAGGTTTGCATGCAGTATTTTTCTCAATTAAATGTGTTGCACCAGAAACGAGGCCTGTTTCTTTCTACATGTGTAACATTAGCATAGCATTTATATAGTTATTTAGATTATTTTGTGTAGCCTAGGTAGTTAATTAGCATAGTTGTTAGTATTGTTAGAAGCATAACGTTAGTTAGTTAGTTAGTAGCATAGTATTGCATCAGTTAGGATAGCGTAGATTTTTAGCATTAGCTTTATCTGTATTTAGTACAGTGGTTAGGATGGTACGTAGGTATAGTGTTGCTGGTTGCAACAGCACTGCTGGACTGCATAACTTTCCACCAGACTTGGAAATTAGGCGCCAGAGGTTCCATGCACTTGGCTTTGAAGACCGTGAGTTCCCACCTACCGCTCGAGTGTCCAACCTGCATTTTACGCGGGATTGCTTCTCCAACGCAATAGAGGTGCAAATGGGCTTCTCCACACAGCTCGCGCTGAAAAGCGACGCAGTGCCAAACGCTGCTCTTCCTGCATGGACTCCACCACCACCGCAGCGGCGTCTTGATAGGAGTAAGCATATATTTTTAATCACAATTTATGTTCCTTCCTATTAGGCTAAAGTTAACCCTCTGGTGTCGACAAACACGCGTTTTGTTGGATATTTTTTTCACATAGCAGCAAAATGTACTGAACGTAATAGTAATAATAATAATAGGTTTTTCGGTTATATTTGACTATTCTAATTTGGCTATTACTTCTTTTTAAATACTTTTGATGGTTTGTCATTAAGTTATTTCTGATACATACACATAACATAAACCAAATTATGATTATTTATGCTTTTATTTAAATTTGTTTTTACTTTTACAGAGTATCCAATGAAGTATTACCCCACAAAGTGACTAAGTACATTGTTTATGAAGATAAACTGCTGGAGCTTTTTAGAAGATGCCCTGTCTGCACCCGGAGTTTGGTTGTTTCACAAAGAACCATTGGGACACTTCTCCGTATCAAACAGCACTGTGCTTACTGTGAGTACTCCAGTGATTGGTCGAGCCAGCCAATGGTAAACAATATACTAGCGGGAAACCTACAGCTCTGTGCAGCTGTTCATCATTTTGCCAGATATTGAAGGTGAGAGATAATAACATAGCGCTGTCATGTTTGCACACCCCTCAGGTCATTACATGAATATGTTTTTTTTTTCTTTAGTTCTTGGATGCCTTCAAAATCCAGGGGATCTCTGAGCCGTGCTTCCACAAGCATCAGGCCAAGCTCCTTATCCCAACCATAAACTGGCAGTGGAAGATTGAACAGGATGATATTATTGAAAATGCCATTGCTGATGGGGCTATGACTCTTGGTGGGGACATGAGAGCTGATTCACCTGGTAATAAATAACTTATTAATTGAAAATATGTGTATACGTATATATATAGACTGCTGTCAGGCTTTGTTGACTAAAGTGCAAATAACTCAATTGTAGGACATTCAGCAAAATATGGCAGCTACACCATGATGGACCTCAAAGCCAGTAGGGTCATAGACATCCAACTACTCCAGGTAAACAACTATACAATGAAAAGTCTCAGGTTACGTATGTAACCCTGGTTCCCTGAGAGGGAACGAGACGCTGGGTTGAGACGCGGTGGGAACGCTCTGCGTGATTGCGTCGTGAAGCACGTGTATAATCAGTCCAATGGAAGAGCTAGACGTCATAGGCGGGTGACGTCATAGACCAGGAAGCTATAAAGCACACCTGAAAACAGACCGCGACAGCTTCTGAAAAAGCCTGAAGCAAGTCGATCAGGGCATGCAGGAAGTATGGCAGGAAAACGCAGCGTCTCGTTCCCTCTCAGGGAACCAGGGTTACATACGTAACCTGAGACGTTCCCTTTCAAGGGAACTCGAGCTGCGTTGAGACGCGGTGGGAACCCCATAACCACTACGCCATAAAAACAAATGCCCGTTCTGTGTGAAGTCCTTGCGCACACTAAGCAAGCAACCTAGCCCCAGGAGTGGAGAGGTGTAAGTCATAAAATCTGACAATGTATGTGGTGAGGACCAGCCTGCCGCATTACAAATGTCTTGAAGGGGAACACCCGAAATTAAAGCCTAGAGGCAGCCATACTCCTGTAGAATGGGCCTGAACAGCCATAGGTGAAGGCTGTCCGGCCGCTTCATAAGCAAGTGAGATAGCCTCAACTACCCACTTGCTCATCATCTGTTTAGATGCCGGGCAACCTATCTTAGGTGACCCGAAGCAGACAAATAATTGTTCTGATATACGCCACTGAGCAGCTCTGTGGACATACGCATCCAAAGCCCGGACAGGGCGTAACAGATTAAGTTTTTCCTGATCTGGGGTATTAAAGGTGGAGAACAGAAGGCCTGCTGCACAAATGACCCGCACATTTAGTAGGGACCTAGAAATACAACCCGACCTGGGGTGAAGAAATACTATCACCATAGCAGGTGCAAATCCAAGTACGTGTAGGCCTCAGCCTCATGTACCACGGAGAAGACGAAATTAAGGATCTCTCCTCAGAGATAACCCAGTAAAGAAACATTCATACAGAAATCAAGTACTGTACCAACAGGGCAGAAACAAGATTCAGAAGGCGTTCTCTGCACCAGGCAGAGAACAGCATATTTAGTCTTCTCGTGGAGGAAGCTATAGACTGGAGTATGGTCTCCACGACCTCGGTCGAGAGACCTGAATCTAGGAGCTGGGCCCCCTCAGAGGCTGAGCCCACAGTATCCACAACTCCAGAGCTCCCAGGAGCAAAGATATCGGGAAAAGCGTATAGGTGTAGCGGCAACCACACCTATTACATCACATCCAGTCCAAGCGGAGCTGGATGCGTGAGGGAGAACCGCAAGGGCAATGCATTGTACAAGTGATGCGAAAGGTCGACTTGTAGTTTGACCGAAGTTCTCGCTAAGAAGCTCCACCACCTCGGGGTGAAGTCTCCATTCCCCGGGCCACAGCCCCTGCCTCAACAGAATATCTGCTCTGATATACGAGACAATCAGTGTGTTGTCCGGACCCTTCGCCGAGCAACCACTCATGATTGCCCCCGACTTGTGAGGGAAGCATCTGTCGATAGCATTATGCGTCGACAAGAAGCCCCCAACCCTGGGCCTGGGCGAGGAACCAAGGTTCTTCCACATGACCGAGGCATGAAGGCATAGCCGCGTGACCTTGATCATGCGAAAACGGATTTCCCCTCGGAGAAAACCCCTTGGTCCTGAGCCACCACAGCAGGGGTCTCATGTACAGAAGGCCAAAAGTAACTACGTTGGAAGCAACTGCCATGAGCCCCAGCCAAAGACCTTTCACCGAGCGGCCACTCATGACCGCCCCCCATCCTGTGAGGGAAGCATCCGTCGATAGCGTGGCGCGTCGACACGAAGCCCCCAGCACTGGGCACTGGGCGAGGAACCAAGGTTTCTTCCACATGACCGAGGCACGAAGGCATAGCCGCGTGACCTTGATCATGTGAAAACGGATTTCCCCTCAGAGAAAACCCCTTGGTCCCGAGCCACCACTGCAGGGGTCTCATGTACAGAAGGCCAAAAGTAACTACGTTGCACGCAACTACCATGAGCCCCAACAGTCTCAGAGACTGTTTTGCAGTGAGTGACTGACCTAGTTTTACATACTTTACGGCTGTGAGAATCGCAGAAATACGTGCAGGAGACAGACGTGCTTGCATTGTTGTCGAATCCCATAATACACCTAGAAAAGTGGTCCTCTGAGCTGGGAGGAGTACACTCATTTTGGTGTTGAGCCGCAACCCCAACCCCCTTATGTGGGACAGAACAACATCTCGATGTTGAACTGCCAAAAGCTCGGACTGAGCTAAAATCAACCAATCGTCGATATAATTTAATACGCGAATGCCCTGGAATCTCAGAGGAGCCAGAGCTGCATCCACGCATATTGTAAAAGGTGCGGGGTGATAACCTAGGCCGGAAGGAAGAACCCGATACTGGTATGCTTCGCCCCTGAAAGCGAACCTCAGGAATCTCCTGTGATGAGGATGGATAGATAAGTAAGCGTCCTTTAAGTCTATTGTGACAAACCAGTCCTCGGACTGAGTCTGTGACACAATCATATTTAGCGTAAGCATTTTTTGCTTACTTTGAGCTTAAGATTCTGAAACCTGCTGTTTAATTGACGCAGGTCTAGAGTAGGACGCAACCCCTCATCCTCTTTTGGAACAATGAAGTAATGGCAGTAAAACCCTGACTGTCTGTCAGGAGGAGGAACCCCTTCTACAGCTCCTTTGCAGAAGTGTCAGTACTTCCTGCTCCATAACCAAAGCCTGCTCGGGGTCCACCACAGTGGGGAGGACCCCTACAAATCAGGGCGGACAAGAACCAAATTCTGAGCCCTTTTCTATAGTGTGCAGGACCCACCGAGAAATATGTGGCAGTAGTTTCCACGCTGCCAGAAATTCTACTAGGGGAACCAGTCTCTCAAGATTTGGTTGAACAGTCACTACGGTGCCCTGAAGCGGCGAACCGGCAGGGAACAACCGAACTGACCATTCTACGACCCTCCTCTGAGGATCGTATGGGGACGCTGACACCTCGGTGCCCTGAACGGCGAACCGGCAGGGAACAACCGAACTGGCAGCGCTGCGATCCTCCTCAGAGAGTCGCACCCCAGAGGGCGCCGAGGAGAAACGATTTCTCAAAACCGTCCCTGCCCCGGAGGAGCCCTCAGAAGCCTGATAGCCTTGTTTTTACGACAGGATTTCCTGTCTAAGCTTTATTAGAGATGACGACAGTCCTCAGATCTTGCCTGCCTCTAAATAACTTAGCTCCGCCCAGCAGTCTCAGGAACATTAGATTGGTGAGGAAGAAACCTCTGGAACGCCGCTGAATGGTTTATTTCTTTTAAGCGGAGCGTCCAGAAGAACAGACATAATTTTATCTTATTTTTCTTTATTTTTAAATCAGAAAAACACACACATATATATATATATATATATATATATATATATATATATATATATATATATATATATATATATATATATATATATCACTCCATGGCCACCAGCAGGAAAACCTAGGACGCAGAGGAGAAACGATTTCTCGAAACCGTCCCTCCCCAGTAGGCTATAGTTTATCTGTTTTTGCACGACGCAATTCTCGAATAGCCTCAGTGCTGACAACCTCACATTCATCCATGTATTTATAATTCAGCCACCAGTGCTGCCTAATAAAATTTTTCTTTATTTATTTAAGATGGCTGGTGGGTAACGTCGGGGTTAAAAATGATGACGCCGACTCGGGAGAGAGAAAGCTAGCAAGCGTCTCTTTAACCCGAGGCAATGTCATACCATAATACTTAATACCCATAGCATTACTATAGTTAGATGTTTGGGCATTAAACACATAAAATAGAAACCGGCTTATTCCACGATCTCGACACCAAAGTGTGGTGTGGAGATAGGGAAAACGGCAGTCCCCGACGAGGAGGCTGAGATACAGAGTTTTTCTGTTTTTAGATATATTTCATCTAATAAACTCTCTTTTTCACTCTCATAATGTTCAGCTGGCCAGAAAATATTAAACTAGCAACAGCACTAGATAAAACTCTTTTTAAAGCTCCTCTTTATTCAACAGAGTTATGAGCTGACTTATTTATTCATTTATTGAAACCTCAAACATCTGTCTTTTTCTTAATATCTTTATTTGTTTTGTTCTCTTTTTAAACAAAACACTAACAATACCAATTCCTCGGAACTGGAATCGCCAGCACTGGATCTGACAGGTGAAAGCTGAGATAGGGAAGCTGAGATAGGGCGGGGCCCGTCCCAACCCCCGCTGTCAGATCCGTTTGCGAACTCCAAAATGCGAGTCGCCGCCGTGCATCGGCAACAGCGGGACCCACGTGGGGAGCGCGAACCGAACCGTCCTCCTCGAAGAACGCCCGGCGGGAGCGGAGCGTCCTCACGGACAGCTTCTCGCAATGCTCACAGTCAGCCCACTCGAGAACTGACTGTGGCATGCTCCACTCCCAAATAGTACCAGGAAGCTGATGTGTGTGTCCCAACCCGTGATATAACGTGGGCAGGGAACAACACAAAGCTACTTGCTCTCTTTTGCCATAATATATATATATATATTGCAACATGACAGACAACAATAAATATGACAGGGACAGAATACACAGATCGCTTGCTGAAGGCGCAGAAGCTGTCGCGGTCTGTTTTCAGGTGTGGTTTATAGCTTCCTGGTCTATGACTTCACCCGCCTATGACGTCTAGCTCTTCCATTGGACTGATTATACACGTGCTTCACGACGCAATCACGCAGAGCGTTCCCACCGCGTCTCAACGCAGCTCGAGTTCCCTTGAAAGGGAACATTTTGTTATGTGAATTACTATATACTGTGCATTGATCCAAAGTATTTGTTTGTGTTTGCAGAGCAATGAAGTTGGAAACAGTCAACGGATGGAGAAGGAGGGATTTGAAAGAAGCCTGTCTCTTCTCGAGGAAAGGGGTGTTGTGGTCCAGTCTTTGGTGACTGACACTCACACAGGGGTGCAAAAGTTTATGAGGGAGCAAAAAAAGGACATTAGACACTTCTTCGACCCTTGGCATATGGGAAAAGGTTAGTATTTTCAATTGAACGAAAACAGAACCAGTATTTCTAACAGAAAAAATTGTCAGTTTAAGTGGTAAACGACAATTGTATGTGAAGATTGCACAAAGTGAACTTTTTAAGATGGCCCAAAAAGATTAAATTAAATAATTTAATAAATTAATTTGTCACACAAACTGATTTTTATCATATAGCCTATACTGAATGTTAGTCCACCACCTTGGTCTATACAGTAACATTGAATTAGCGGGAAACATTGATTACAGTAATTGTTTTTATTATTCTTTATGTGTTCAGGGCTTGGTAAAAAAATGGATGCCCTTAGTAAGGGTAAGGGGCTGCAGGACGTGGGGCTGTGGAGAAAGAGTGTGGTGAATCACCTTTATTGGTCTGCGACCACATCAACATCTGGGGAGGAGGTAGTGGCCAAGTGGAGCTCTGTAGCAAACCACTTTCAAAACATCCACAGCCACGAAAACACCCGGTTTCCTTCTTGTCTCCACGAGCCTCTGGTTGGTGATCAGACAAGACACTGGCTCAAACCAAGTAAGTACAGATAAGCTGTAATGCTAATGTATTTTATTTTGTAGTTACGTCACTCTCTAGATTTATATTGAACTATCTCCAACATCTCCATTGCAACAAGTGTAGGATTACAAATTTATTTAAATGTTTAATTTAGATTTCCAATACAATAGTATTTTATATTGAGAAAGTTCAGAAATGATGAGACCAGGAAATCTCTGCAAACGGTAGGGGTTCCCAGCGGGATATTCCTGACTGTCCCATCTCAGTACGAGAAGGCTAGGCTTTTCCTGTTCTCGTTGTTTACCGGGTGAAGAGTCATGCTGAGCAAGTTTGAACACCTGTTATTTTATTACTGAGACCATTTGTCTCATCTCAGTACGAGAAGTCTATGCCTTTCCTGTTCTCATGTCTCAGCTCATTTACATGCTTTGTTCATCACAATGTAATCCCTCCCCCTTGAAATGTATATATGAACTCAATGTATACTGCCTTAGTTAGACTAGACTTGACTTGACTTGGCTACGAAGCAGACTACAGCAAATAAAGAATCCTGCTTAAATAAGTCTCCTGGTTTTCGCTTCTGAGTTTTTCTACACTGAAGAAGGAAGAAGTTTACAACACAAGTCAAACTTGATCCAAATTATAAAACAGTATTGAGAAATGTATTGTGTTAACGTGATAGAATTAAAAGCATTCTGGCCACACTGTTATCAACTGTTGTATTTACAACTTATAAATCTTTTTTTTAGGCACAGCAGCATGTGAAAAATTCACCGCAATTTTGTTGTCACCACGTCTTCTTAAAGACATGCACAAAATTAGTCCAGAATACCACACCTCTGGAATCGAGTGTTTCCACAGCCTCATTCTGAAGTTCTCAGCCAAAAATGTGGTGTTCTCCTTCAAAGGAATGTTGTGCAGGTAAACAAGATAATGGATTACACATTCAGTGCTGCTTACTAAAAACACAACAATGTTGTAACCTGTAAAAACACATTTGTAATTGCTTATAGTTATCTTAAGTCATGTTAGATATTGTTTCATTATAATATTGATTCATTTATTTTTTTCCTTTCAGACTACAGCTTGCTGCGATGCATTACAATGAAAATGCAGGCAGATAACAGGCATCCACTGCAGCTGGTGATCTGCGATACTCAATCGTTTCCCCAAAATTTAAGCATGGTGAATTCACAGTGAGAGCTCTGAAGAGCAATCCTACCACAGGTAATTTATTCATCTTATACTTGAGTTATCTCAGAAAAAAAATATAATATATGTTATAATAATTCTCTTTCTGAAGGCTACATTGACAAATTAATGGAGCTGCTGTTCCACCATGTGGTGGAAACCCCTCAGCCGTACCTGGACTTCTCTGGACAAATGGCTGTACCAGAAAAACTGTGTGCTCAGTTTATTCGGCCCGACAAGGAGGAGGCAGTGAGCAGACACAGGTCACGGTTCTTTAAAAACACATGAGGTGTTTTTTGCGTTTTTTGCCACACTTTTTCCTTCCCACAGACTTCCCACTGAGGTGCCTTGATACAGCACTCTGGGAACAGCCTATTTGTTCAGAAATTTCTTTCTGTGTCTTACCCTCTTGCTTGAGGGTGCCAATGATGGCCTTCTGGACAGCAGTCAGGTCCGCAGTCTTACCCATGATTGCGGTTTTGAGTAATGAAACAGGCTGGGAGTTTTTAAAAGCCTCAGGAATCTTTTGCAGGTGTTTAGAGTTAATTAGTTGATTCAGATGATTTGGTTAATAGCTCGTTTAGAGACCCTTTTCATGATATGCTAATTTTTTGAGACAGGAATTTTGGGTTTTCATGAGCTGTATCCCAAAATCATCAGTATTAAAACAATAAAAGACCTGAAATATTTCAGTTGGTGTGCAATGAATCTAAAATATATGAAAGTTTAATTTTTATCATAACATTATGGAAAATAATTAACTTTATCACAATATGCTAATTTTTTGAGAAGGACCTGTATATATATATATATATACATTTATTTTTTTATATAAAATTTAACCTTTTTTCCTGGAACTAACCTGTTTGTAACTGTCTCTTCCATCTCACCATATAACTGGACGTAAGTGCCATATACAGCTTGTAACACATAGGGATTTAGTGCTACTGGCTCAAAGCTTGGATGTGCTTTTACACAGTCCACTCCACCAAGCTGGTCACACCTGTGTACTACCTACAACATGAGAATGTGTATTACTACTTTGTTAGGATGATTTATTTAATATTTGGTATGTGGAGGTTGTGTGTTTTTTCAGGGTTCGTACAAGGTGCTTAAAATGCTTGAAGAACCATTTTGCATGGCAATGAGTATGATATTGTTCATAAATATCCAAGTATATGATACAGCTTTCATTCTTCAGGTCAACCACATTCATGAGGTGGAAATCTGTTTGAATGTGATATCTTTGTCATAGTAACCTTTCAATTGTTAAAATTTCCACAGTCATTGCATCTGCTACACTTTATTTTGTACCTTTTATTTTTATTTTGTATAGCTTTATTTTATTTGTTTAATTTGTTAATTTATGTTTACCTATTTATCTGTATGAACCCTGGTTTTGTGTATAGTACTTATTAAATTAACTGGATTTAACACTCTGGTCTTGTCATATTTCATAGCTATACCTTGGGTATCTCCCTACAACACACATTCTCTACCAGGGACAGTGAGCTGCAATGCCCACAGGTGCACCTGTTGAGACAGAATCATTTGTAATTGTAGAGGGAGACTTGAAATATATATATTTTCGCTTAATTATTAACACTACATCATACCAAAATTAACCTAAATGCATGGGTTTTCATTTTTTGATAGTTCCGTTAGCATTTGCTATGAGCATTAGCCTAATATAGCAATAATGCTAATGTTTTACCATTCAGACACTAGCCCCATTCACCCTTGCGCGGCTGTTTCGCTAGCATCGTCGGATGCCGATCGCGATGCGGGAGTTAAGACCGCAGTTTGAGCCAACGGCTCGAATTGATATGGCTCTGGCCCAGTGTCCACAGACAATTCACCCTCCTCCACTTCAGGTGAAGGAGTGGGAGAAAAGTCCTCGACTTCAAATGACCGCTTTGTGGCAAAGCTACTTGCGTCACTCCAGTCACTCTCCATTTTAGAGTCTGACAGCAGCTGTCAATTAATCCGTCTCTTCGTGTCTCAGGTGCACGCCCCCCCGCTCAGCCCCTCCCTCGGTTCATCCCCTCTATCTCCGCTGGGCTCTGCCCACTTTTCCAGCATTTTCCAAATATTGCCAGTGGGTGGAATCAGGCTCTGACCAGGGGTTTAGTTACCCTTTAAACACTGTCTGTCACGTAACGTGCTATAGTTCTAGACCTTCAATCAATTAATCATATTTATATCAGGTTTAAAGTAGTACAATTAGTTCCAAAGTTGTATTTGTAGAAGGAGCACAGTAAAAACAACACTTATACCATGCTTTTACCACAGTAACGTTAGTTTTACTGTGATAGGTGTGGTAAAAGGACTGTAACGACAAAACTTACCATGCTTTTACCACAGTAATGTTAGTTTTACTGTGATATGTGTGGTAAAAGGACTGTAACCAGAAAGCTTACCATGCTTTTACCACACTATTGGTAGTTTTAATGTGATACTTATTATTGTAAATGCACAGTAACTACAACACTTACCATGCTTTTACCACAGTAACCCTAGTTTTACTGTGATATATGTGGTAATTGGACAGTAACCACATAACTTACAATGCTTTAAACCTCAGTAACCTTAGTTTTACTGTGATGGATGTAGTAAAGGACAGTAAATACAAACTTACCATGCTTTTGCCTCAGTATTGGTAGTTTTAAAGTGATATTTGTTGTAAATGCCTATTAATCACCACACTTACCATGCTTTTACTGCTTAATAATGTAACATCCAATATTTGTAAGTTAAATCAGTACTTTTTCCTTTAAATAATCCTATATATTATACATAATGATATTTTATTTTCTCTTTTTTCAGCAGAAAAGACCAAAAGGGCCTTTCGGACTCAGTCGACCCATTATTGTTGGAGGAGAAGTTAACCGAGGAGACGGAAAGCTGCAAAGGCAAATATTCGCAACGGCATGTATGTATTGGTTTTAACCCTAAATCAAACATTTTATCAAGCATTTGTTGTTTCTTAAACCTTTTCTTACAAAACCCATAGCCCAATCAGTACAAACATAGTCTCAAAGTCTTAATAATTCACAAGATTTAACAAGTTGTCAAATTCGTACGATACTCATACATATTTGTATACTCGTACATAATTCTGCAGCTTTTACTCCTACTGCTGTCATTGGCTACTGCCTCAATTCCTGTACATATTTATCGTGATATTTGTAAATCAGTTGCGCCCCTTCTTGGAAAGTAGTCGGATGTCCCACACACTGTCAGAAAGTTTATATGAATTGCATTGTATTCATTAAAATTATTACAAATTGGACCCTGTCTGTTCATGTTCCAATGATACATGATACATAATGTCTCTCCACACCTCATAACTTACCTCTGTTTGCAAGAGTGGAAAAGCTGATCTGACTTGTCACATGACATCAGATACTCGATTATTTTGTCATAATCAGATCAGTTACACTGCTGATAACTGTCCCGTTTGCATGTAAAGCATGCTATTTTTAAATGAGTTCATATGATTATTGCTTGCTATTAAAGACATACTTTTATTCAGAGAAATGCCCACATATCAGTGAACTTATTACATAAAAATGCTTTTAACATTTAATTATGCAACACTCTTTACAGAAACATATCCCACAGTTATGGATAAACTCACAACATCATCAAGTTCTGTGCTGGGCACATTGGGCAACAAGAGTCCTCCAACGTATTCGATCCTTGGCCAAGTTCTCCACATCTTCCCATGGGACACTGACATTCTTCAGGTGTTCGTGAAACATCTGTCTCCGTGTCTTCCTTGGTCTTCCCTGTCTCCTGCATCCTCCTGGTGGTGTCCACTTCATCACTGTCTTTGGGTGGTGTTGTTTGGGCATGCGTAGGATGTGTCCAGTGAGGTGCACCCTTTGCTCTGTCACAGTTTTTGAAAGTCTTCATGTGATGTCCCACTCCTCCTCAGGATCTCTTTGATATATGCAGAACCAATATTGAAAATAGTGATTTATCTTTTTCCATATTGTTAAAGCAATTTGTTTTCTCTTTTCAGCTTCATAAACTGTACTTGATGCCTGCCTAATGCCTTTATTAAAGAAGCGTCAGTGCTCATCAGGAGTTTTGCTAAAGGACATATTCATTGCCATCCATTAGTTCTAGTCATGCAGTAACTTCATGATGCAATAGATAAATGTATATTTCTGCAAGTGTATATAGCAGGTGTTTGTCCAAACAATTGAAGATAATGGGAGTGTTCAGGAAAACCTTTAGAAAACAATCAATATTTTTGGAATTCTTTTTGGTGCTGAAAGAATATTACAGAAATGACATACTGGAAATTATTCTGAGTTTGTTACCTTTACATTTAGATTGGACCTAATGTCTTACATTTAGCTTCATTAAACCTTTTATTACACTGGTCACTATAGTAAATATCCACCATAACTACATCTATGGTGTCATTATATCACTACCTGGCCAATGTAAATGTAATATACCCATGAATGTATTTTATAGAAGCATTATCTTGCTGGCATTTATAATCATTAACTATTTTAAGTTGCCTTTCATTTAGTTACAATAAAAGTGACCAATAATCACAAGGATATAGAATTAAAGTTGGTAATTAAAAATGTTGTGCTTACATTTTTGTCTATTTGTTCTTTAAAGGGAAGAAACAAATATATTTTCACATAACAAAGTTAAAATCTCATCTCTTGGTTTGTAAAAATAACTTCACCATAGTTTTTTTAACGTTACTGTATGTGTCACTATAATAGATTGCTCCTGTATCTGGATTTTTTATATATATATAATTAACTGATTTTATACTGTTGTGCAGTAGTTTTGGCTCTACATTTGTTTTTAAACAGTTTGACATTAAATATTGGAATATGCTATCAAAATTGTGTGCATTCATTGTGCTTTTGTTACATTTATTTGAATATAATTGATATAACTCTGATATACTATACATACACTGTAAATTTTAGAAGCACTTTAGTACATGTAATTATCTTTAATTAAAATACTGCAAAACTATCCTAGCTGTAGGCCATTGCTTAGAAAAAAAGTTTCTCTTTCAAATTTTTTCATGCATCAGTCTTCAAATAAGCAAATTTGTGTCATTGATCATGTGAACTAGTTTTTGGATGGTAACCACACAAAGGAGTTTTATCATTAAATTAGAATGAATGCCTATTTAACAGCCCAAATATTAAATATTTAAGTTATCTATCCCTGCAGCCGGGACCAGAAGAGACTGTCATAATTTACCATAAATGGGCAAGTAAGTGTGACGCATCTGTCCAGCTCGGTTGTTATTGGCAGTGACTTTATCGCAGAACTCGCTGTGATCGGACTATCGTTTAACCAATATAAAACGGCGCTTCATGTTACAAAGTATGTTTTGGTGTTGTTATTACGTTGTTATACATTAAGTTAACTATAAAGTGTCTCTATGTTGTTAGAAATTACTCCTTTACCGAGATCCCAACCCTAACCCTAAGCATGTCTGCACATTTCAATGAACTACAGCACGGCACGGCACGGCTCGGTTCGCTTTAGCTCGGTTTGCTTTTCCACTGCAGTTAGTACCGCTTCAAAGTGGGTGGAATTATGACTGATCGTTATAGTTTATCCGCTCCTCGGCAACCAACAAGAGGAATGTCTGCACTTCTCGTCCACTGACCACGATTTAGCCATTTCTTTTTTGGATGTTTTTTTTCTTCAAGCAAGTCAAGCAAGTAGTTTTAAAACAGGTGCTACAGCGGTGGCTGTTACTGGCTATTTAAATCTAGCGGGTTTGATGTCTCGCAAATACAATGACGCTGGCAAATACAATCTATTTCTGTCCTGAAATCTATACAATCTATAACTGACCACCACAGAATATGAAGAATGTCAAAAACTTCAGCTGTCCACAGCAGTCCTAAACCTGCCAAGGTACCAACACAAACACAATCAGCAAAATATCGTCAAATTATTGTTATCGATAAAATCAAAGAAAATATCGATATCATTTTTCTTCAATATCGCACACCCCTACCTGTATGATATTACGCTGTACCCACATGCAGCGATGGAGCGAGATCATTCGGTGTGCGACTCTCATAGTGCATTATGGGTATTCTAGCCATTGAGCGTATATCGGTTGTACACTCATTATTGCGGTGCATTGTGGGATTGAATGAGTGCACTAGATAACGTCCACTATGGTTTCGCATACATCTACAAATGGCTGTCCCCTCAAATTGTGCCTTATTTAAGGGTGTTGGAAACTTTTTCTTCAGAGACCAGGAGACGTTGGGATATTTTTCAAGCAGAAGTTACTCTTTATTGAGAACTCGCTGTGCGTGGCTGTAGTCATCCAAGTCTAAACTCAATAGCTCAGCACAGTAGAGTTTATACCTTTCAAGGGGGAGGGATTACATAGAGGTGGAGACAATCTGAACAAAGCATGTAAATGAAATACAGGAGTCAGCCCGTTACCGGAAATCCCCAGCCCTGATCTCATCAGCATAACAGTGTCATTGGTGCATAGGGGCTAATCCAATCAGCCTAAACTTACAATAGAGAGAAACAGGACTGGCAAGGAATCTCTTCCTGATAACTCTAATATCATAATTTGAGCTATAGCACATGCTCTGTGTTGATTTTCTGTAATTACATGCTGACACAGAAACAAACATGCAATTAGGGTCTGTGACGTTCTTACAGGTTATAGTCTTTTCTGTTTGGAACTGTCATTTCTTTGTGAGGGGCGAGTCATTTGTTGAATTAAACACTTGATACTGTGGACGCATAGATAGTACGCCAGAGAAGGAATGGAATATGTTGAACGTTGCTTGCCAATAAATAAAACATTGTCAATTCATAATATTCTCTTTATTTCAACATCAATTCTTGTTAAGAATATAAATAACCCCCATAGGTCTATTTGAAGTCTTCTATTTATCATGTAGTATTATTTATTTTGGTGATCGCTATCGGGTCGATACTGCTTTCAGTGATCGGCCCAAAAAATCCAGAACGGAGCACGCTGAAAAGTTATGATAATATCTTAGTAGCAAACTTCTGCTGAACTTCATCCCTATTTTGGTCTTCGTCCCTGTTGGACTTCGTCCTGTAATCCGTTTGATCAGCACACATGCAACAAGTGTCATTATAGCAACGCAAAAGCAATGGAAAATTACTGCTTCAAAGCATTGTCCTGTGACACAAAAAACTTGTGAACACAAATATCTCTTGAAACCACACAATCATAAGATTAAACAACAACAGCAAGAGAGCAAGGGAAATAAGTAATATAATAAAAATGAATAAATGATTATATGATTAAATGGAATAATTAAAGGATTATAAATGAATAAAGTAAAAATAAAACACAACAAATGTATGGGCACTCTCTAGAAGCAACATACAAACAGGTTGCTATTAAACATCCTTAGATCCTTTACATATAAAGTTCAGTTTGACAGAGCAGTGGTTGTCATTAATATTCATATTGTTTGTTATATGTGCACAGTCCTCTCCTCCCCCTTGCGCATGTCCTTGCCACTCATCCGGCTGCCCAGGTCCCCAGTGTCTGAAACCAAAGCCAAAAAATGCATATAGAAAACTTTTCTGACATTCCATCCAAACTAAAGTTCATTTTATGGTCATTTAATCCCATGTCCATGACCTACAACAGCTGTTTAAATGGCTGAAAGGTTGTTTAATCAAGTTGCATGTACTTACACGACGCATGCGCGAGAACTGAGAAGATGATGCTCATTTGATGGGAAAGTGTGAAAGGTAAGCCATTAATTTTGCGGCGTTGGTAAGGCACTTTTAAGTTTTCTTGTTGGTTTCTCACGATTCGGACATCCAGGAAATGCACACCATTTTAAACACTACATCGAGACCCATCTGCGTCATCTTCTCCTCTATTTTTGTGTTTTTTGCGCACAAAAAGTATTCTCGTCGCTTGATAAACTTAAGGTTGAGCCACTGTAGTCACTTGGACTATTTTAAAGGGTTAGTTCGCCCATTTAAGACATGAAGTTGTATGCAATCCTTACCAGCACTATAGTGTATACACACTGACCCACTCTGTTGTCACCCCCCTGGTCGAGTAGCATCTGCCTGCAGACACGGAGGCTGCATTTTCAGGACCCCACTTCTAGGACCGCATTTCTAGGACCCTAGGTTTTTAGTGACAACGCCACCTATCGAATTAGAGGACCAGCGAAGATGAATGACATTCAGAGTGTGAGTATCAAATGCGAATCAATTTTTATTTGTTTAACTTTAAAAACAATTTTGATGCATTTCATTGGAAAGTTAACGTTGCCAACGTGCTGGTGATTTGCTAAACAGTCTTGCATGCATAGCCATCATATATTAGCCTCTAATGCTGGAAAATGAATTGTTAGCACCTTCATTTAACGGAACTGTTGCATGATAAGCCTGTGTTGACTTATTTACAGCACAATAAACTGTAGCATGTTTGTTCTGAAAGCTTGTTTATTACTCATTGTTTTTCCATTTTAATTCAGTTAAAATAATCTTAATGTTTTCACTGTCACCTGCTCACAGTCAGCCTGTTTAACGTTACCCACAATACATGTTATGTGTACGTCTCTTCATTTTGACATGGTTTTATAAAGTTGGTTGAGACATATGACATTTCAATAGTCAGACATATCCGAGAGGCCATTATAATAATTGAAATCCGACGTGTTAGATTGTGTCATTTACTACTGTACTCTATATGAAGTGCTATCAAGGACACAGCTCAGGGTAGGCAATAGTATGACAAAAGATAAATAAATAAATTGGTTAAGCACTAGGCTTAGGCCAAATTTATGTCTATTTATTTACATGAAATTAACTTAAAAATGTTTTTCAAGAAACGACATGAGTGTTTCTAGAACCTTTGTTCCGAGAACATCAAAATCATTTTTTTTTCAAATCTTTGAACAGTATGCAATAATTGTATTATGAAAATTAATTGGTATGGATATTGATATCATTATTTTTATCATTATCATTACTCTGTGGTAACTAAGATCTTTTAAATATGAAATTTAAAATTAGAGAGTAGAACATGGTCAACTAAATGTTCCTTATTTAAATCACTTCTCTTTCTCTCTCTTAGGAGTCAGTGATGATGTTGTCCATGTGTTTGTCCATCCATTGAAGTTCTGTCTATGTGGTTCAGGTCATGATCAAATTTGTTTTTTTGTGTGTTCAAGTTCAGTGGTTATATATTATTTTGTAAAATATTTTGTGTGTTCAATTTCAGTTTTTATATATTATTTTGTAAAATATTTTGTGTGTTCAATTTCAGTTATATATTATTTTGTAAAATATTTTGTGTGTTCAAGTTCAGGTGTTTTATATTATTTTGTAAAATACAAAATCTTAAATCTACCCCCAGAGTCATCCTTGTCTTCCCTCTGTACTTGAAAATGTGGTCCATAGTGACTGAAAAGACTATAAAATGATTCCTTGTTTATTTTACTTGAGTTATTATATGCTACTTAGACCCAATTTATCAACATTCCTAGGAACCTGGTTTAATTGCAATAAAGAAAGTAGTATTTGGGTATAATAAAACTTGAAAGAAAAAAAAACACTCTAATGTAGTTAAAACTGGGTGGAAATATTGCATTGGTGGCACTTTTTTCGGTCCTCCAAAACTAGGGTCCTGGAAATGCGTTCCTGGGACTGCGGTTCTCCGACTCGGTAGGTGGCGCTGTCACAAAAAACTAGGGTCTTAGAAATGCGGTCCTAGAAGTGGGGTCCTGAAAATGCAGCCTCCAGGACTGCAGACAGATAATATTGCCCTGGTCCGAGTTCTGACCGCTGGAAGTTTTTGAATGAAGTAATCCCGGCTACTTTCCGGGGCCACAAAACTGTGCGTTTTTACGTGAAAAAAAGATTTGCGTTTCAAAGCTTAATTAATTTAACACAAAAAAAACACGCCGGGCAAAATTCATACCTCAGTTTTAATGCGGCACTATTTTCCTTCCGTTTCTATCAATCCCCGCTGCTGTCAATGTCAACAGTGCGCACGTGACGATTAGCTGTTGATAGCGCGACTCGCCGACAACATGTCCGATACGAAACTTCAGATGATGAAACTAATTTTAGCACAGTGTCAGACGGATCAGATGAACACAGTAATTTTAACTCAACGACAAAGGGATATCTTTATGGACCGGAGTATACCGATGACGAACTTGAGCAGATGGACAAAGAACGGGAAGAGAGAGAGCGAGAGGACAGAGAAGTTGTCCAATCTGATGCTGGGCCCACCACAGCTGTAGCAAGAGGCAGGATGAATGACAAATGGTGGTGCACTTGTTCCAATTGTGAAGTTATGCCAACAGAGGTTGAAAGCTATTGCTGCCACGAATGGGAACTCATCATGCCACAGATGCAAAACCTTTCAATTGACGAGGACGCCAACGCACCGTCTGTCTGCATTACATCCAATGACGTGTTCCCTGCGATGCTAAATGCAGGTGTCCTGGAGACGTTCTTCTACATCCCTAAAATAAATTGGAAAAAGCGACCCAAACCAGCTGGACTTGACGGTCAGATGTCGGCAGAGTAAGTGTGATCGCTCATCTTGCTTTGTAGTTTTTTATTTATTAATTTAACGTTGTCTTGACTAGTGTTGGCTATATAATAGTCTATCTGACTGCATTATTATTATACTGAGTGGACAATAATACAATCATTAATAAATTAATAATTATATGGAGTTGACACCACGAAAATCCTTTATTCGAGATAATTTAGCTCCCGCTGAGTAGCCGATGGCAACCAGCCAAAGCTGTCTCATATTCATATTTGATACAGGAAAACGATGAAATTTGAACTTTGATCCGGGCACATCCTTGTTGTCACAGCCTGGGAATTTACAAGTTCGCACCATTGTTAATTTAATATTTTTTACCTTGTTGTCGATCGATTGTGTAAACACTATGGAAGAGCTGATCGTCACGTGCGCACTGTTGACATTGACAGCAGCGCGGATTGATAGAAAAGGAAGGAAAATAGTGCCGCATTAAAACTGAGGTATGAATTTTGCCCGGCGTGTTTTTTTTTGTGTTAAATTAATCAAGCTTTGAAACGCAAATCTTTTTTTCACGTAAAAACGCACAGTTTTGTGGCCCCGGAAAGTAGCCGGGATTACTTCATTCAAAAACTTCCAGCGGTCAGAACTCGGACCAGGGGGGTGACAACAGAGTGGGTAAGTGTGTATTCACTATAGTGCTGGTAAGGATTGCATACAACTTCATGTCTTAAATGGGCGAACTAACCCTTTAACAATGTCTTTAATAACTTTTCTGGGCCGGCAGATGCAAATATCTAGCAGCCTATGGAGGAGTGATCCAGTTCTCAGATTTCATAAAAAATATCTGATGAACTAACCCTTTAACAATCGAAATATTAAAGTACATTATCCCGAATTAATTGCTTCCTATTCTACTTTCGTTTACAATGGGCAATAATTGAGGGGAAAATTTTAAGATATCCAGTGTAAACTGTGGATACAGCTGTTTATAAGGGAATTATGGAAAACTGACTGCATAATTATGCATAAAATATGAATGCATAATTCAACTCACACTTTGTCCATGGTGCAATTAGTGTCATCCACCCATCTCCACTGGCCTGTGTCCTGATCCGTTAGACCGATCCAGTATTCAAATGGTTTGGCCAAATGGGTAACAAATTTCTAGGAGGAGAGATAAAAAAATATTGAAAGGCAGAATAAAAGGTATTAACCCTTTCATGCACAGACACTCAGTGATTTAGTATTTCCTGTATATGCATAATGTTTACTGTTTGTAACAACCCCATTTTATCTGTAGGCATAGTGGTTACAGTGAAAACAACCTGTGTTTTCCATATAAAATAAAAATTTTATAGCTTTATAGTAGCTATATGGATGCTCATAATTTATTAACTGACCGTAAGAATTTTGATCGATTAATACTATCTGTTAAAAAAGGTAAATAAATACTTAAATATCGTTAGATTTAAATTGTGAATGCTCATAATAATAAAAAAAACATTGTGCTTTTGTAAAATAAAGAAAACGGACAAAATGCCGGTTTCTGCCACCCTGTTTCCTTTCCGTGAACTTGTTTGTGGAGCGCGTCACAAAAATTAACCAAAAACTCGCACATTTGTTTTCTTTCGTTTTGTGAATGTTAATTATTTAAGTGACATATATTTTGCGTATTTATTCCTTTTATATATACTTTTATTTTGTTTTTCTCCATTCACCGAAGCGTTGCAGATGTGTGATGTGACGATGAGTCCTCATGTTTATGCTGTTATTTGCGCATATAAAACTAAACCCCTGGAAAACAAATGTTGTTATTTTTAATGAGTCACAGACACTAATCCATTCTGTTTTAGTTCAATTCTAATTAAACAATCTTGTGTGTTAATAGTTAATGATCGGTTAACGAGCTTCGGTTATCGGTTAGAGGAATAAACATGCCTAGTTGTAGCATTCTTTAAAAAAAAAAATTCCTTCAATAACACTGACGGTGAAAACATTACCTCCTGACCACTATTTAAACCACCATAAAAAAATGGAAGCATACACCTGAAAGGGTTGTGGAAAAGTGTGTGTGTGTGTGTGTGTGTGTGTGTGTGTGTGTGTTTGTGTGTGTTTGTGTGTGTGTGTGTGTGTGTGTGTGTGTGTGTGTGTGTGTGTGTGTGTGTGTGTGTGTGTGTGTGTGTGTGTTACTTACCCACTCCTTCTCAGAGCCGTCTTCTATTTTTAAGAGTAACGCGCCCTGCTCTTCGCAGTAATCTTTTGCTTGGGTCCAGTTCATTGAGTGACCAGAGAACAGGTAACAGCTGTTGCTGAATGGGATCCACTCAGTTCCACAGCCTGGTGTAAATGAGTCTATGTAAGAAGACAAGACTAAATTAACACTTTAGTTCCCAGACAACAAAAAATTCTGTCATCATTTACTCCACCTCTCTCTGTTACATTTGGTTAGTCAACTCCTCTTGTGATTCATGCAAGAAAGTAGACTAAGTCATTAATAGTTTGACGATACAAAAGTAAATTTAATTTGATTTATTTTTTTATTATTAATTAATCACCAAATTCAACACTGCAAGGTTGGTTTTCTCTGTGGGGAAATTAAGTTAATATTTTGCTCTACTATTTTTGTATTATTTTAATCAAGCATTTCCGAATCAAACACGTCTGAGTTTTTCCTCATCCAACCTCAGTAAAAATTACACTGCAAATCACTTACACTTTCTTTTTCATCTCATGCAGTTTTAAGTAGTTTAATCCTGCTCAGAATGTCTGTGTCTGAGATCATTGTATATTATTTTTTTCACAGTAATTTTAATTTATTTTGACCTTCATCATTGTACTGGCTGGTGCACCATTACGGATTTAGAGGTTTTTGCCAACAGAATAACAGTTCTCTTTCATCATCTCGTGTTCGAGATCCACCTATGGGAAAGATCCTCCTCGGGGTGTATCTGGCCTCGCCAACAGAGACCCTCCGTTTCTTTGACGGGGGAATTTGAAGAGCAAAACAGGCATTTCGCCCGCAAACATGGACTCAAAGCCCTCCGTGGCCGTGCATCAGGCCAGGGAAGACATAACTTAAATGCCTCATCCTCTTTCTTTTTGTCGTCGCAGCGCTGCTGCATAAGGGTGACGGCAGGACCGAAGAGTGCTTAAACTGGCCTCCACATTGTGCTCCAGAGACGCGCCGCTTCTCGCTATCGGGGAGACCTGATAGGTTGAGCCACAGCACACGCTCACCAACAACGGAGAGAGCCATTGAACGCCCACTGGCTTGGATGCCCTGGCGGGCATTGTGAAGAACGGGTTCTTTGATAGTGACGATCTCCTTCCAGAGTGGGGCAGACCCCTTCTCCAGCTGCTCATGTCCTCAAGAAGCCCGGCCTGGTAAGCCGAAAGCAGGGAGGAAACATTCAAAGCCCTGACGGGTAATGCCGAGTCCTTGTAGGAAGCCTGATGGATGGAAGCAGAGAAACTATCCATTTTGCTAGGTTGCACAGGCTTGTGAAGGGTTGAGGTGTCTGGCGATGGAAGGGGGGTCGCCCAAGCTGAAGGCCGTCATGTATTTCACCTCGAGACCCGTGAGACCATGTTTAAAGGACAAGTTCGGTATTTTACACTTAAAGCCCTGTTTTAAGATTGTTTCTGATGAAATCGAACGGTTAAGGTTAAAATTTGGACAAATGCTGCTGTCCCGAGAATTTTCGGTTTCTGTATTAGCACCCCCCCCCCCCCCACCTCCACAATGGTTTCATAGGTGCACTGGAACAATCATTCATAAAAGGCATTAAACTTTAGTTTACAAAGACGTGAAACTCACCGAGTGGTCTGGGGTGTTCACTGATATGCTCACACAAAAATCGCTGCAAAAGATGCTTTCCAACAAGTTTTATCGTAGTTTTTGTCCAACTACATTGACTTGTATTGGATGTTCTGTGAGGTACGGTATTACTCCGCTGCCGGACACGGAAATGGGGTTGTTTGTATTCTTTCTGTAGTCTTATGCAGTCGCGGTATCGTAGGCTACGCTATCCGAACAGTGGTTTGCTTGCAATTGGCAAAGGTGCATTATCGCCACCAACTGGGCTGGAGTGTCTATTATTCAAGCTCTCAACGGAAGAATGTCCGGTTGTGAGGCGTTTGGAAAAATAGGTCCACAGTTTTACAACTTTTGCAGCGATTTTTGTGTGAGCATATCAGTGAACACCCCAGACCACTCGGTGAGTATCACGTCTTTGTAAACTAAGGTTTAATGCGTTTTATGAATGATTGTTCCAGTGCCCCTATGAAACCATTGTGGAGGTGGGGGGGGTGCTACCACAGAAACCGAAAATTCTCGGGACAGCAGCATTTGTCCAAATTTCAATCTTAACCGTTCTATTTCATCAGAAACAATCTTAAAACAGGGCTTTAAGTGTAAAATACCGAACTTGTCCTTTAAGGTCGAGCGTGTCTCCCCAGCTTTGTTTTATGTGCTTGGCACAAGCTGGGAGGACATGGAGAAGCTGCCTTCTCGGGCCGGGAGGCAGTCCTAGTAGTTTCCCATCATAGATGTCACTCTCCTGGTTGGTGGCACTTTGCAATGCCGGCCATTCAATATTGAGGCGAGCGACCCGCTCGCTCACAACATTCAATGAGGACGGATTGGGGGAAAGCAGCAGGTGTGCGAGCCTGAGGTGCAACAGAAGGCAGAATAGCCTCCTCATCCTCCGAGCCTTCGAGGAGGCCTCGTCCCCGGAGCCGGGCGGCTTGTTTGTCAATGAGGGTTCAACCGCTAAGAAGTCCTCAAGGAAAGCGGACTCGGAGCGGTCAGCCCAACTCAAAGGCGCTGCCCGGGAGTCCCCCGGGTGCACGATCCCGTCGCCATTTCCCCCGTCAGAGTCCGACTGCTCGAAACCTTATGCCTGTGGCGCCGGAGCTTCTTGGGAAGTGCCAGGCAGTGGCTACAATTTTCGTGGAATTCCAGTGCCTCCTCCGTGTGTTCGAGGCCCATGCAGACCACGCAGAAAGGGTGAGAATCCCTGGCAGCGATGAGCACGCGATAGGCTGTCGCTGGAGGAAGCCGCCGATTTTGAGAGCGCCATTGAAATGGGCAGTAAAATCCCAACAGTTTACAGCCGAGACAGAGGGAATGAGCGAGAAAAAAGGCGGACAGCTTAATTGGAAGTGCAGTATGGGCGGCTTGCAGGATTACACAGCTGAAATGGAGAGCGAGACAATCACATCTGATCTGAGTGATATGTCCTCCTGCAGACAAATGTGAATGTCCGAACAAATCCACGAGCTGTGAGACGAAGTCTAGAGTTCGCGAGAAGCGAATGTCAACTGGAGAACAGCAGCGCCTGCAGGAGTTATATGCTCCGGGGCCTTACCTGGCATTGGCCGCACGCTTCTGTCTGTCTAGCCAGACTTGGTCCAAGAGGTCAGTTGCGGATGCCCTTCCCATAGATGGATCTCTCCACTCGATGTTTCAGAGAACCGGGGTTACGACAGTAACCTATTGTTATTTAAAACAGGAACCACATAAACACAATATGGCACCTTGAATTTAGAGTTTACTCACTGGTTAATGATAGTTTATAAGACAATGCTTGAACAAATGATCTCAGATCCTCCACTGTATTCTTGATGTTCGTCAGTGAGCTTGACATGTCCACTTTAGTCAGAAACAAAAGCCAAACAGAACAATATATCAGCCTGATTACCTCTAATATAAGAAAATCACAATTCTGAAGAACATATTTCATGAATATAGTCAGAATTTCTAAAATGAAATATCTATTAACATTTACAGTATATTTAAATTAATACTTGTTTTTCTTTTTATTCATATAATTTTAGATTGCCATCTTGCACATTTTACTTTGTGTATGTTGAAAAACCAGAGAGGATATGAAACTTTCCCGTGTTTGTTTAAACCTAAGAGCTGATACTGCAAAGCCCAAATTGTCCATCAAATCCTTCTGGTGGTCTGTAGGAGAAAGAAAGAAAAATATACAGCTTGTCTTAAATATGAGGATTATTAAAAGCTGAATGTACGTCCAGCACTCACCCAACTTTTGTTGGTTTTCCTCTTGATTGGTTGCGAGTGAACTCAGTGACGAGCCGAGATCAGTAATCAAGGTCTCAATATTAGACAACTTCTTTTCATGCATTTCTTATGGAGAGTAAGAGGGACAAATAATAAATAATTAATCAATGTTTTATGCACATATCAAATCTTAGACAATTTACAGTGTCAAAGAGATGTTTAATAATCATGCTCTGCCGAGAAACTTAAATCATGCAAAAATTCATTGCATTAAAGATTTGACCCCAAACAGACATTAGTAATGTAACATTTTTCATGGAGGACTTTTGAAGGACATTTATATTTAAACTTTGTTCAAAAAAGATTACAAAAGATCATGAATTATCATTATACTTAATTTTCTTTAAATCCTTAAATGGCCTAACAAAACAAAATAAATATTCAGTTATGGCAAAGTCAAGACACTAACCGTTGGTCACTGGGTTACTTGGTTCAGACATGTTCAAAGATGAACTCAGACTGGACACCAAATTCTGCAGCTCAGAAACCTTCTTATCTAGGTCACTACCTGTAAAAACAATTATTAATTAACATTCCATTACCAAAACCGATCTGTGATGATGATGATGATGATGATGATGATGATGATGATGATGATGAAGTTCTCACCTGTGATCTGGAAATCAGATTTGACTGAGGTTAGATCAGAAGTGTGGCTGCTCATCCAACTCTCCAGCATTGAGAACTTTCTTTCTTGATGTGAAACTTCAAACCAAAATAAACAGACAAACAAACTTCTTCAGCTTCTCTGCAAATATTTTTAATATTCATATGTTCATTCAAATAGTTTATTAAAGCTCAGTTCAGTTCATATCACAATAAGTTTTTTCACATTATTTGTCACACTATCCATAACACTGCAAAATTAAAGCAGTAGCAATACACTAAAGACAGTATTTCGTTTAATCCACTCACAGATGACAGAAGTCATGATGATGAAAATAATCATGCAAACTGTTCCTAGAAGCACAAGGATGCCAGTGTGTCTGCTACATGAGCGACCTGCAGAAAACAGACAAAATCCTTGATTACTTTATATTGGTAATATCACAATATAATTTAATTTTGCAATACCACACATTTTGAGATATCATTCATATCTGTAGCAAAATGGTGCCGGAACAAGTGACATACCCAAGTTTACTTACGAGCAGTACAACATATTTCTAACCATAGATATCTAACCAAGAGATGATATCCAGTATGTAGAAACTTCCCCTGAGGAAGAAACATTCACAGCATTCCCGATTCCAATTACATTTCAAATATAAAAGAAATGAAATATAATGAAATATGAAATAAATAATAATGAAAAATGAAATGAATAAAAAATCTGTCAAGACATTGAAACGTAAATGTAATTAAATGTAATTGCTAAACATTTTCCATTTCACTCATGCTGTAAAAGACAAAATGAGTTTAATGCTTTAAGATTTCTCCAACTGAATGTGATATTGTAAATCTTCCAAACCTCTCCAAAATGATTTCTTTGGTTCACATTCCATCTCCATTTTAACGTATTCTTGAGAACAATCCATTTTCTATAAAAAAGGACCGTAAAATGTGAGCAAATTTAACAGTCACTTGGTTCTTATAGTTGAAATTTAAAACACCACCTACTATTAATTATGTAATCATGTTCCTTAAAACAAAATTTCACTTCCAGATTCTGAGGAAGTGATATTTAGGGAATTCAATCTGGGGACGATTCTTTTTATTCTGTTACCCAGACACACACACAGTAAAACATTTAATGCTAAAGATTTATTTATTTTTTATTTTTTTTGCATGTACATTTTCTTCATGACAGGTTTATTGACGCTTATGTGACGTCTACTTTACATCAAGCAATTAGTTGATTTCCCACCATGCTATTTTTTGGTAGTTTTACAAGACATCCCCCTCCACTCACCCAAAAGTGTCCCGTTCCGTAGATCTAGGTTATTTTGTTTCATTTAAAGATCCACCGTCCTTTGCTTTGTCTTGCTATTTGGTTCTTTTACTTGTGTGACTCTGTAAACGTCTTAATTCTTTCTGAAGGCTCTGGGGAATTTTCCTTTTTACCATTTAAAATAGCACTTCTAATGAAACCATTTAGCTGAATGAGCAAAACACTGCATTTGTGCTGAGCTTGGACTTTCAAACATGTAAAAATATACTGAATTAGGGAAGCGAGACCAATTCATACGTTAAACTTGATCTGTAACTGTTTCTAAGGATAATTTAATCTCGAGCTGCTGGGCAAATAAAGACAGAATGTACAAATGAACAGAAGCAATAAGATGCTATCAGGAGCATAAAGTTTGAGTCTGCCCTGAATAATCCTGTATTTTACTTTTAATACAGGTGCATGAAAATACTTATCAGTACACTTAAAAAGAGGTCTGATGATGAGTGGCTATCAACATAATGCATCTAATATTGTGAGCTGTATTTCTTTCAAAGTTTCTACGCCACATTTGTGGGTATTTTACCTCATTCCTAGAGTTAGGGCTGTGAAATAAACATTCAAATACACTGAAAAGTACCGCTAAAGACTTATCCATGCTCTCAGGAGATAGTGACACTAAATCATCTAATGACCTTCATTGTACATCCAGTCGTTCAACTTCCATGTCATGACCATGTAAAACTGTGGAAAATACTTTCATAATGCATGCAATACAAATGTGTGGACCGGAAAGGAACTGTTTACATGGAGCAAACTCAGAAAAAGAGTCTCAGCTCTTCCCATTTTTTTCTGCAGTTTTTTTCTTGAATTATTTGTGCCTTAAAAAAAAAAAAGTAAAATTTTGTACTTTAATGTAATTTATACATGATTCAATTACAATCAATTTTAATTAAATTAAAAACCAATACAGTACACAAAGAATCCAAACCAAAGTTTTATTGGAAGAAAAAAAGGCCACAAGCACAAGCTCATTCTATAACACTGAGTACGCAATGACATTCAACGTAAAGGACGTGCGTTCACTTCAGGTGGAGCGCTTCAGTAATTCATGCGAGTGAACAGAAAGAGACTTCTGCTTATGGAATGAATGCAAAAACAAGAAAATGCTGAGACAACTGTAAAAAAAGAAAAGAAATGATTAAAATGGAGAGAATAAAACTGGAGCTCTAAAAGAAGTCCACATCATCTGGAGCGTCTAAATCACGATATTCAATAATATTGCGAGGATCCCCACGCATCATTCTGGAAAAGACAGACAAAAAGGACATTTTATTAAAGTTCATTTATTAACATCCTAAAAAAGCTTATTACGATATCACTCTTGTGTCCTGACTGCATTCAAATAAATCAAAACTGAAATACAGATCAACTCACCGATTGTTTCTAGGTTTTCCAGGGTATCCGCCTTGCCCGCGGAAGTTGTCGTAGTTGCCCCTGCCTCCTCCACCATACTGGTTCGGTGGGTAAGGAGGAACACCTGTTAAAGGTTGGAGAAACACCTCAATATGGCATCATTTAGCAAGGCAAAATTTTTATTTACAGATGCAATGAAATGGCCTGTTAATGCACAAATTCAGTTAATTAACACTGCAAAATTGATTGTGTCATGTTGTAAATTCTCAGGATATGCAATATATCGGCCATCATATTAGTATCGGCTGACATGTTAATTTTTAATTAGTGGTGGGCCGACTCTTATCGGGCGATAAAAAAAATATCGCTGTTAATCTATTCTCAAAGTTGGGTTGGGAGCTGGGTCTATACTACGCAAGCCTCTTATCGATGCTCCTGCTCCGAGTCCCAGCCTTAATATACAGACCGTGAACTCACAACTTTCCCTTTTGTCCTTTATCGGACACCATAGCGCGACGTCCTATACGCATCTGTGCGTCATTCATGATGTCAAAGCGATCTGAGCAGACGAGGTAAACATGGAGTGGAAAAGACGATCTAAAGCTTGGCTTTATTTTACTAAACGAGACAAATTACGCTGTTTGCTGTTTGCAATAACAGGGGTTTTCCTGCTTTGATTTTTTTTTAGCGCCCGCCAAAGCGAATTTTTGTCCCGCCAAAGTCTTATTTGATCGGTGAGTAATGTAGATGAATTGCTGCAGTGTGACAGGGCACATGTTTAACTGAAAGAACAAGCAGAGAGAGAGAGACCCGTTCGCCCGCGCGCACTCTCTCACTTCGGAGCCAGGCGACTTCATCTCCACACTAAGCGCTGTCTTGCTCTCTCTCCCTCACACATATTAACCAAAATAAATCGACACGATGTTAAAAGGTCGGAAGACCAAAGTTTCATGTGCAGCATTGGGAGATTTTGTTTTCCTGAATTACCGCTGGGTGTGAATTGTGCTAAAATAAGTTACTTTATCTTCTCTGAAAAGCGTTCCACACATTCAGCTGACAGTCTCAAGTACCACCTAAACGCAAAGCATCCCTTAGCTAATGCGGTAGATGCGGGGCGATGCACTGATGTAGCGCAGGGGAAGAGTCATCGTCAAACTACTATGTTTGAGTGCAACCGAGGCAAGCCCGTCAGCCCAGCTCCATCAGTTAGTAAACAAGTACATCTGATTGAACAGGATTTATTTTCATCACCAATTATCATAGTAGAACTGCTTTCTCAAGCAGTTTGTGATGCATTTTGGAAACAGGAGATGAGCCCCTGGTCTAATGCGCCACCTGGCTTGAGAAACCCGTTCTCAAAGACTTTGTCATTATTTGGGTAGCACACATATTCTGAATGCCTTCGGCAGAATTCAAATGAGCAATTTTAATCTAGATTAATTCAAAAATTACAGTGAGATTAATCTAGATTAAAAAGATTAATCTATGCCCACCACTATTTTTAATGTTATCTTTATCTGGCCGATTAGAAAATTTGGCCATATATTTGTGCGTGTATAAATATATATAAAAGCCGATAAATGCTGAGATACTTCTGATGCGCACTGTTCAATATTACTATAAATTGCTTGAAATATGATTGGAATCACTTCAAAAAAAAGAAAATAAAGTTAAGTGCAACAAGTCTGTCATATCGGCTAGATAAAATTATTATGAGAATGTTATAATTGTGTGCTTGGGGCATGGATTTAATGGTGAAACTTATTTTTGTAATCAGGCTCTCAAAAATTATATAAAAATTTGGACTTATCGGTTATTGGCTATAAATTTAAAGAATTATCGATATCAGCCAAAATGTTCATATCGGTGCATTTCTAGTTCTTTACAGAGAACCTGAGCGAGCATTAAAGCTTTCACATACTTTTAAAAGGACAAGCTAGATATAATGGTTGCACCACAGTTGAAAAACAGATGCAATAAAATAAATTAATAAAAATTATTTTGCAATTGCATTACGACTCCCAGAATATGCCAAATGATTCCCACCAGTCTCACTCTAGATATACTTATTTAACACACACACACACACCTCCATAACCCATAACTGGAGGTCTGGGCTGGCCAAACCCCATGAGACCTTGAGGAGCCTGAGGTGGGAATGGAAGACCTCCGGGGGAAAGCACTCCTAAAGTGAGAAAGAAAAATTGAATTTCATATGAATTTCTCATGTCCAACTTCTGATAACACAATTTCTTTCAATACCAAATCAACAAGATTGACAGATGCACTGATAAAAATTGTAGTAGAAACTTTTTAAATTGCAAGTCAAGTTACAAAGAAACAGCAGGTAACATTTAAATTAAATGCGAAATTTAAGTAGAAAAAAAATGAAATGGTATTTTCTTGTGAAACTTACTCCAATAATCTTCATTTACAATTTCAAAAAATATTTTCTCCCAGCTTGCTTTACCTTGTCCTGGACCTGGAGGAGGTGGCGGCTTCATCTCTGGGATGGAGGGTCTTTTTGCATCCATCAGGAAGTTGTTGAAAAAGACCACCTCTTTCTTGACCTCCTCAATCTTGTCACCATGTTTGTTTAGGATGTGCTTCCTCACAAACTCTGGGCCCTAGAGAGACATTGAGTGATCATTTTATTGATTTTTGTAAAAAACAAACATCCTCCCAAAGTCTACCGGATGAACTGCTACATAAACAAAGGATCACGATTTTAAATCACACACACCTTAAACTTTTTGCCGCTTAGAGGACAAAGCCACTTGTCTTTGCCCAGTTCCTGTGTGTTGGCTAACACAAACTTTTCAACTTCCTGTTCTGGATCTTTGCGGCCCATCTTCGCTGCCTCATCTTCAGACAGGTTTTCCTTCACACTGAACAAGTGACCCAGCTTCTCTTCAAATGACTTTTGCCAGTCAGACACTACAAGATGGTCGAAAAAGCAGTGAGATGTGTTACATTTCCTTGCATCAAACAAACAGCTAATCCTGTCCTAAACTTGGCCATTGGTTGAGTCAGAAGTTGCTTAATTCTTTTTAATGTCAAGCACGTCCTGTGCTTTATTTACTCATTCATGCGCATCGACAAATTTAAGCAGACATGCACTTTACAACTAAACATACCCACAACATAGCAAAATCTCTTTAGACAATTAATACCACCACCACAATACACATCATTAGAGGTGTAACAATATATCGCAATACAAAAATGCAATAATATGTATTGTGTATAGTGGCAATATGTATTATTGTGTATAGTATATGTATTATCGTGTATATGTATATTATTGTGTATAGTTCACCCAAACTGAAAATTACTGTGAGGAAAAAAAAAGTGTAAGTTTCATTTTAGTGTCAGTACTACATTAAACTACTATATATAATGTGCAATATAATGTATAATAATGCAAAGGGGGAATATTAGTGGGTTCTCATAATGCCAAATGTCTTATGTTGCCAGTAAACAGTGGCCTACATAATTTTAAATATACTTTATCTAGTCAGTGAGAGTGCAAGCAAATATTTATCTAAAATAATTCTGTATTTTCAGCTTCAGAATCATGATTTGCTCTCATTATTATTCTGGTGTCACGATTGTCCCGTGTATTAGGTTACCAGCATGAGGTTACAACCAAGTTCAAGCCTTTTCACTCCCACCCCAATGAAATACCAAATTTAGCATTTTAATCAAGTACATTATTTGTTAACCTTTTACCAAGTGTCTTGGGAGTATTGCAATAATATCATATTGTGAGTTCAGTATTGTTATATAAGGGTATCGTTACACCCCTACATATCATCATCATCCCGCCCAGCTCTAAGAGAAAGTATTCTAAAGCTGAATAAACTAGTCATTTCTTGGCAGTGACAGCAGCGCTCACCTTCTCTGTGAGTAATGCGGTTGGGGGGAATCGGCCCTCGCACATGGATAATGCCACAGCGGTTTGGCATCTCATCCTCACTCGGGTACTCACAGGTGTTGTAATAATCAATAGAGTGTACGATACGCAGATAGAAGAGGAGACGATCCAACACCTGGGAGGAAACCAAAACATATTACACTCCTTAGGAATGGGGTTCGAAGTAGAAACTACATTTGGTATATTTAATCAAAAGCGACTTACAAATGAGGAGAGCAATAGAAGAAATTAAACTAACAATAGGACAACAATATGCAAGTGATGTGACCCTTCCCAGTTTAGTCCAACAGCACACGTGTTTATAAAAAAAATAAAAAAAATAATATATATATATATATATATATATATAAAAATAACAAAACCAGTCACAAGTAGCACATGTATGTTTGTGGCAATAGCTAACAATACATTATATGGGTCAAAATTATTGATTTTTCTTTTAGGCCAAAAATCATTGGGATATTAAGTTTAGATCATTTTGTAAATTTCCAACTGTATATATATAAAACATTTATTTTTGTGAGTGAATGCAGCACAATCGTGAACATAAATGGACAACTTTGAAGGCGATTTTCTCAATGTTTCGATTTTTTTCCAGATTTTCAAATAATTGTATCTCGGCCAAATATTGTCCTATCCGAACAAACCATACATCAATGGAAAGCTTATTTATTTAGCTTTCATTGTTATATAAATCTCAATTTTAAAAAAATCGACCAATGTGACTGTTTTTTGTGGTTCAGGGTCACATATATAGAATAGAAAGTTTTGAGAGCAACAGACTAAGATCAAGACCTGGAAGTCTGATTTAAAATTCCTCACACAATTTCACTGACAGAATAAAATACATAAAACATGGAACTGACGGAATAAAATACATAAAACATGGAACAAGTGGCTTAAGGTGAAAATGGAAATTAAACCTATTTTATGAGTTAGTGTTTTTTGCACAATTATATCCATGAAAATTTAGCACGAGAATTCCCCTTATGACAATGATGAGAATCACTTATAATGGTCCTAAAAAATAGGCTTAGGTTTTCTTATTATTAGTTTGAAATATGTGCTGGATATTTAAAGTCCGTTTCAGACCTTGACGAGTTTTTCATCTCTCTCCACAGTAATCTCGGTGGGGTTTCCCTCTTTGGACCCGTCCTCGGAGTCGGCTCCTCCTGCACTTCCCAGAAGCTCTTCCTCCTCTGCACTCACTTCCTCTATGAGGTAATCAGTGATGTTTTTCAGAATGGGGTTCTGAGCAGGGATCTTCAGAAAAATGGAGGAAGACAAAAACTATTATAGGTAAAAAGCTCAGTAAAGAGGTTACCAAAACCAAAATTAAATTTGTAATTTAATTCAAACAAAACTAGTTCTATCATCAATTAATCAAATTGATTTAATAAAACTATACATATAAAGTCAAACCAAAATGTATTCAGACACCTTGCTATCCTCACTCCTATAACACTATAAAACAAATATCAAAAAAAGTATCTGCTGTCTGAATAATTTTTGGTTTGACCGGACAAACATTTAAACTTCACATAAAGCAGTTTTTATATAAATTCTGATAATAAAATTCCAATTGCAGTTTAATTCAGTTAATTCCTGAGGTAAACGTAACATTACTTGACATTGTTTCTCGGGTTACTGATGCACCTACAGTTTTATGCACTATTGTAAACTAATCTTCCTTGTTTATTTAAGAACAATTGTTTCAAAAGTTAATGCACTTTAAGAAGTGAATGTAATTTCATTTCAATAAAAGCAGCGATGTTTGATTTGGTTTATATTTGCTTTTTGCGCTCACTTGAGGGCATATGAGACAACACAGTACTTTTTTCCTCTTAACATTAAGTATTGCCTTTAGAATTCGAATTTCCTAAAATTTAAGAAACTCAAATTGAGCTTTTCAGTCATTTTTACAGCCCTAATCCAAATTGTGAGCATGCAATACACATCATTTAAACACCACTGATTCAGCCCTCCAAAACAATTTCAGCTAAAAGCGAAAATTGCAGCTCCAACCGAAATTTTGGTGCATCACTAAGGGTGCTCCGATTGATCGGTCGCCGATCATAATCGGACGATAATTGCTTTGGGATGTGTGATCGGCAGTCTCTATAAAGGCTGATCAAGAAAAGCAGATCAGATGACGCAAAACTCGCGAGACAATTTTTTATGCCCTGGTAAAAATGGCTTCACCGGTCTGGCAATTCTAAAAGGTGTGTGAAAAAGACAATTCATTAGCAATCAATCTGTAATGTGTGTACCATGCTGCTGCCCGCTTGTCAAACTGTGCAGCCTCTCCGTTCAACCCGTAAATAAATCCATCGATGCGCAAACTACGTTTGAGTTCTTAAATTTCTTATTTAATAGCGAACTATATGAATGCTCTGCTTGTTAACTGGAGATGTTTTATTTATTTGTATTAGGTACATCTGTGCGTGTCTCAATGTTACAAAAATTGGTGGGGGGACAATATCGATCCTTAGAAACAGTGGTGGGACACGACTACACTGGATCTAAACAAATCAGTCTAACCATAGACGTGACCGTGGTGGCTTTCTTAATCTGTTTAAAATACTTTTACAAGGGTTCTTGCAAAAAAAAAAAAAAAATATATATATATATATATATATATATATATATATAGATGCTTAAGAAGTATTTTTATTTGTATTTTCTTTTTTTGCTATGAACTTAACTAACTGTGGTCCTTTTAAGTGTATTAGAAAAACTGATGGCTGGCTGACTGACTCAAAACATTATTTTGGCTATAGCCTTTTTTGTTGCAGTTTTTATTTTAAAGTAGTCTAAAGCTAAATTTAAAGACTCAGATGTTCTGTCTTTTATCTTTTTTTATTTTATATTCTACAGGAAAGTTGTATTTGTCAAGCCCTAAGCTGTTCCCAATAACCAAGCACAGGCTGCTAAGTTAATATGCTGGACATGTTGCTTGCAAATAAATACACAGGTGTCAATTCATGATACGTTGTCTTCTCTTAATTGTAATACTTAATGTACATTGATGTTAAATATAGTTTAATAAATAATGCTACATGATAAATAGAAGGCTTCAAATAGACCCTGTAATCGGTGATCGGTATCGGGTGATACGGCTTCCAGTAATCGGGGATCGGTGATCGGCCCCAAAAATCCTGATCGGAGCACCCCTATGCATCACTAGTCAAGGTATTTAAAATTGCATCAGTCCGAGGTTGAGCAAGTGAGAATACCTCTAGAGCGACCGTCTCTTCTCTGGGTTTGTGGCTCCAGAGTCTCTCCCGGTCATCCAGTGCATGGATCAGTTTAGCAGCCATCTTGATGTCATTACGGAGAACCTGCTTGTGCTGAGTCATTCCGTTCACGTTCCGCACACGACGCGCCAAATCTCGGTTGACTCCGGGAGCCAACTCACAGTCCCGCAGCTGGACAAAGAGGAACAGGAGAGAATGAGCGAGACATTTGCAGTGCATGATGGTTCTTCAGGCTGATGGTTCTAGAACTCACCCGGATGTTCTGCAGGTTCCAGCAGATTTCTTTGATGTTCACACCTCTGTCGAAGGTCACCCAGCAACGCCTAAAGAACCTGAGCCACACAGAGATGAGAAATGTACTTCATTTTAATACATGAAAGGAGATGTGGGAACTTTAATTTAGTGAAGCATTTTATATTCATATATATTGACACATATAAATTAATGTTATGTTAGTAAAAAGTTTGGGGAAAAAATATCAAGAATAGAGCTATGATCCACACTCAATTCAAAATCCTTTTAGTCACTTTATTTTTTTACGGGGGAATAATACAAGACGTTTCAGCTCGCAGGCCTTCCTCAGTATGGAGAAATATATAACAGTTTTGAATCTACTAGGCAATAAATACTATTTGATGTAAATGATTCATTCTTTAAATGGAGAAAAACAAATAGCATTAAGTAATCTAAGGTTTAAATGTAAGTCACATTTATTTTTATGGCGCTTTTCACAATACCAGGTTATGTTCAATTTTTAAAAAAACATTTTAGACTTTAAGACCTGCACAAATAAAATTATTACCATATGTCCATACAGAAACAAACCAAAACAATCTCAAAAATAATTTATCTCAGATTCTTTAAAATAAATAAAAGAGGCTGCTGCACACAAACTTTATACTGCTTATGAGCAAAATGGGGAACTGCAAGTCTAAAATACTCGTTTGCGTTTTATTCAGTAAATTCATGTTTGAAATTGGTTTGTACCTGTATATACAGATGTATCAGAAAAGAAGTTTACAAATAATGTGTCACTTTTTAATGTGCAGCGATCACATTCAATAAATTAAATTATAGCCTTCTAAAGTGTAATAATCACATTAGGTTTTATTGCAATTCCTGTTTTTCCATCCCCAAATTTAAGACCTCTTACAATAATTAAGAAACTTGTTATAACTTAGACAAGTGTGTTGAAACTGAATTCAACTTACCTGCGCTCTGGCTGCGGTTCTGACAAACAAACGCGCATAAATCCTGGATAACGTCGACACAGCTGTCGAGAAAGTGTCAAGACTTTGGTCATCAGCATTCAACAACAACATGGACAATAACAGTGAAACTCAGCAGTGTTTGTGTGAACACTCACAGCGACGATCTCCGCTTTAGATATGGTTGGAGCGATGCTCCTCATGAAGAGAGAGCAGGTCCTGTGAAGAGGTCGAGGTCGTGGAGGCTGATCATCCTTCGGCTTCTTCTCCTTTTCTTTCTCTCTTTCCTTCTGCTCCTCCGTCCGCTCCTTTACATCAGCGGCTTTAAAAGACCAGAAACATGTTCGTCACAACCATGCACCTTTAACCTGTTAACCTTCAAGGCCACTTTTGAAAAATCCCCAGAAATGGCATACCCAAACTTAAACAGATACAGTTCATGAACCCTTTGCACTAAAAGCACAAGTATGATCTCATTTGAAAGCTGACACCTAGTAGTTTATTGTAAATGTAGAAATAATTATTGTCATAATGAAAAAAAAATGTTTAAATAGCTTCAAAGTTTTGTAAAGTTATTAGAAATTTACTTTTATGAAACATCTTCATAAAAATAAAATTGAAGTTGGCCCTGGAGGAATCTAGAAATGCACTGCAGCTAAAGCCATATGTGTGACCATTTTATATTTAAAATCTGAAAATGATAAGTCTAAAACTCTGTATTTAGTTAAATGTTTTTCAAGATCATGTCAAATTACTTTATTTTGATTAGACTCTAAAATGCAAACTGATGTTTAGTCATCTTCTGAGTCATCTAATCAGTCTATTGTCTCTATTATTTTGTGGTGCAAACGAGCCCCATTCAGAGTCAGTCTCCCCTGCACACATTTACACCTCTCCAGACTGGTTATGGCTCTAAATATGCATTTCTTTTGTCTGCATTATAGCTACTAACGACTGGCTATTCACAGGCTATTCATAGGGTTTCAAACCCTAATTTCTTTTATCAAAGTTCTCACTAAATATTTGAAACTGGTATCAAATGCACTGAAACATTTCAGTAAGCATTCCTATTTAGAAAAAAATAATAAAACAATAACTGCTGGTGGCAGGTGCACCTGGGCTAGCTAGCATGTTAGCTTAGCACACCATCAATACACGACCATTTATGAGATTAAAACCATGTTTGTGCTCCAAACTTACTTTATAACGCAAGTCGAGTGTTTTAAATAATCTTCTGTGATCTAATTTGGCTTCAGATAAAAAAAATCCGACAGAAAATGTATTATTTATAGTGTTCTGCACGATGATGAAATCTATATCGATTAGCGTTACATTATAAATATAATCTATTATTATGAAATACCTGGCATGGCTTGAAGAACACAGGTAACTCAAATATCATTGCAATCATGTTTATTGTCTTCAAAACATCTTTATCTGCATGTTACAGCGATCTCTGTCAGCTACTTTCTGTATCAGTGACGTCCTGGAATGTCACATGACTATGGGTCTTCTTCGTGATCCATATATGGACTGTTATTGTGCATATAGCGCCCTCAGGCTATTGGTATGAATTGAAAACACAGCACATCTCAGTAAGAAGCGATCATAATGATTACATCGACGCATTTGGGTATAAATTCAACAAATATTATTCCTGTCTATAGAAATATGATGTGAATCTATGAGAATATATCAATATTTCTCCAAGTCTGCACATTTTTGAGCTAAAGCCCTGAGGGACGTTGTTTTGTGAATCACTGTCATGACGACAGCACGGAGTGTTTTTTATGAATGGACCAGCTGACGCTCATAATTCATATTAAAGGTATCGACTCATTTTTTCATTTCATAACTCCTGACACAAATTAAGACATAACTGTCACTATAAGTTTCTCAGAATACAATAGTGGTCAAATACTGAATCTTGAGTATTATATCTTTTTAATGATGTATAGTTTGTCAAGGTATAACATTAAATCTGATAGTAAATTTGAACTAAATAAAAAAAAAAACGCTTCAGTGCGCCGACGCTCTGGAAACGGTTAACAGGTTAAAGGGATAGTTCACCCAAAAATGTAAATTATTCACCCTCAAGCCATCCTAGGTGTATATGATCATCCAGCCGTCTGCCCGAAGCTAGTTATTTTAGTCGATACATTTTTAATAGGGGTGTAACGGTTCACAAAATTCACGGTTCGATACGATACAGCGGTGTCACGGTTCAGTACGTTTTCGATACAGCAAATAGAAAGAAATGCCAGAGAAATTTCCTATTTATTAAAAGAAAAATTATTTTTAAATAAGTGTGAGTTTTCCTGAAACTTTTAGTTTTATAAATGGGGGTAATCTTTGAAGGATGAACAGATAATGTTTTGGTCATCACATTAAAAATAACATTTAAATATGATAATATTTGAGTTTTGAAGTGCTGGAAAAAGATGTGTGATGTACTGAAAGCATTTTACTAATATATTCTGCCAAACATCCATGGTTACAGTGAGTGTTACTACAGTAAATCCATGGTGAATGTTGCTGATTTGTGGACTTAAAACCTTTAACTTGTTCATTCATGGAACGCTGTTTCTCCTGGATTCCACGTCAGCGCTGTTTGATCCGTTAATAACGGAGAAATCTGAATGCTTCTCACTAGATCTCGTAGCAATGTTACTACTTTAGTGGCGAATTCAAATGCTTTGTTACTACAGCGCTAAGAGATCCAGTAAACAGTGTCGCTTGATCAATAACGGCTTGCGCTGCACTGACATTGGTCCAAACTGGTAAACCTGTGAAGCACAGAATAATGAGTAGCACAGTTTCGTTCCACTTTCATTACGTTTGCCATTTGATGTTGCGCAACGTTGTGGTGGTCGCTCCAGCGCAGATTTTGGTCGGCAGGAAAAAATGGTCCAACGAATCGTTCGGTTTGTAATGCGTACCGATTACCGAAAGCCTCGTACCGAACGGTTCAATTCGAATACATGTATTGTACACCCCTAATTTTAAAATATGGATTTTTTTTACACAAACTCGCTTCAGAAGGCCTTTATTAACCCCCGCAGCGCCGTGTGGAGATCTTATATAAATGGATGGATGCACTTTAATTGGCTTCAAAACAGAAACGGCGATTCACTGCCATTATAAAGCTTTGGAAGAGCCAGGACATTTTTTAATATAACTCCAATTATATTCGTCTGAAAGAAGAAAGTCATGTAAACATAGGATGGCTTGAAGGCGAGTAAATCATGGGGTTATTTTCATTTTTGGGGAAACTAATCCTTTAACACTGTTGATTCAGTGCCAGAAGCCTTGACACTGACCTTCCCCCTCCTCTTCTTCCTCTTCCTCCTTATCCTCTCCCTCGTCCGGTTCTCTCTCTTTCTCTGAGGGTTTCTCAGAGCAGTGAGAGTTCGAGTCGGAGTCAGAATCGGATTCGCTCTCAGATGCACTGGCTTCATCTTCACTGTCTCCACTGTGCTTCCTCTTCCTCTTCTTACTCGGCTAGCGAGAGAAAGAGAATGCAGTGTTTTCAGTAGGAGTTTACATTTTAAAAGTTAAATGCATCATTCTGGTGCACTTAAGAGCTCCAAATTGAACAGAATTCTTTCTTTTTTTAAATTTAAGTATTTGCATGGACTTGTACTGGGACTAAAACATCTTAGTTGTGATAGTATGTAAAAAATAAATAAAACATTTCAGTAAGTATATTATTTCAGTTTAGTTTATTGATTTATGAAGCACATTTTAAAACAACAGATGTTGAAACTAAAATGCTGTACAAGAAATATAAATCAGAATTAAATTCAGAATTAAAAAAAGGACAAATGAAGAATTTACACCCACGGATAAAACAAATACAAATAGGTATTTAAAGAGGATTTAAACAAGGAAACGGAAGGCCTACTGTGGAGGGGAAGTCTGATTTATTTTACTTACACTGCAGTAGTAAAATTACAATACTTAAGTCTTAATTCCTTTACTTGCAAGAAGTTAAAGCATTGAGCTTTTATTTTGGCAGCAAATTGCTGGGAGACCTTTACATTTCTATGACAAACGTGTATACAAATGCTTTACTACATTTGTCCGCAAAAATGTTGGAAATAATGTGAATATGAAAGTATGAATGATGCATATTGCATTCCCAAATGCACTAAAAAATGAACACATGGAGAGATTGAGTTAATTGTGAACTGAGATGCTGTAAAAATCATTAGAGGTTTCCTAGTGAACAGTGCTGCGGACATGTCCTGGATTGTTAGATGGCTCAAAACACAATGATAGAGAGATTTTATATTTTCGAATCATCATGAAACTGTGGCAGGACAGATAGGACTATTGTCGGGCCGCCACAGAATAGGAAACACTGGAATGCCAATACACTGGATTGCATTGAATGCAAGTAGACATGCTAAGATCTAATAAAGATCATACATATTTACAAAACAGTCTGGCCCAATAAATGGCACATCAACTACCCAAAGCAGCAGAACTTGGCAAACTAACCTTCTTGGGTTCTGGGATTGGTTCGGCAGGGGCTTCTTTCTCAGTCTTCTCTCCTTCACTCCCTCCAGCAGAAGCGGCTGCATCTTTCTCAGTCTCCTCATCCCCCTCTCCCTATTGACATACAAAATTAAACATCATTGTTCCTCACAATACTGCATGATCCTTTGCTCTATTTTGCAACATTCACTCACAATCTTGTCTTTTTCTATAGAGGGTTTGCGCTCAACATCCACAGGCCGGGGCTCGTCCCGTTTGGGAGGTTCAGAACCAGGTCCACCAGATGAGAGTCTCTCTCGCTCCTCTTCTTCCTCGTTGGGCTGTTCCAGGATACGCAGGTCATTTTCCCCTCCTCCTTCCATCTTTATCACGGCTAACGAAAACATACAAAACATTTGCTTTGAGGAAATAGTCAAAACAAAAATGATTCTTACAACAATTTTTACTAGTGGGTACAGGACACTCTAGGTCATTTATGTAAGTGAGGATGGCAAAATAAAAGTAAACTGTGACATATTATACCCAAAAATTCATCATACAGTGGACTACCAGGAAACTGTATAAAAAATGTATACTTGTAGGTAGAGACCCTTATTTATACTGCCGTGTTAGTGTGGGGTTATTTTGAGCCTTGTTAGAGGTACTAACTAGCGATTTTTATTTTTACTTATTCTATGCCCTATATACTAGCGTTATAAGCTAATCTGTGGTAAAAAATTGTTCATTTTTGGCCCGAATCATTTTTGGCCCGAATTGTCCTTTAATGGCACGCTGGTAAACAACAGTCACAGTACCTCACATAAATCACACCAGTGGACATAAGTGATGCACCAAAATTCAAGTTCGTTCGTTTAGCCAAAAAACTAAACCGAGAAAATGTAATCAATTGACAAATAATCAACATAATAACAGTTGTATATAAACATTTATATTTTAATAAGCCCATTATTCCTTGTTTAAATAAACATTTAAATGGTGTATGCAATAAAAACTTGTTTTCACAACAAATTTATTCAAACACACATTAAATAATAAAGATGTAATATAGGCTAGTGCATAATTAGAAAAATGGCCTAATCAAATGTTACGGTTCAATTCAAAATAGTCAAATCAATTGAATTTTGGTGCATCAACAAACGGCAAAAAAAATCAGCATGCAAAAGAAAAGCACTTCTCCAAACCTGCATCTAAAATCTTGGTGATTTGGGGAGCACGCTCGATGTCCAAAGTGACGGATTCAAACCAGCTATTGTCCATGAGATACATGTAGACGTTCAGCCGGTTCTGTAGAGCACTGTGGGATTCTGCTTTGCGTCTGCCAGCCTCATCCGGATGGTACTTTGAACGGAACCTGACAGGCGGACAGAGGAGAAAGGGGGACAAATGGGGTGTTTGGGGAAGAAAACAATATGTCAGCAACTATTTCCTAGTCATGCAATCTTTAAATCCAATCCTAGTCCTAACCTGCCTTCTAAATATATCTATAAATGCTTTGATAAAGCAAAATGTAAACCACCAATTCTTAAAACTAAATGATTCTACTTGTCCCACTTTGTCATATGATATAATAGCTCTATTCCAAAACTAATGAGCTGTTGCTTTCTAAGATTTGTTCTTTTGGGTTGATTCAAAGACAGCATTGCATGTCTCCTTCCAAAATAAGACAAGAAATTATGAATATATAGTTTGGCAATAACATATTGCTAAATATCTATATGTATTCCAAATCATTCCATTTCTGACGTTTTGTTCTAGTTAAGATGCTGTCTTTGAAGGTAGCTGTATATTTAGGCAGTAGACAGCACACTAGGTTTTTGAATAGAGCATATGACACCAATTTGTTGGTTAAGTTTTAAGTGCACTTGTCAGTCTTACTACATACTATAAAAAGAATGTGTGTTTAAGTGTGTGTAATACAGTAACACTCACCACCAAAGAAGAAAAATGAAAAACAATAACAACTGATGCATTATCAAGAAATGAAAGTCAAACAGTTGGGTGAAACATTTTCCATTGTGTGCACTAAATTTACCTGATGTACTCCCCGCATTACAACACATATACACTGAGAGCGGTCTTCTCAGAGGAGTGTGTACATTTGGGGGGTTTTGATTGATCCAAATATCAAAAATGAAAAAGAAAGGGGAAGAAAGGCATCACACACTACAGAAAATAAAAAAAAAATCTTTCCGTGAACGCGGCGGCAGGTTTGGATTGTGAGTGTTCGACTGTCTAACTAAGAGCCCTGGTACTTTGATTCTAATGGCAGCTGCATTGTGCGCAGTGCAAACCCTGACTAACTAACAGCGACTCCTGCGACGGGTCCAAGCGCTTTTCTCATCTTCCAATACCTTGTGGTGATGGAGGGAAGAAGGGTTTTTGTTAATTTGTAAACCAAAAAAAAAAAACAATATGCAAAAACCTGAAAGGAAATTAATGTTTAAAACATCTGCATCAAGTCAATGACGAGATCAATTCAGTTGCTGTAGAGACAAACTGATGTCAAAATAGACATTATCATTCTTATGGCAAATTATGAAAATGTTCAAATGTTAACAAGACTCAAAACACAAATGACTGTGGTAATAAATTAACTATGCATTAAAGTGTAACTATATGATGCACCAAAGTTTCAGCAACCAAAAATATTTGGTCAAAAATGAATTGTTTAATTAGCGCTCCTCTGATGATGCGTTTTGACTGTGTCAGTGACTATTTAAGCTGTAGCTGCATCGGTTCAAGCGCCAGTGTGTAGCGCAGGTGAACTGATAATCTATTCTTTAGTTATAGCACAAAAACAAACATAAACAGGTATGTGTATATGGATATGATTTGTTTTCAGCAACAACAAAAAAATCAATTTCAGTAAAAAAATCAATTTGGTGCATCACTTAATAATTGACTACATACAAAGTCGTACCCGTTAGTACAAAAAGACAAAACTGTCTAGCCAAAAGCCTGTTTAACAATTAAACTATTCTAACTAGAGGTCAATGTAGTTCTAAACAGATCAGTCAAATGTTCAGAGATGCAGGAGGATGCAGAAATCAGCCTCTTCTTTGTTGAGATGCAGGACTTGTTTCGCCACTCTCTTGTGATCACTAGCTTATTGCACAAACATCACCTAATCAAAACACTAGGGCAAAAACAGCAACTGTTGTCGTACCACTCTTCATCTTTATGGGCCAGGAAGAAGTCCTGCATCTGCTGACGCCTAAAATCGATCTTGTACTCATTGTAGCGTTTGACCGACTCCGTCTCATCCACGGAGTCATCCAGAGACAGCAGGAACTCCTTAAACGTCTTCATCACAGGAGCGGGAGGACCGAGATCCATATCGTGGATGTTTCCCAGCCTGGATGTAGACCAGAGAGAAGAACAAATGTTTAACACACAGGTTAAATGCAAGGAATTTAATTAATCGGTTAGTCGCAGAAAAAAACAAAACTCCACAAGTGGTGAAATTAGGCAGGCTGTAACGGACAGATCAATAACGGCAGGAAAGGTGTAATAATGGGGCTTTCTGACTATTTGGTCTCAGTGAACATAAGCGCATCACATAAATGAACCGAAACTAAGAGTATACTTGCCTCATAGACATGAGAAATATATCTATAGAAAGGTTGAAATTAGGGCTGCAACAACTAATCGATAAAATCGATTATAATCGATTATGAAAATCGTTGTCAACGAATGTCATTATCGATTAGTTGGTCTGCTTACGTCACGGGGAGCGTTTACTGGTACGCACACACACGCAAGGTCTCTCTCCCTCAGGCGCTCTGCCGAGCGCGCGCTACACGGTTTGGAGCAGTCTCTTATGTCTCGCATGCGCGCTCTTGCTTGCGCGCTCTAGATTTCGGGAGTTTGAACTAATTCGCGGGCATCAGGGAGCCGCAATCAATATGCGGGAGACTCCCGGGACTTCCGGGATCTTGGGATGTCTGTATTTTGCCTCGAGCATCAGGTTGCGCAATCAGTTCGCTCGCAACGTAAGTGATGGATTAAAATAGCGCTACCGCAGAAATAGGTTAAATTAAAACGGTCTTTACAAAGCGAAGCACTAAATATAAAGGCAGTTAATAACAGCAGCAGTAAAATATTGTTTTTTAGTCACTGTACTCAGTGGTTTTCAGCGAATGCTTGTGCACTAATGCATAATTTCTCCTGTCCTTTACTCAAGCCTGTTAGCTTGCTGGGTAACTTTACCTCCATTCCGTTCTCTTTTTATAGCATTTGTCTACTAAGTTTTAATTGTTTTTCAAATGCGATCTACTGCGGCTCTACATTCACACAATTGTTTTCAGTCTTTCTATATTTATTTAATCAATTTATCCTTATATTATTCTTTTATATATTATATATAATATATATTATATTCTTTATCCTTATATATAATTAATTTTAAATAAAAATTAAATGAATTATATATTTTAGATGTTTTTAGTTTGTTTTTAGTTCAGATATTCACATCTGAACAACATGTCTGTGTAAATTTGTTTTAACAAAAATTGTGTTAAAACATAATATGTTGGATATAATTTTTTTAACAATAATCATGTTTGTCAACTTGCCATCAGCAATTATCATTAAAAACAATGCAAATATTGATATTAGTAAAACTCAATGTGTGGCTTTTGCACTTTTTAAAGTACACTTTTACACATAAATACCCAGATTTACGGTTTTATTTAGTTATAATAAAAAAAAATCTAATTTAATTTCTATCCGATTAATCGAAAAAATAATCGTCCGATTAATCGATTATCAAAATAATCGTTAGTTGCAGCCCTAGTTGAAATGTCTACGCTTTAATGAAAAGATTCAATTTGAAAATAAATAGTCACATTATGTAATCCGTAGGCTTTGAAACGGGCATATAGGCGTCCACTACTGTGGAGATGTAGAGTCAGAATCGTTAGCATAACAGGGTTGCTGCACTGTCAAATTTAAGGCTTTTTAAGACCCGAAGAAATTAAAATGAATACCGTACATTGGAGTGCACAATATATTATATGTTGATAATAATTAGATGATATTTAACTGATTGTGTGTTTGTACTGGTACCATGGCTGGTTAAGGCACGTGTTGACTGCAGACTCACATGATATTCATATTATTCATATTTTTCATATTCATAAGGTGGCAATATTTGCCACCTTAAATTGATTTCCAGAGTCATTTTCACCTATATATGGACATTTTTTCTAAACTTATTTAGAGGTATGCATCACCTTTTATGTCAAATTCTAACATTCCAATTAAATTATATTAGAATAACACAATACCACCGTTACCAGTCAAATTAAATAAATTAAATCAGAAACCATCTTTGCAGTGCAGAGGTGACACAGAAGCGAGATCGGAACTGGCATTAATATATTTACACTTCATTTACAATTGCATAAATAAAGCTACGAGATTATTTTTTATTCAATACTTAAATATGAAATTATTTCTAATTTTAACGTTTTAATTAAAGGGTACTTTAGTTTCATAAAGGGTTTATGTTTCATATTTAAATGGTTTAATTTGGAGACCATTTAGATACGTCTAAGTGTCATCTAAAATTTAAGACCTTTCATAAGTAAAAATGAGACTTTACATTTAAAGGCCATAAAGGATCCGTGGATAATCTTAAGGATAATAAAGTCTTAAGGTTTTTAAGGATAATGTCTTTAGCCAACCAATAAATTATTAAAATGTTTAGACAGTCTCCTCACGCTTTTTCTTCATGACACATTCATAATCATTACATTTGCCGGTGCGGTGTGGCAAGCTTTATGTGTGCATTTGAGCACTGATTAGGCTATCTATTTTATATAGAATTAAATTATTATTAAGGAATTGTAATTATTAAATTATGATTTATAATCTAATAATGGCTTAATATAAACGCGCGATTAGTCGACTACTGGCTTAAATAAACGACTACTAGTCGACCTAAACATTTTTTAGTTGAGGGCAGCCCTAGAAATGGACTTTACAGCTGCTTGTATCCTCTCTCACCTGGCCTGAATGGGGATCCCATGGTGAGGCTGCATAAGGTGCATGTCAGGGTGACCCCAGGGCTGCGGGGGGGCATAGCTGGGTCCTCCACCGCCTCCATAACCAAGATCATAGCCACCATGGTACGGGTCACCTCCATGGTCATCCCTGAGAAAAACAAATGAGAGGGAGGAAGAAATGCAGAATGAGGTTTTAGTATATGGTGATCTAATTGTTTTCCCCAAGCAAATGATCAGTCTACAATAGAGGGTATGCAGGGATGACACATTTTCTTAAGCCAAAACCTGCCTTCAAGTTCCACCATCCTGAAGTCAACTGGGTTTTTTGTGGTTAAGGCGCGACACTAAAGGTGAATAGGGTATTTTTTTTAACTATCAGATATCACCATGAAACTTTGCCAGTTGATTACTTACAGGTGCTGGTCAACGAATTAGAATTATTTTAAATAGTGCAATCATGAAATTCTTTGAATGCATTTTTTGTGCAGAAAGCAAATCAGGTGTTCACCGCACCTGTCCTACTCGTTAGACTAATCACAGAACTCGTTATCTGGAAAAAAATTTGCTCAGCTGAGCTTTCCAAAAGGCCCATTTAGGCCATTTAACTGTGACACTGTTGTTTTATTGAATTAGAATAATGGTGAAAGCGTTTCATTGAATTGCAATAATTTTTATTATAATTACAATCATCACTTTCTCAGTATTTTGTGGCTGCACCTTTGGCTTGTATGACTGCCTGAAGTCTCCGCGGCATTGATTTGACCAGCTTGTCGCAAGTTTCCGCACTCACAGCTTCCCAGGCAGTGGCGATGTTCTGCTTCAGTTGGTCCAGCGTAGTACGCTTTCTGTCGCGAATTTTTCGCTTGACGATGGCCCAAAGGCTTTCAATGACCTTGAGGTCAGGCGAGTTGGCCGGCCATGCCAAAACTTCAAGCTGTTTTTTAGTGAACCAATCTTTGGTCGACTTTGCCGCATGAGCCGGTACAAGATCCTGTTGAAATATGAAGTCTTCTTCGCCGAACTGTTCCTCAACAGTCGGAATCAGGAACGTTTCCAGAACATCTTGATATACGGCAGCATTGACAGTCTTCTTGAGGAAGCAGAGTTTCCCTACACCTCGAGCGGACATGCATCCCCAGACCATAACGCTCTGGGGAAACTTGACGGATCTTTTCACGCACTCGTGGTTGTAGGTTTCGCCACCACGACGCCAGACACGAGGACCTTGGTCACCGAAGGAGATGCAGAAGCGTGATTCGTCACTGAAGACCACTTTCTGCCAGTCTTCAGCAGTCCACTCGCTGTGTTCTTTGGCCCACTTCAGCCGTTTCACCATTTGTTTCTTGTTCAGCATCGGTTTTACTGCTGGAACGCGAGATTTGAAGCCGAGTTCGCGCAGACGACGGTAAGTGGTTGATCTGGAGACGTCAGCGCCGGTCTGCTTGTTCCACAAGTCGGTGAGCTCGGAAGTGGACTTGAACCGGTTGCTGACTGCGATCTTTCTCAGCTGCTTGTTGTCGCGAGCAGAAGTTTTTCGGACGCCGGAACAGTTGGTGCGCTTGCTGCAGTTTTTCTTGAGAGCTTTGCAGACGGAAGACTGGCTGATGCCGAGCTGCTCAGCAATTTTAGTTTGGGTCAAGCCTTGTTGGTGAAGGGCTTGAATTTGAGCCACTATTCCGGTTGAGAGGTCGCGCTGCTTACCCATGATTGATTTTACAACTTAGAAATTCTACTCAACCCTGACTTTATACTGCACAGTGAACACTCTTCACAGAAAACAAAAATTTGAGCATTTATTCTAATTCAATGAAACGCTTTCACCATTATTCTAATTCAATAAAACAACAGTGTCACAGTTAAATGGCCTAAATGGGCCTTTTGGAAAGCTCAGCTGAGCAAATTTTTTTCCAGATAACGAGTTCTGTGATTAGTCTAACGAGTAGGACAGGTGCGGTGAACACCTGATTTGCTTTCTGCACAAAAAATGCATTCAAAGAATTTCATGATTGCACTATTTAAAATAATTCTAATTCGTTGACCAGCACCTGTACATTAAGATGAGAAAAAAAATGCATTACAAGTTTTCTGTAATTTAATGTTTAAATATGCAAATGAGACATTGTCTAATTAAATATGCGCTCTTTTGCATATATTTTTAAAAACGAAATCTGAGTTTTGGACAAAGCCAGGTTCAAAATAATTTTTCATTGTGTTCACATATTAGATGGGGAAAAAATTACAGAGGGATTTATGGATATCTACTTTTATTATCCTGTAAATCAGAATATACTGCCAATAGCCTTAAAAAAATGATTTTCGCCATGTTTTGGGGAATAAAATGTTATATAAATCAGGCTAGGAATAATATATTTACAAATCCCCCTGTAAATGTCTTAATAATATAACTAGGTACAAGACTGGAAAGTTTGGTGTATATAGGTGCAACTGAACTGGAGATTTCGGACTTGGAGTATGAGAGAAAAGACATTGAGAAAACGTGCTTTAAAGATTTAGCATCAGCCAATGAGATTGTGCATTTAGAGTTAAAACCCCCTTTTACTTTCGCGATTGGTTGCTGATAAAAAGGAAATGACCATATTTGGATCCGGTAGTCTTGTTCAGGAGATAGAGAGCTTTCTAACGGTGTGTGTGATGACAGGGTGCAGATCGCGATCGCGGAGCAGAGGGATGATTTATAACGACAACATTTGATGAATTTATGAGAAATCTACAGACGCAAACAGACAAACTGTAGTAAAATAAAGACCTAAATGTGTATTTTGGACTTTTTTTCACCACAAGTCTGAAAGAAGACATGTTATTGAAGACAAATATCCCAAAATCTCAAAATTGATCAGTGAAAAAAAAAAACGATGTTTTTGCCTGCCGTGTCTCGCCTTAAATGCTTGAAACAAGTCTTTGGTGAACAAGCTCAAGATATTTTCACATTTTATTCTAAGACATAAAATAGATGAAGTGTATAAATACACAAGTGTAAAGCTTTTACTTGTCTTGAAAACAGTATTTGGTATAAGTGTTTAAATGGGACTACAGAGGTTGCCGGGGACATTAAATGTCATCATCCCGAACTCATCTACTCACTAGTTCACTTTCACAGCCTTGGTGCATTTATAAACCATGCTCTTGCCAACTATTTTAACTCAAACTTTCAGGGAAAATGTTTTTTAAATAAAGACCAAAAGAGATGTTGGAAGCTTAATGGTGGAGACATTGATGCAGTGGGTCACACTTTATAATAAGGTTCATTAGTAGGGCTGGGCGATAAATCGATTTTATCGATTAACTCGAATGTGTAGTTTACGCCGATTTTTTTGAATGAAAATCAATTTTCTCTTTAAAAACCGCCGATGCTCCCATCTGGGCTCCCGTAGTTCCGACCGGGCTCAGCGCTTGCCATGATAGAGATACACAAACAACATGGCAAATGAGCAAGACCGCGGCAGCAGAAGCACTCCCGCCGAAAACATTTAGGCTACAAGCTGAATCTGCAGGGCTGCCAACTCTCACGAGTTCACTGTGAGAGACGCAATTCTGTCACTTTTTAGACGCTCTCACGCCACACATTCATTTTCTCACGCAGAGAAAAATCGCGAAGCAAAGAGGACACTGACACCGACAGACAAGACAGAGCAGGTTACTATCGATATGAAACAGATTCTCAGCTCTCAGATTCTGTCAATTTTATTACAAAATTCAAACAATAAACACTGTTTTGACGCTTGTAAATGTGACGTGAAAGAACGCTGACAGATCTCAGTTCAAGCGGCACGTGAACCGATCATCTGTTACTCTTTACTACCAACTTACCGAGATGTAATAAAATCAATCGATCAGTGTTTTTCAACCGCGGAAAGATGTCCATAAAACAGCTGGAGAACAACATGTCACGTAACGTTACATTTACCTCAGGATGGCTTTTAATAACCCATAGCACGCATGTTAGTTAGACGCATTATAATGGGGCGGCAGTGGTTCAGTGGTTCATGTAGATTGTCTACAAACCGAAAAGTTGGTGGTTCGATCCCCGGTTCCACCTGACCAAGTGTCGAAGTGTCCATGAGCAAGACACCTAACCCCAGCTGCTCCCGACGAGCTGGATGGCGCCTTGCATGGCTGACACCGCCGTCGGTGCGTGAATGGGTGAATGTGAGGCAATATGTAAAGCGCTTTGGTGGCCATTGGGTCTGTTAAAGCGCTATATAAATGCAGTCCATTTACCATTTACCATAAAATAAAAAACGCATTATATTTAATTTGAGTTAGTTTTAACCTTTAATAATACCAGCTGAAAGGGCTCTCTGTATGTTTACAGCATTAGGTGATTTTTTTTTTTTTTTTGGGAGAACAATAAACACATTAACGTATCTACTGTACCTATTTATCCAAAGGAATTTATATTGAATCAAGATCAGAATCAAATCACAAGAATTGAAATTATGAAATTTTTGTTAAGCAATAATAAAAACAGTAGCATACCAGTAAACTTAATAAAATTATGTTTAGTTACCAAATAATTTGACAATCACAATACACTTATTGTGGTGCAAGTTTTTAGTTTTTTTTTTACACATCCCCCCAATCCCAATCCACCCATTTTATTTTATGTTACATGTTCATTGTTTTCAAAGACAGGGCCTGTCCTCTTGTCTTGTTGTTTCTGATTGCACTTTAATGGAGATCAAATCCCAGAAGGGAATATTAAAACAAAATAAAGTTAAAACTTGTTTTGAACAATTTCTTTGTCATCTGCAGATTGATTTTAAGTAGGGAGTGAAAAAAATCGATTTAAATCGTAAATCGGATTTTTTGTGAAAAAAATCGGGGATTTTTTTTTTAGGCCATATCACCCAGCCCTATTCATTAGCTAACATTAGTTCACTACATCAGTTAACATGAACTAAGAATGAACAATACTTCTTCAGCATTTATTAATCTTAGCTCATTTTAATTCCAACATTTACTAATACGTTATTAAAATCAAAGGTTGTATTTGTTAACATTAGTTAATGCACTGAACTAACATGAACAGCTGGATTTGTATTAACTAATATGACCAAAGATTTATAAATACTGGAACAAATGTGTTGCTCATTGTTTGTTCATGTTAGTAAATACATTAATGAACCTTATTGTAAAGTGTTACCATGTAATGCGAGCGTGGTGTAGTAAGTTTATAGCCTACAACATTTAATTGTTTTACTTCTGCTTAGGATTCAAAATTCATTAAAGCTTTTCATTTGTGAAGATCATCATTAACAAAACAATTAATAATTATAAACTTTTGTTGGTCACAGAGCTTATTTTCTGCTATAATTCAAAAGCCAATAGAAAAATCATATTGGTTTTAACCAAGGGAACGAGGGTGATGCTTTAATTCCAGGCTGGTCTGCAAAAATACATCAACATCACTGAAAGTTACTCTCCTCTCTCTGAAAGTTCTTACCAGTCTCTCCTCATGCGCTTCTGCTGGGGGCTCATGTCATGACGTGGCGGTGAGAATCTCTCTCGTCTGCCTCTCTCGTAGTCCCGGTACTCTCCTCGACTGCGCCGCTCACGGCCCCGGTCCCACTCTCTAGCCGAGGGACGCCTGTAAACGACAATCACAAGAAATACATATAAAAATGTGCAAACATACAAGCCTTTTGACTAATATCATACCCCAAGAAATTCAAATAGAGGACCTGAATTATAAATGCCACTAGCCAAAGCATGATACAAATCACAGTTAGTTGTGCATACAGTAATACTTTATGTAGTGATGCACCGATGTGAAAATTGTGGCCGATACCGATATTAATATTGCTGTTTATGGCCGATACCGATATGTACCGATGTCGATATCTCTGTATAGAAAACACATTTTTATGATAATCAAATAAAGAGCTATTTTCCAAAACACTTTTTTTTTTACTTTTGTAATTTATTTTCAGAAATGACTGATATTGGGCACCTTTACCTGTGTGCAAAATATGTCATCAGATTTTCAGAAGAAAAAATAAATAAAAATACATTTTTATAAAGGATACAAGTGTGTCCTGAATTCACACTATGAATAAGCCAACCCTGAGTATTCTCAATAAACATCTAACTCACTTGAGACCAAGTCACTGTATTCTGTGAACCTTGTACAACAGTTCAAAACTTTAAAGTACAGTACTGTCCTACTAAGGCAAAAGACCTTAACTTCTATTTTGTAGCACAATGTTATGATAACACTTAAAATGTAATCAATATTAACCCTATTAGACTCACGATGATAAAAATGGCTTCACATGTATAAACAAGAAGTTGAAGTAGTGAGCATATAGTTGGAATGTCCTGTATGAACAAAATGACGGAGTATGTTTTTGTTTCCACTGTTCGATCGCGCCCGCGCCTCTCTCTCTCTCTCTCACACGCGCGCCACACACACACACATTCCAGCATTGCAATCTTGACGTCGCAGACAGTTCAGAATAGTCACAGAGCTTCAGAGCTAAGGCAGGGCTACAGATTAGGTGTCCCTAAAGAAATGTAACGTTATCTAACAGTTAGTAGTTCCGCATTGTAATGGATTTGCTTTCTCGTCGGTTGTTTGACATGGATTTTAACCAGGGTTCAACAAAAGGTAGGCTTTAAATTACTACATTCCTGCTGCTGGTGTATAATGGGTGTGTCGTTGCGGCTCCAACTGACCAACTCGCGTAGTTTTCAGTCAGTGGACTGTCATTGACAGGCGAGAGCTAGCATTTTATTTCAGTTGTAGCCTACATGTAGCCTTACGGGCTGTGAATTAAGATATCCTACAGGCCTGCTCTAATGCATCGCTTATTACTAGATAAGTTGTTGATTATCGCTCGAAACGTGTTTGTGTCTAGTTTGTGAAGTAGCATCGCTAGCTAAAGGCTACCGCTAGCTATTACTGGATTTTAAAGATTATCTTTTTTATGCACCCGTGTCGTGTGTCATTCTTACCTTGATCATTTTCACCATCATTTTCCCCAGATAGTATGCCATTATTCAGTAATCTAACAAAAGCAATCAAAAGCCTACACGCACGTAAAACACACAGGAATGATTATCGGCCTGTTCTGACATCGGAACGATACTGATGTGTAAAATATTGACCAAATCGGCCGATATTATATCGGGGGCCGATATATCGTGCATCACTAACTTTATGTATATACTTAGTGTATTAATTCTCAATTTTGTTTGTGATAAAAGTTGTAAAGTGTTGTGTTGCATGGTTCTGACAAATTAAAGTCCATATGCATGAGTCTATATATTTAGTTCTATATACTGTTGACATTTAATTCAGCTTTGGATAAAAGTGTCTGCCAAATCCATAAATGTAAATGTAATTCCCTAATGCAGCAGATTAATTCCCTCTTCCTCACCTGTCATTCCAGTCATCTCTCCGACGGTCCTCTCTCTCCCGGGAACGGTCATAGTCGCTCCTCTCTCTGCGGAATTTGTCTCTGCGTCTGCGGTCGTACTCGTCATCGCTGTCGCCCATGGTGTTCGAGTAAGGACGAGTATCAGAGGAGGTTTGCTGTGATACACAACAGAGAGGAGCTTCATGTTTATTATTGACAGATTGTATCTATACTTGACTAGTGCATCAAAATTCCAAATCCTACATTTCCCTTAAAGGGATAGTTCAACCAAAATTTTTAATTGTCATCATTCACTCACCCTCAAGTTGTAAAAAAACCTATATGAATTTCTTTCTTCTGCTGAACATTAAAAGAAGATTTTTGAAAAATGATAGAATGTACTAACATAGTATTTCAATTTCCATACTATTCAAGTCAATGGGGTCCATCAACTGTAAGGTTAACCATATTCTTTAAAATATATTTTGTGTTCAGGAGAAGAAAGAAACTCATTCAGGTTTGGGAATTTGAGGAAGAGTAAATGACAGAATTTATTTTTTGTGAACTATCGTTTTAAAACACTAACTTGACACCCTATTTTTTGTAATAGCTTGTGTGCAGATACAGAGAGCACAGGGTATGAAATTAAAAATATAACTATGAATACACAAAGTAATATCAGTAAAACACAGACTACGCACACAATAGGCAGGGCCATGCGCGCGCGTCCAGCTCGTGTAATTTACCAAAAAAACCGACCATCAACTTAACGTTAACCAGAAAAAACAGTGTATAGTAAATTATCGAACATTTTAGATACCCAAAGAACATGTAACGCGATTATACACAGAATAATCACAGATTAAGAACAAATGGCACGTAACGTTATTCATGCCGGCTCCGTCGAGTTACGTAAGGAAAGCAAAATTCGCTAACCGCAACAAAGAGGGACACGTTCAGACAAACTTGGACAAATGTGAGATATAACTTTTAGTCAATGTTAAAAATTCGGCGGTAAGACAAACAATAATAGTTTATGTCCAATACTAACCAATAACTAGGCTTAAAAGGCTGTATTCGAGTGGAATCCCGCCAGAGCACGACCGTCCTGAACTATACAGTAGCGGAAGTGACGAACATACACAACGGAACTACAGCGCTAGCTTGTGACTGGATGACCGCAGTACTACCAAAGAGTACTGAACAAAGGTGTATTTCTTTCTTATAAAGGAAAACAAAACCAATCATTTACGTGAATAAAATTTTCCAAAATAGAAACTTTTTTATTTTTATTTACAAGGAAATTCAAATAGATGTATTGGTCAGACCGATAATCTTTAAATTATTAACATCTTGCCGATAACTGGGCCTGTTAGCAAAACTGGTCAGTTTTAAAAATCTACCAAGTCTACAGATAATTTAAAAACTAATAAAAAAAATTACTATAAGCATTGAATTTTGAGAACACACAAGTTTTTTTTTTTGGTAAAATCTTATAAACATTAACCAGAGTAAAAAAAACGTTATGCTATAAAATTAAAAAATAAATATTAAAAAAGCACTAAATCTGTGAAATAGATATTTATCAAAGCACAGACAAACCAAATACTAAGACATTTTACAATTCACGTTTATTTTTCAGTTCGATAAAACTAATTAAAATGTTTTTAAAAACGGGTATTATTGAATAGACATTTACTAATAAATTAATTAAATAATTCTTAATTTGAGCATGACTGATGGATTAAAATGGATTGAAAATGGCGTGCTGGAGCGGAAACCTCCGATCTCTACATCATATACATCACGTGAGACCCGCTCAATAGAATGCGGATGTAGTCGATCCGTTTATCATACAGATTGGCGACGTGTCCGTGCGCGGCGCCAGAAAGAGGAATAATAATCAAACTAAGAGAGACGTGCTTCCTGCAAGACGCAGCAATGGATGTCCGTCGCTACTTTAAAACGCCCAGAGAATGGCTCGGCGTGGCGTGCACACTGCTTTTAATCACTGATTCGGTTGTGTGTGACGGTGCAAACGGGAGGAAGGAGCAGGAGTGTTATAATTATGCCGGTGGACACGTTTATCCCGGAGAGACTTTCCGCGCTCCCGTCTCTGATCATTCCTTACACCTGAGCAAAGCCAAAAGTGTGTTTCGCGCATTTATGCTTTTGAAAAGCACATGCATTCTCGGTGTATAAGTTTAAATGAAAAATTTGAGCTTACATATTTTTTGTTACATCTATAAATTGTTAACCAATGTTATTTTGCATGCGTCTCAAACAGCTGTCAACAATTACAACTATTAGCCTGTTAGCATTTTCTATTATTTGATAAATATGTGGAGTGGTTTTCAAATGAACGTCTGTTTAATTGCTATAAAACTTATTTTGAGAGAATGAAAGTTACATAAATTCAATATTTTGTCTGCACGACAGTTCATTTGATGCATTTTTTATCAGTATAAATAATTCACATCAGCGTTGGAGTTATTAATATGTGCGCTATTTGTTTGTGCAGATCGGGTCTTTCTAATTTGGTTTGTGGTTTTTGATTAATCTTTTAAGTACACGTCATGGTTTAAGACTTGGATCCAAGACAATTTTTTCACTATGCATTAAGAGGGCTGTTGAATCTCTTAAAGACACAGTAGTTCATACCTGCTGATGGAACTGCATTTATAATGTACTAAACTGTTTGTGATCTGATTCCTTCTTTATTAGTTTCAAAACCAGCTCCACACTGGGAAGGAACAGCTGTGATCAATGGAGAGTTTAAGGAGCTGAAACTGTCAGATTACATAGGAAAATACCTGGTTTTCTTCTTCTACCCTCTGGACTTGTGAGCATGCTTTGTCTACATAATGTACACTACCTGTCAAAAACTGGGAATCATTAAGATTTTTAATGCATTTAAAGTAAGTCTCCCTGCTCACCAAAGCTGCATTTATTTGATCTAAAATAAAAACTGTAATGTTATGAAATATTATTGCAATTTATAAATGATGTTTTCTATTTGAATATATATATATATATATATATATATATATATATATATATATATAGTAAAGTGTAATTTATTCCTGTGATCAAAGCTCAAAGATCAAAAAATGATGATTTGCTGCCTAATAATTTTGTGGAAACCAAAATTAATTTTCTTTCTGGATTCTTTGATAAATGAAAAGTTAAAAAGAACATCATTTAATTTAATCTAGAAATCTTTTGCAATATTATAAATGTGCACATGTCTTTGTCACTTTTGGTCAATTTAACGCATTCTTGCTGAATAAAATCATTGATTTATCTTTTTTTTTTTTTATCCTACTTACCCCAAACTTTTAAATGGTGTTGTATCACGGTTTCCACAAAATTTTCAACATAATAATAATAAATGTTTCTTGAGCAGCAAATCAACATACTGATTTCTGAAGGATCATGTGACACTGAAGACTGGAGTAATGATGCTGAAAATTACAGTTTATATATTCACAGCTATTTGAAAGCGTAAAAATGTTTCCCAATATGACACTTTCACTGTGTTTTTGACCAAATAAATGCAGCCTTGATGAGCAGAAGAGACTTTCAAAAAATAATTTTATAAACTCCTCACCTGATGGTGTAAACGTAAAGAATTTCTCATGAATCTGATTACACAGTCACTGTTGAATTATTGATCCACAGCACGTTTGTGTGTCCTACTGAGATCATCGCCTTCAGTGATCGCGTGCACGAGTTTCAGGACATCAACACAGAGGTGGTCGCTTGTTCGGTGGACTCGCAGTTTACTCACCTGGCCTGGTGAGATCACACACACACTCTCTGGCTCTACATATGTGTTTAAACATGGACTTTAAAGAGATATTTCACCCAAAAAATGAAAATTAGCCCATGATTTACTCACCCTGAAGCCATCCTAGGTGTACATAACTTTCTTCTCTCAGACGAATACAATCAGAGTTGTATTAAAAAATGTCCTGGCTCTTCCAAGCTTTATAATAGGAGTGAATGGGCACTATTTTTTAAATATTTTTTTATTTTTTATAAGTCCATACAAGTGTGTAATATCCACACGGGCGTCAGTTTGGTTTGAATTGTGCTGGGGACAGAGATGGATTCGGAAGTGCCTTTTCAGAAGCACATTCATTTTTTTTTTTTCTCTTTCGTGCAGTTCATGTTTTCACATTTTAGCGCTAGATCTCTTATCTAATAGCGAAAATAAATGAATGCTCTGCTAGTTGACTGGAGATGTTTTATTTATTTGTATTGGGTAGATCTGTGCATGCCTCAATGTTTCAAAAAGCGGTGGGTACAAAATGACTGGTGGGGGCGCGTATCCTCTGTCCCCACCGAAATCAACGCCTATGAATATCCATCATAAAAGTGTCCTAGGGGGTTATTAATAAAAGCCTTCTGAAGTGATGCGTTGGTGTAAGAAAAATATCCATATTTAAAACTTTATCGACTAAAATAACTGGCTTCTGGCAGACGGCCGTACGCAAGTCTACTTACTCCAAAAGAGTAACACTTGAACTTGACGCACAACGTAGTGACGAACACGGTTGACCAGCGCTGTGTGTTTGAACCGCGAGAGGCGACAAAGCTTACGCTATCCTACATCACGTCATCGTCAAGTTTTACTCTTAAATATGGATATTTTTCTTACACTAACGCATCGCTTCAGAAGGCTTTTATTAAGCCCCTGAGCCGTTTGGGACACTTTTATGATGGATATGATGCACTTGTATGGACTTCAAAAAAATGGTGCCCATTCACTCCCATTATAAAGCTTGGAAGAGCCAGGACATTTTTTAATATAACTCCGATTGTATTTGTCTGAAAGAAGAAAGTGATGTGCACATAGGATGACTTGAGGGTGAGTAAATCATGGGCTAATTTTCATTTTTGGGTGAACTATCCCTTTAAGACGATAGAATTGTGTATATGAAATGTTATGTAAGTGAGGACTCGTTGCAGCTTTTTCTTTTATTTTTCAGGATCAACACACCCAGGAAGCAAGGAGGTCTCGGACCAATGAAAATCCCTCTCCTTTCTGACCTCAGCCACCAGATATCCAAGGACTACGGAGTCTTTCTTGAGGACCAGGGACACACACTCAGGTATTAATAAGAATAATACGAATATTTTTTATTTATGTAGCAACTTTTCAACACCCAAGGTCGCTTTACAAAGTAACAAAGAACCAAATCAACATCAAAGCACAATACACATACCATGGGCAGAAAGTAATATAAAGAAGTCGCTTACAAAGTTAGGTTAAAGATACAAACAAAGAGGGATTCAAACAAATAACACATCCATAACAAGGTATGATTTACAGACTGAGAGCTGGAGAGTAATATTCAGAGGGAAAAATGTGTTTTTAAGAGGTTTTTGAAGGAGAAGAGGGTGGATGCTTGACGAAGAGCATTTCACAACCTGGGAGCCACAACACTGAAAGACCTTGCTCTTGTATTCACCAGACTAAACTTACGGGTGACTAATAATCCCACACTAGCAGAGCGTAAGGGACGAGCAGGAGAATAAGGCTGGAGGAAGTCAGATAAGTATGTAGGAACAAGGTTATGGAGAGCTGTGAGCAAAACTTTTTTCTATTGGGCGGACATATTTCGCCACCTGAGCAAAAATATTCTTTATACCTGACCTGTACAGCATACGTAGAAACACAATGGTTTCAACATTCAGTTGTAACTTTTAACTTGAATGTGGTGTTTCTATTTTATTTGACCCGTGATGTAACTTATTGGTATTAAATCATATTTTTGAAAAACAAGCAGTTAATTAAGAAGTACCTAAATGAAGCACATTTTAGGTTACCTGATATTTTTTTCACAGTGCTGTTAACTGTACAGTCTTTACCAAGAAATCCTATGAAAAATAATTTACAAAATCTTCTGCAGGACAGTTCAATTCTTTACAATAATAGAATATAGTATGAAAGAAAAGTAAGCTGTTACACTGAGATGGTTTGGGAAAAACATAAAGTGTTTTTGTATACAGTCAATTAATTGTGTACAGGAACCATTAAACCATCAAAGTTAAATGATTGTTTATTGCTTATGAATTTCCAATATTTTCTTTAGCAGGGGGTTTCAAAGTTTTTAATGGCAATGAGCCCGTGAGATTATTTAGGCTTGTAATATAATAAAATATAGGCCTAATATAAGTGATATAAAGTGATAAGAAGTGATATAATATATCAGTTTAAATGCTTCAATTTGTTTACATATTATATTATTATAATATATAACAAACTGAAGCATTTAAATAGATCGAATAGCTAAATATTGCTATTCGCCCCCCCCCCCCCAACACACACACAAAAACATAGATTTACATTTATTCATTTAGCTGACGCTTTTATCCAAAGCGACTTACAATTGCTATATATGTCAGAGGTCGCACGCCTCTGGAGCAACTAGGGGTTAAGTGTCTTGCTCAGGGACACATTGGTGTCTCACAGTGGATTCAAACCCGGGACTCTCACACCAAAGGCTTGTGTCTTATCCACTGCGCCATCACCACCACAGATTTAAACTAATGATAGCCTATTTTGAATTTGCACGCGGGTGGGTGTGTAATTGTTACCGTTCTGTGTCCATCAACAGTTATTTCTACCACTTTAATCAAACCACTCTTCTTTAAAACATTATGATGTGATTTTATTTCACATGTTTGCGTTTCTCGTTGCCTCTCGTATTGAGCTATTTGGTCCGCACGCAAGACTCACTGCCAATCACACGTGCTCACATCATTCTCTTTCTATGAAACCTGTAAACTGCATTCACCAGTTTTCACTCTATAGCGGTTGACCAGAGCACTGAAATTATTTCTCGCTTAAAGTAACACCTGGTAATTTTTCAACCTTCATAATATATTTCCAAGTCTCTTGTGATGGTACATCGACTTACAATAGGTTGAATGACACGTCTGCCATAGCCTGACGGGGTCTGTAGCGTTTTTAATCGTACTTTTAACCTTCGGGTTTCGGGTAGTAACCGGCAAACAAAGAGAACTACAAAACTCGACTGCTTTACGGCATGTACGTCACTTCCACCTCCACCCCCACTTCCTTAAAATCGCAGGGCTGTCAAGTGTCACGCATTGAGCGTGACAGTCACTGATTTCGGTCTTTTGTCACGCTCTCCCGCCACACATTGTATTTCTCACACTGAAAAACTATTTGTAATATATTTAATATGCCGCAGCGCCCAAAACTCTGGCCGCGCCGCTCTCACTGTGGAACAGGCATGAATTCAAGCGCGTCTCCTTTGGTGTTGTTCGTCTGGTGTTAGCCAATCAGAAAATAGCACTATTGTATCTGGGTAACATTTAACGCAACAACCAATGACACCCCGTAGTCTGGGGTGTTTTTTTGTCTGCCTGACTATGTTACGGAACCACTGATTTGAAGATGTTTTATGACTCTCTAACTTCAATACAAAACAACCGCAAAGCTCTAAAGACATCAAAACTGTTGAAAAGGATACTCAATGTGTTAGAAAGATGATTGATATGTGAAATAAGATGCAGAATTTTTTTTTTTGTTTGTTTGTTTTTGTTTTTTGTTTGTTTGATTCAAAGATTCAAATGTCTCTGTATTTCCCTTTAACGTTTTCTCAAAAAAAAAAAAAAAAAAAAAAAAAAAGACTATGTTACGGAAGCTATGATGAAGTTATGATTATTTGTCTTGCCTCAAGCTATAATGCAAATCGATTTGTAAAATTTGCAGATTTATTTATGGTAGCTTGATCTTATAATATTGACGATAAGTGGTTATTATCTACCACTCAAACATTGCATTGAAGTATCATATAGATTCAGTAAAACGGTAACCAATAGACTAGGCTACTATAATGACACTGGCTTGTAAACGTGATCATCGCGATCATTTGTCGTTAGAAAACAAATAAAACCCATGAAATTATATTCGTATGACATGCTGAAATATATGCCACTGTACCTGGGATGAAGAAATTTCACACGCGACGCAAGCAGAACACCTGGATGTGACCTCCTCCTACAGTGTTCAGGGCTATCATGGTTGTCAACAAATGCACGATGACAGAGTTTACGACAATACTGTTTCTCAACTGTAGGGGGACCCCGAGAGCAAAAGTTACCTGGTGTTACTTTAAACTACAATCAAATGGATTTCCCCACACATTTCGCGTCAGTCCTCTGCGTGGCATTTTAATCTCTTCTGCGCGGCCGCGGCTTCAGGAGTGCGCGGCCTCAGCATCAGAAGTGCGCGGCCGCGCACGCGCGCAGCTTAGAGGGAACATTGATTAGTTGATTAGCAGATTATTTCAAAGCAGCTTTACAGAGATAACAGGAAAATAATGTTTCAATAAAATTAAGAGCAGTCTTGAGTTAAAGTCTTAAATGAACGTGAAGAGATGTGAGAGAATGAGGTGCGTTTGAGATCCTCTGTCAGCAGCGGCTGCTCTTAAAGCGACAGCAGCCAATTAAGCTTTCTGTCAGTAAAGTTAATCAAAGAACAAAGGTAACAGAGAAAATTACTAACTGCTCTTGACTAAAGAACTTTTGTAGCTTTAATAAGGGTTAGTCTATATTTAATCTATAATTTACGGCGTGCAGGCGGTTTGATAACTTTATTAAATTTCTGTATATAGTTCTTTAAATGTTAGACAGGAAGGGCACAGGTAAATATGACATTTATTATGGGTTTATGTGAGGATTTATTTGAAGGTCACTTAGATAATTTTTATCCAGACATCAATAGCTGTATTAGTATCAGTGAAACTGACCTTCATTCATAAAAAAGATGCCATTAAACAAGTATTTGAAATATACTGTCTTTATGTTGTTTCTATATTAATTTGGAGATTAACTATGAAATTATTACATTATAAAATCTATAAACTCGATATAAACGTACAAAAATGTAAGTGTTTTTAATTGCAATTATTCACAGAATATGTTTTGATTGAGTTCATTTTTTTAATCGATTGACAGCTTATATATATATATATATATATATATATATATATATATATATATATATATAATGTGTGTGTGTGTGTGTGTGTGTGGTTAGTCATGGATCATGTATGGCATTACAATTTTAAAACAGGCATTAAAAAGCATTAAATTTAATTTGAAGATACCTGCAGAAACCCTGGTGAGTGATCAAGCGGGCTGCAGAATTTTGAACATTGTAATCAGGGGTGTAACAATACATCGATATGGATCGATATATCGATCAAATGTCTAACGATACAATAGTAAAAATGCAACGTAAAAAACAACTAGATTTTTTCAAAAGAGTTCAGTATCGAATGGTGACATGAGGGTATAGTTACACCTGTAAAAATCATAGATGTTCAGTGAAAAATCAGAACCCTGGTTTTAAAGCATACATTGCAATATGTTTGTATTGTCTGCTGTCTTTTAGAGGTCTCTTCATCATCGATGATAAAGGTGTTCTCAGGCAGATCACCATGAATGATCTCCCGGTGGGCCGCTCGGTTGACGAGACCCTCAGACTGGTGCAGGCCTTCCAGTACACTGACAAACACGGAGAAGGTGCTGCATTTATTCATACTTTCACATCATACATAAAGCCTTCTTTTTAAACCCCCAGTTTTATCTGAGAGACATATGGTTTTCGACTTTATAATCTGAATTATAGATTATAACCGTGTTTGCTAGAGCTGCCAAAGTTAATCAATGTTTAATCTCGTTCCATCCTTAAAATATTTTAATGCAGATACAGAGTTTGAGATTAATTGTTTGAACTTAAAAACTTCAAAACAGTAGAAAATGAGTTTTCCTGTATAGCTTTATAAGAGTTATTGTCAACAAACCATTAAAAATACAGTAGTTTTCAATAATTGAAATACGGCTTAAATCTAATGGAATACAAATATTAGATGAAAAACTTGAAACTTAGAAAAGTTGCCTTGGCAACTAAATAAGTTTAAATAGCACTGAAGTTACAATAAATAAATTATAGATATATAGAATTATTTAAAAATAAACTAATAAAAATGACTAAAACACAACGAAATGACAAATTAAAATCTAGAATAGAAATATAAAAATAAAAGCAAATTCAAAATATTAATAAATACTATAACGATATATGAGTAATACTAAAATAAAACTGGTTCAGGAGTGTGATCAGATGATGAAGTGAATTATTATTATTATTATTATAATATATTAAATAATTATTATATTATTATTATTATTAAATAACATCTGGAGTATTTACATATTTATTTCTATTAATTGTGCTATGGAAGGCAATGACCAAAAACATGTGAATTCAGCTCAAAAATGGGTTATTTAAAAGATTCAATTCAGAATTAAAGTTAAAGCTTTACTCAACTAATCTAAACTAAAGTCTTTTTTTTATTTAAAAAAACATTTAAATGACTAAATAAAGTGTTAAAGGGTGTTCTTTTAAATGTATGGCATGTCAGTAGATTTAAATTACTTTTCCATGAAAAATTATACATGATGATATGCCAAAATGTTGACATGAAGATCCAGCGCTGTGTAGAGTCCAGTATCTCTGAATCATATTTTATTTAATTGATGTGATTTAAATTCTCTTAACAAATTATATAACCCAGCAAACACTTCAGAAGTATTTTTTAACAGTCAACCGTGAATCCATATGAGAGTTTTTAAAGCAAATTTTAAATTGTTCTTATATAGTTTTTTAACTTGTTACTCGCCAATAAAATAGCCTTGAAAGCTGGCATGGCTTTAAACACGAACAACCAAACCGTTGTAACAAAAATAGCTTATCATACTTGAATAAGAAGTATAAAAGCATGCACTGACATAGATGTAAGAGTTTTGTGTTTCTGACTCTGTCTGTCTGATATCAGTGTGTCCCGCTGGATGGAAGCCTGGCAGTGACACGGTAAGATCTGACCTCGATTTCAGTGCTTGTGTGAGCGCATGTACTGTATGTGTGTTTGTCTGCAAATATATACAGTATCTGTGTCTCTGTCTTTCCACACAGATCATCCCAGACCCCGCAGGCAAGCTGAAGTACTTCGATAAACTCAAATGAGGTTAATGTTTCACTGGAGGTTTTTGTTCTGGTTTGTGGCCAATCACGGTTCCAAAGTGCAGAATAAAAGCAGAGTTTTGATAAACATGTCTTCTGTTTTATCTTCTGCAATCTGTGTCTGATTGTTCGTATGCATGGAAAAGAACTGGTTTCCCATGTCATAGAAATTAATGCAATATTAGCCAATAGAAAATTCAATTGAGAAAATTCTACCGCATTCAAAGAGAGAGTTTTTGGGTAAAACTTCACAATAAGGTCACGGGTTGTTGACATTAGTTAATGCAGTAACTAACATACTAACTTTGATGTTAGTTAATACATGTTAATATTCATGTGCATTAGCTAATGTTAACAGATACAACTTTGGATCTTGAAAATGTATGAGTAAATGCTAAGATTAACATGAACTAAGATTAATAAATGCTGTCGAAGTATTATTTGTTCATGTTAACTAATAAAACCTTATTAAAGTGTTACAAATTTTGTTATTTGAGATATTTGTATTAGGGTCATTATAGTTAACTAAAAATAAAACCATAAAGTTTGCTACTTAAAGAATATAAATAGTAGCTAAAATATTTATTTTAGCCAATTGCCGAGGGTGTTTAAAATTTAAAAAAATGACAAAACTCAATATTACTAAAGCTTAAAATTAAAAATGATAAATAAAAACATATTAAAACTAACTTAAAAAAACTCAAACTACTACTTAAAACTATAATAGTATCATAATGATACTTAAATAATGCAGCTTTGTATAATGGTTTAAATCCATTCACTCCTCAGATTACTGTCTGAAATGCAAATAAAAAAAACTAAAGTTCTGTAGATTTAAATCATTAGCTTTGGAAATGCATTGGTCAGAGGTGTGGGAATCCTGAAGGAAACACACAATGGATCAGATCTGTCTGACACTAGAGGGGGATGTGGTGCAGTGTGTGACGCACAACCATCAGTCCTGACAGGAAAGGAAAGCATTAGTGTGATGCTTTGCAGCTGCTGTAATTCTAATATATTCCAATTGCGTTGAGACTGAATAGGAAACATTTGATTGTTTTTAAAGGGGTCGTGACATTTTATATGTTCCTTGGGGTTCACTTATAATGTGATGTTGCGAAATATATATACATATATGCATGCAGATGCATATGTAAAATTACGCATTCATCAACATATATAAATTAAAACTGAATGAAATGTCGACCCAGGATGAGCTACAGGACGGTGAATCCCATCCAGACGCAGTCTCTGACAAAACATGCAATTTTCTGTTTTTATGCTCAAAATGTTCTCGTTGAGTGAAACCCATATCCAAATGTTGATTAAAAAAACATTGCATGAAGTCAGAATAAAAAAAAATGTTTTGTTTGTTTTTGTGTAAAAAAGAGGGTACGCTCTCTCTTGTAATATATTGCATGGTCAGATATTCATACAACAAAATACTCTGGGAGCCATGAAATTTGTCAAAATAATCAAAAATGCTGGCGGTGGCTGAAAACATTCTTCAAAAAGTCTGTCAGGGAAAGAGTTAATGCGCAGTTTCTCAGTAAACGCCACTGTTATGATTGGCTCACTGCACAAGAAACATTATCAATGCCACTCGTAAAACATTATCCATATAAAACCGAGACCCAAACAAACTATTCACTGATGTCATATGCAAATAAACGTACCTGTGTGACATCATAGATCCTGCAATATCCCAACGAGCCATTTTTAAAGCTTGATTAAAAAAATGCTTGGTTTATGGAGGACGTTTTAAGCTATGAATCTTACAGGATGTTTTAATGGTATAAAGACCTCTTATATGTTACAAGATCAATTTGATTTCTCATGTTGTGAGCCCTTTAAAGGCCTCTATTAGTGAAACATGGGCAGCTGCCATAATAATGTCACACTGTTAAAGATAAGGCTGTTATTGACACCGTCCTACACAGATGTTAAGGCTAAAGTGCAAACATAACAGACACTAAAGTTATGTTAAATCTTTATGTTGAGTAAAGCGAATGCAGTTTTGCTGCAACTTCAGTATTATGAACTCTTTAACAGAACTGAAGTAGTGCTTTAGATGATCGTCTTAAGTATGTTCTCGTGTTGTATATTTATGTAATATCTGGGTTTCCATGGTCAGAAAATCTGGAATTTTCAGGAAGTTGCAAAGGCCAAATAAGTTAAAATCCTAAAAGTCATTGATATTTCTATAATGCATGTAATTTTTTCCAGTTTCTGTTAAACTTGCACAAATGACCTACATAAGTCATGGATATTCTTTGGTCATAAGGTGCAGGAATCTTCTAATACTTGTAATATAGGGGGAAAACAACTATAGCTAGAGTCTTGAAGTGTTTGAATGCCACGAGACCTGCAAACAAACTAATGAATTTGTATATATATATATATATATATGATAATACTCCATTATGATTCTCAAAATAGCCAGAACAAATGGACTGTTTCTTAGTAATATGAGTGCTGTGGAGAATTGCTGCTGATTTTACTAGACTGTGTTTTGGTTTATGCAGAAAAGGTCAGTCACATGTTTGGGTCAAAGGTTTAATGCGAAATGTTTTCCATGAAAAATACTGCCAGTGTCGTGCCTGGAACAATGGAAAAATCAGCATATGAAGTTACTCAGTGCAGGAAATTCTGTTGTATTATTAGCCGTTAATATCCAGTTGCATGTGCATTTTTCCATCATCACACCCATTTATTTTTAAGATCATTTTGCGTAAAGCGTATCAGAAAGAATTTTGCAGAAACACTTCCTGATGATCTGCATGAACTGTGATATCACTGAAGATGATGTTACTAATAAAAAGAAAAATAATTTTTTCCATAACAAAGTTTCCATCAAACCAACTGTAAGTCAGGTTGTGTTGAAAACACACAAGATCACATCACAGCAAAACACTCCAACCTCCTCAATCATATTGGCCCTGATTTATTAAAGCTTTGCATATATAAAATCATGTGCAAACCTGACAGAATGCTCAAATTACGCTGATCTATTTATAGTGTTTTTAATAGGATTTAAATGGGTTATTTTATAAGTCTTTGCATATTTCCCTCAACCATCATTTATATTCATGATGTGATTTTGGCTATAAATTTTGTGTTTTGTGAATTGTGGAAAATACAAGTATGCATTGACTAGGTTTTGAATTACATTTTTTGTACTTTTATTGACTGATATTTGACTTTTTGTAATGCGACTATCCACTTGTTGTTTAGCAAAAGTGTTATATTATGTATAGAGTAAATATCATGTATAATATTAATTTTATTTTTCTGTCATTATTAGTATGTATATATCGGCATATGGCCTGCTCTAGATATAGCTGACAATTAATTTTTAGATAGGCCTAATAAATAATATAATTGTCAAATATGAAATGTCTTCATCTTGCTGTATATGTGCAATTGTAATTAAATTAAATTAAATTAGTGCATCGGCCACAATTTTTTAGACTGCACTAACAAACTAATTGGTACACTTTATTATAGGTTAACCTGGATTATTATGTATTACATGACCTGCAGTTTGAATATTAAGTGCATGTTCATAAACTGGAGATTATCTTTCCAGAATGGTAAACATTAACCCATGTTGCTTTGAGTGAACAAACAAGCCCCAGTTTTCAGGAAGAATGTTTATTTTGCACTGGGAGTGGCCTGAAAGTTTCTGCCCCCATTTGAGCATCAATAAAAGGAGGAAACGTCCCGACACTGAGCACAACTGAATCTTTATCAGAACAGCCTCTGGATGCCTTTCCTAGCGAGAGAGATCCGATCTCTGACCTGTAGCTGAGGGACACCCTCTGAGAAGCGGATGAAGAAACAAATCCTACTACATTTCACATACAGAGGACTAGTGAGCAAAGGAAAAAAGAGTAAAAGAAGAAAATGGCCAATTTTATATTACGGAAAGCCGAGCCCAACGACGTGTCTGACATACTGCGACTCATAAAGGTGATAAACTCAGTTTTAAACCAGTGTTAATACAAGATACTGATGATAAAGATGTGTTTGTGAGCTCAAATGTGATTTTGAGATCTGAAGAGTTACAGTGGGCTACAAGTTAATAGTGCTGTCAAATCGATTAATCGCGATTAACCGCAGCTAACATAACAGTTTGCAAATATATAATGTGTGTGTGTATATATATATACACACACACACACACACTTTTATGTTAGATGTGATTTATCACGATTAATCGATTTGACAGCACTAGTTAGTAATCATAACTTCATAATTTTTAACCTGAATATGTCTCTTTTGTATTAGGAACTGGCAAAATTTGAGGAAATGGAAAATCAAGTTATTCTCACTGAAAAAGGTAAGTGGCTACATTTAAAAGTACACTGACTGTCAGAAGTTTGGAATAATTACAATTTTTTAATTATTCTTGTATGACAATGTATAACAATGTTTTTGAAAAATGTCTCTTCTGCTCACCAAGGCTGCATTTGTTTCATGAAAATACATTAAAAACAGTAATATAAATATAATATAAATACAATTAATGATTTCTGAAGGATCATGTGACACTGAAGACTGGAGTCATAATGCTGTAAATTAAGATTTGATCACAGGAATAAATTACATTTTACAATATTTTCACATAGAAAACTGCTATTTTAAATTGTAATAATACTTCATATTTTTACTGTATTTTGGTTCAGAAGTGAGCTGAAGAGAAGATTTTTATTATTCCAGCTTTTGAACGGCAGTGTAAAGTGAGTTTGTATCTTCTGTTACGGTGTTGTAATTGCTGTTCTGCTCCTGTAGATCTCCTGGAGGACGGTTTCGGAGATCATCCCTTCTATCACTGTATCGTGGCTGAAGTGCCTGAACAGCACCAGAGCGCCGACGGTAAGACTGAACCGGGACACGCTGCGTCTCAATGCACAATATGTTGTGTTGTTCTGCTTTTTTTGTTTGTTCCCCCCTAAATCAGTTTGAAGGGAACACACCAGGAGTGTGTTAAACTCACACGGACGCTCGGGTTACAACAGTGTTTCTGTGCGTACTGACGCAAAACAGTGTTTGGTAACACTTTGCATTGCAGTGCCCATGTTACGTATTCATGAAGGACATGCAGTTCATTAGTATTAGTTCACCCAAAAATTAGATTTTAGGAACATTATATGCACACTCCAAAAAATTATTTCCGTACTCAATATTCCAGTGCAAAACTACTAATTATCTAAACATTCTTAAATTACTTAAGATATTAAGTCTTATTTTTTTCCTGAAGAATAAAAAAAAAAAGTGAGTTTATGCTTAAAACAAGAAAAATATGGGTCAGAACAATGAACTAATTCAAATAGTTTATTTTTCTGATCTAATTGGCATATATTTGTTCTTGTCACTTAATTTTGATAAATCTTTTCAGAAAACAAGACTTGTTATCTTAAGTCATTTTGCTTCTCAAATGCATCTTGATATAAGAATGTTTAGATATTTGAACTGGAAAACGAGTCAAAAATACATAATTTTTTTGCAGTGCAACAACTTAAATTTGGGTCTGTATTTGCTGTTTGACTTCAAAAACTTGGATCATACTACATGTATAGTTCATATTGGGATTTTTGTCCTTTTTTTGTAGCTGTTGAAAAGAGTTGCATGTAAGATTTGGTTTAGAATGGCATGAGGGTGAGTAAATAATGCCAGAGTTTCTTGTTTGGGTGAACTATTCATTGAAGCAACACTGTAACATGAGCGCTGGAATGTAAAGTGTCTTTTTTGTGCATCCGAACATTCAACAAAGAGAATTTCAGTTGTTTGACATTTGCCTAGAACGCTTGTCCAATCCCCCTCTGTAATTTATTGTCTTCAGGCTACAGTCTCTTGCTTCGCCATGTACATTGCCCGTGGCGTGTACATGGATGGGCGGGGAGGTAACTGAAAGACCGGTTACAATAGTGTAACATATACAATAAACCAGAGGTAAGGCCCACAACAGCTGGGACGTCACCTGTCTCACACCACACTACAATATGCCCAAAACTAACTACTTTCTTACAGATGGATCATATGGATTTGTTACCATACTCACAACTAGGGATGGGAATTGCAAGGAATGAATGATTTCATTAATGAATCTTTTAGTAATCCTGAGGAAGAACAAATGTTTGGGAAACGATTCTAATTGCCATGATATTTTATTTTATAACTATATTCTATCTACATCTGTGGAGGAATGAATGCCATGAATGCCTTTCTAGCGTGTTTTGATTCCCAACCCTATTCTGCGGCACTGCAAAAAAAAAAAAAAAATTATTAATCAGTATTTTTGTCTTGTTTTTCTGGTATAAATATAATAACATTCTTAAATTAAGATTGTTTACTTGAGAAGCAGAATGGCTTAAGATATTAACATTCACTCTTCCAGAAGATGCGTAATAGCGCCCACTCGTATAACAGGGAAAACATGCATTGCCGGAAAATTCTGTCAATGGCGGGGAAAATTTTAAGCATAAAAAACGTACAAAATTTTTATACATTTATCAGAAAACAAGAAGTTATAACATTTAACTTCTCAAGTAAATCTACCTTGATTTAAGGGTAAGTTTACATGACAACGATGTCCTAAAATGGAAAAGTTTTTCCTTCGTGTTTTTCGCTTACAGAAGACCGCGTTATCAAAACGATCTCTGTTCACACAGGTCCACAAAAAACAACTAAAATCGCTGTATTATTCATGCCAGGCCAGTAGATGGCGATGCTACTTTGTAAAGAAACTACGTGCCTATAGACTGAACACGTAATACACATGTGCATGACGTCATCATTTTCACAAATCCAGGCTTTTGTAGTTTAACCGTGACAATAACGATATCGTTTTCAAAAACTTCCGTTTTCTTGCCCACAAAACGCCATTGTTGTGTAAATGAACTGTCAAAATGCATATCAAGTTGAAGTTTTTAAAATGATGTTGTGTAATATAATATATATTATGTTTACACAACACAACATATATATATTTGTACGGGAAAACAAAAAATACTAAGTAAGGAAAATAATTTTTTGCAGTGTGGTATGTATAAATGTTCAAATCAACACAATAAAAGTGAAAATAAAAAGTGAAATGACAGATTAATCGAAACATTGACACCTGGAAGGACGGGACTGTACTGTATGTCAGGGTTGTGAGGCCAATAAACCCACCCGAAATTGATTTCAGCAAATCGCAAACCAACAGCGTTTGTCTCCATGTAAAGTCTGTCTTATCTGTTATTTTTAAGTTGCTACAAAATGCATTCTCTTGCTGCAAACAATAGAGTGATTGAACCTTTTTTCCAGGTCATGTGATCGTTGGCTTTGCCATGTATTATTTCACCTATGACCCCTGGATTGGAAAACTGCTGTACTTGGAGGACTTCTACGTCATGAAGGAGTATCGGGGTATGCGACCTTATGCATTTATGAAATCAAATTGTTAGATTTATGAGATGTAACACACTTTTCCTTCTGCTCAAATTAGGTTTTGGAATCGGTTCTGAAATCCTGAAGAAACTGAGTGAGGTAATTTCCTTTATAACTAAAGATAACCGCATCTCTTTCTATGAGCTGTTCCTGTATGTTGTTAGAGCACATAGTTACCCTTGTGAAACAGAAGTGCACTTAATTGTGCACTTTTAGTGCACTTCAAATCTTACAAGTGTAATTTTTTAAATTGTACTTGAAGATAATATAATTTAAATGAAATAAAGGGCCACTTAAAGAAAGTACACACTTTTAGAAATGCACTTTGCAATAGTTTTACTTTTAAGTACATTTTAATTCATTACGATTTAATAATTTATTGTCGTGCTTTAAAGAAGTGCACTTGATTTGATGTGTTGACTAACTCTCTAAAGCACATGTAAAGTAAACCCAATTTTAACTGTAGTGTGTTATTTGATATTATTTCAACATCGTCATTAAAAATGTGAAATTGCAAATTAGTTAATGCAAGTTTCAAACGAAATGACATTAAAGTATATTTTAGTTTACCATAAACGCTAATCAATACATTTTAACAATATTTCAAAAACAGTAGAAATAATTATTATGAAATCGCATATTAAGATGTGCTTACGTGGGTCAAAAAAAGCACTCAAGTTCAACTGATTGCATTAAATATAAATTTAAACTTGTGCTGTCAAATCGATTAATCGCGATTAATCACATCTAACATAAAAGTATGTAATAATAGCCTATATGTGTGTATATATATATTATATATGTATAACTTCACTAAAATATACTTTAGTGTTATTTTGATTGAATGTGAAACTTGCATAAACTAATTTGCAATTTCACATTTGTAATAACGATGTTGAAATAATATCAAATAACACACTACAAACTTTTATGTTAGATGCGATTAATCGCAATTCATTTAATTGCAATCAGCATGCAATTGAGTCCGAAAACATTACATTCAGTATTCTTTTCCCGTAAAAGTATACCAAGTGTAATTCTTTTCCACAAAGCTCAAAGTCTACGATTCTAGTTGATAATTATACCCAGGTTAATGATCTAACATTATACAGCCCCTCCAATCTTCCTGATGGCAGTATATCTTGTACTAAATCAGTGTTCCCGATCATTGTCTGGTTTCCTGCAGACTGCGGTCAGGACTCGGTGCAGAAGTATGCACTTCATCGTGGCGGAGTGGAACAAACCCTCCATCGACTTCTACAAGCGGCGCGGGGCGTCAGATCTCTCTCTGGAGGAAGGGTGGAGGCTCTTCAAGATCGACAAGCAGAACCTGCTCAAGATGACCAGCGAGGAGTGAGCGGATGATGTAGTGCTTAGTTTAGTCTAAAACTGACCTTCAAACGGCATTCTGAAGCATTCAGGGTGCGATTTTACATCCAAAACCTTTCACTCCATAAAATACTCCTTACCCATAATTCTATATGGAATTATACACCCATAATTCTATATGGAATTATACACCCATAATTCCATATGGAATTATACACCCATAATTCTATATGGAATTATACACCCATAATTCTATATGGAATTATACACCCATAATTCTATATGGAATTATACACCCATAATTCTATATGGAATTATACACCCATAATTCTATATGGAATTATACACCCATAACTCTATATGGAATTATACACCCATAACTCTATATGGAATTATATACCCATAATTCTATATGGAATTATACACCCATAATTCTATATGGAATTATACACCCATAATTCTATATGAAATTATTTACCCATAATTCTATACGTCCTCTTTATATGTCTTTGTGTTTTTTGTATAAGTATAAAAAGGCTGACAAAAGTTCTATCTTTAGATGTGTAATTCCCCTCAAAATACATACATTTTGAAAAGATGACTTAGATTATATTCTTGTTTTGACGTAAAGAGATAGATGATTATTTTTCCTTTTGTGATTTAATAATTCATGCATCAGAGACTTACAATGCAATGTAATGATGTTTATATGTCGTGTTTACTTCTTTGTATACTTCATTTTAAATTATACTGGGGGGAGGAAATAAAAACGTTTCTCTTTATTCACTCCATCTTTTTAATGTTATATATATAAGAGATTGAATGCTTCCCCATTTTATACTTTGAAACTCTACAATTGCATCGCAAAAGATTAAGGCACAGACACTACATGCAGGCAAAACCATTGGTTTGGTTTAGTTTTTTCATGCACTAGTTTAAGGTTTTGGTCTATTTTGCTTCATTATGGGATCTTGTTTCAGGCTAGTGGAAAGAAAGCCTACACATATGAGTGCTTATTGTAATGCATCTATTTGCATCTGTACATTTCGATTAGAATCCATATCTTTAAAGGCAGTGATTCAGAAATCTCCACCTCAGCAGCTTTACACATCCCAAAAGGTACAGTTTTGTTCCTATCTATATTCAAAAGTTTATAGATACAAACAGTGTTTTGAGCCAAAAACACACTCCCAGAAGAGAGTCTAGAACTTGTGAGTTAAATTAGCTGGCACTTTTAGACCGGTGGACTCTGGGATTTTTATGGTAACCCCATGGCCAGAGCAAACAGATGACGTATGAACATGTTTCAAAACTGACTCACACATCTAGTCAATTCACCTTTATTTCAATAGCGCAATACAGATTGTTAGCTTTACAGTAATAACAGGAAAATGATTTAATGATGCAACAGATCATTTCAGCTGTACAGCAGCTCTAAAAGAAAATAATGTTATTTTTCAGCTGAAGTCATTTCAGTGTTGATTCAGTTCCGCTCGAAATATCATCAATTATGAAATTAGTTCAATTCGGCTATAAAGCAGCTCTAGAGAAAACCGTGATGTCGTCATCCAGCTCAGTTGAGTTCTCATGTTATAGTGTCAGTGCTGTCAAATCAATAATATTGTTGAATATTAAGTGTCCGCAACTATGTAGGCAATAGCGGCAAGGAACCCAAACTCCATCAGTGATAGAAATGGAGAAAAAAGCAGGCTTGGGTGAAACCAGGCTCAGTAAAGGGCCCGATTCTCCTCTGGCCAGATGACCCAACACAGTGTGATTGTGATTCAAATTGTGGATCAGACAAATATTTCTTCCAGTTCCGTTTGCTTGAAGACCGATTCATCACGTCAGTATTGAGATAAAGTCTGTGCTGAGGACTTGTCTGGTTATTGTGGCCTCTGCTGAGGATCTGTGCTGATATCTGTTGTTTTGACGAGCCCTTCACAGGGAGAGTGTAGTAGACACAATCTCTGCTGACACTTCAGGGATGAGCTGTGGTCATGTCTAGGCGCAGGTCCTTCATCCGATCTGGATACGGTCCGGATCCGGCTGACCACGGCATCCTCAAGATATAATTTCTATTATTATTGTTTCGACTCCAAATTAAAGGTCACTACAAATGATGTTTAAAGACAAAATCGTCTGGCTTTATTATTTATTTATGATTTAGATATTATTTATGTAATTATTATACCCTTAATTGATCACACATGTACAATTTTAGTTTATCAATTATTATTACGCACAGTTTAAATGGATAAATATATAAAGTTAATAAAAATACGCTTTAGGATCAATAGATGAAGCTCTAAAATGACTACATGTGAGCTTAAATGTTCAATTCTCTCTATACCTTTATCAACTGTATAAGCTAACTTCACAACTTTTACTTGCACTGATATAGCAAGACTTTTTCTTTTAGTTGTCCTCTTTCGTAGACAGCTGTTTTCTTCTTGCTGTGTAATTTTGTTTACATTCTTAATATTTTTCAATCTCGTAATATTCTGCAGAAGAGAGAAATGAATCTCAGTTTCACTCTTTCTCAGCATGTGATTGGCTGTTCGCTACTGATGTCACTATAAACTCAGGATCAAAGCCTGGGTTGACAGAGAAAGTTGATGATCAGCATCATAGTACCAACAAAGCCTGGTTGGATTGGTTGGGTTTTGTCAACTCGAAACTAATCCTGTAACCTTCAGTTAGCTCCAGAGGTGGACAAAGTACACAACTGCCTTACTTGAGTGAAAGTACAGATACTACTGGTCAAATATTACTTTATTACAAGTAAAAGTTGTAAAGACCGATTTGTACTTAAGTCAAAGTAGAGAAGTACACGTTTTTAAAAGTACTTAAGTATCAAACGTAAAAAGTGAATGTCAATGCATTGTTTTATTATTGTTGTATTGTTTTATGTAATACTTACAGTACCTTATGCATCTGAATCTATGCTTGCCCTCATGTCAATATCACATTTATTTCTAGAACACAGTTCCAGTAGTGGGATTGAATGTGAGATTGAATAAGTGCACTCAATAACATCCACAATGGTTTCGATCACCCAAATGGCTGTTCCCTCAAATAATCCCCTATTTAAATTTTGTTGGCTTTTAGTATGCATATGTTAGCCTTACTGTTGTATCTATAGGCTAGTGTGCTCCAAAACAATGACAAAATTCGCATTTAGAAGACCAAACCCAACGTTGAAAATGAAAATCAGGCTGATGTCAGAATCCAACGTCAGATTGACGTCAATCCGACTTTCATTTCCAGCCAAAATCATCCACTGACTGACGTTACTACTTTCTACTCAAGGACCTTGACAGAATTCTAGTGGAGTAAAAAGTACGATATTTGTCTTTCAAATGTACTGAAGTCAAAGTAAAAAGTTTCCAGAAAAAATAATACTCAAGTAAATGACAGATACTAAAAAAGTGTACTTAAGTACAGTACTCAAGTAAATGTACTTTGTTACTATCCACCTCTGGTTAGCTCTCAGTCTAGGGGCCTGTACCATGAAGCCGGTTTAGGTGGCTAGCCAGCTATGCTTCAGTTTAGTTTGCGACAACCCTGGGTTTTAGGGACCATGAAAGTGGTTTGGCTTTAAGCAGTGTCAATCGCAATAGTAACTTACGCTCCACGGCTAACCTGGTCCGGGGCAGGTTATGTTACAGACAAGAGGTTGCAAACCGAACTTGGACCAATTAGCTGTGAGCAAAGTGTCACATGACTGATGCGATAAAGTCACTCCACCTGTTTCTACTCCAAATTAAAGGTCACTACATAGCAAAAAAAAATGTAATTTTTTTTAAAGACAAAATCGTATAGTTTTTAGTGATACTTATTTAGATAAATAAATTTTGTATGATTTAGATATTATTTATGTAATTATTATACCCTTAATCGATCACACATGTACGCAGTTTAAATGAATAAATATATAAAGTTAATATAAATACGCTTTAGCATCAATAGATGAAGCTATAAAATGACTACATGTGAGCTTAAATGTTCAATTCTCTCTATACCTTTATCAGCTGTATAAAATAACTTCACAACTTTTACTTGCACTGATATACAGTAGCGAGACTTTTCTTTTAGTTGTCCTCTTTCATAGACAGCTGTTTACTTCTTGCTGTGTAAATTTGTTTACATTCTTAATATTTGTATTTAATAAGTGAATTATTAAATAATTCACTGGTCTCGCTGCTTCTCTCGCGAGAAATTAATCTCAGTTTCATTCCTTCTCAACGTGTGAATGGCTGTTCGCTACTGATGTCACACCGAAACTCCTAAACTCAGGATCAAAGCCTGAGTTGACAGAGAAAGTTAATGATCAGCATCATGGTACCAACAAAGCCTGGTTGGATTGGTTTGGTTTTGTCAACTCAAATCTAATCCTGTAACCCTGAGTTTGTTCAACTACCATCATACAGGCCCCAGATGTATTACAGTCTGTTGTTTGCTCTCTCAGATATTTCTGAGGAATTCCCGGGAACAGAGCCAAACTGAATGGGAATTACAGGTTTATTTGTAAAGGCCTGCTCCTGTGGGCAGATGAAATATGTCACAATTCCAGGTTGTGTTTGGATTTTCTGTTTGTATTTCTGATCAGTTCCTATGTTTATTTATTCATATTCCCACCACTCCTTGTTTCTATGGTTACTGTCTTCATTAGGTCATTTGGTTCAGCTGTGTGTCATTAATTATCCTGTTTAGGTCATTTGTTTATCTCATGTATATATTCCCTGTCAGTCTCTGTCTGTTCTCGTTAACGTTTGGTTGTGTGTTTTCTCCTGGTTCCTAAGTGTTTGATGATTAAAGTCTTTCTTGTGAGTATTTCTTAGTGTTACGTAACCGTGACACGGTTTTTGCTGTTGTTTTTTAACTCTGAAATACAGAAGAAGAATTATCCAGGAAATGTATAAATATGTGATGCAGGTTCTTTCTTTCTTGAGTGTTTCAGTTGTGCTGGTCTAAAGGAAACGCAGAGCTGTGAAAATAACAATCCCTTCCTTCCCTGTGACGTCTGAGACATCCTTGCAAACAATTGCTTTATTTATTCAGTGCTTTATTGTAGCCTTATTTTCCAGATATTCAGAAATGCATGAATGCTTTTGTTAGGTCAAGTATTCTGGAAATGACTCTGTATCCTTAGGAAACTCTTATAAGTCTCTCAATGAGGACTTCCAGATGAGGGCGGATGTGAATGAGTCAGTGCTGATTATATCCCATTCAGAAATACAGTCCGGCTCAAGGACTGAAACTGTAAACGGAAGAACACTTGAGATATTGTGCTGAGATATAGACTTCTGCCAACATTCAGAGATCATGGGGCTAAAAAAAGTTTGCATGTTTTTTTCTTTTATGGCTCTTATAGTGAGAATATGGATCTCTCACTAGAGGAGGAAAAACTGTTTTATTCAGAGGCCCAAACTGAGCAAATATACACAATTTTGTGCAGATGCTGATATATGTATGTGTGTATATATATATATATATATATATATGTATGGATAATCAAATAAATGTAAGTTCTTTCAGTCCAGTAAATGTCCATCTAGAAATATTACGAACCATATCAAAGTTATTCTTATATTTACTTTATAAAAATCATTAAGCACTGCATAAAATATGTATTTTGCATTGCAAAGACATTATTATACTGTTAAAAATCGTATCTAACTTGACTATTCTTGGAGTAAACATTATGCAACTATCAACTATTTACTATATGTCTATGCCTCGTTTTTTATAGTACCAGTCAAGTATATAGTGGATATATATATATATATATATATATATATATATATATATGTGTGTGTGTGTGTGTAAATGTTTGTATTATATTTACATAATGCATATACGTATGCAATTTTTAGACTGATCATAGCTTTAAAAGACAAGGGAAATAAAGGTATTTAAGGTTATTATGCCTTTGAAATGTCTATCGTTGCACACAGAGCAACGATACATTATTGAGCAATGATATTATTGCCTCTGTATATAGCAATATCTAATAGTGACATCAATCTCCATTATCAAAAAACAATGTCCCTACTATCCATAAATCTACAGACAAAGCATCATCAGCTTAGTTGAATCACAAATGATAAATATGGAAATATTATTTTAATATATCCTGTTTTCACTCAGCAGTGGTGTTCGTCTTTGAAGTTTTACAGTTTCTTCATGTGAAGCATGTGATCTCATGTCTGTAGAGTTTCTGTGCTTGTTCCTGCAGCACGTGATATAAACACATCAGCAGTAAATATGTCATATTTTTGAGTGAACTTTATGTGTAAATGTTTAGATTCCATCACCATAGCTGCCAATTATAAAATATCATGCAAATAAAAAATACGTTGAATGTAAAAATGTGTGCTGAGCTAGCAATCTGTCATCATCAACAATAATAAACAAAGCCTGAAAATATTTTAATTAGAATGCAGGCCTACAATCACACAAAGTATTTAAAAAAAGTTCAAGCTGTACGTAGCAGTTGGGTTGGCCAACAGGCTTTGATGCAAACTGTGAAATATGTTGTTCATGTCTTGGCTTGATATAATGCTACCATATGAGAACGAGACAATAAAGCAAAGTATTCTGCAGTCAAATAATATTTTGATTTGTATCTGATGATGCTTTTGTAGTTTGATATATATGCAAAGGGTCCAGAGGACTAAAACCCATATTGAAAATCTGGGATTATAATCCAATATAAACAAATATTGACTTTTTTCGTCTTCTATAGCCAATCTTTTTCTTTTAAATTAAATACTTTTTTTTTAAATACTGTTATACTAAACTGGGAAGGGGCATAGGGGGCACTTACATATTTCTGTCCAATTGTTAGTTTAACTGCTTCTAATTTCTCTCATTTGTAAATCGATTTGGATAAAAGCGTCTGTTAAATGATAACATGTAAATATTTAAACATTTAAAACAAATAAATGGTTCTGCTAAAAATAAAAAATATAAGATTATTTAGTAACATATTTAGTGTCGTTGAATCGTGCTATGTTGGTTTAAATTGCAAACTTGACACAATATCCGAAACTACTGTTTCTTTGATCTGGTTCGAACTAGTTATCTTGCTGTAGGCTACTACTGATGTGAGTCAACTCACTCAGTACTTCCGGTTATGACGTCAGCGCCCCGCATATAAATAGCGCTCGAGCTCAGCGTTGAGACAAAGCGCTTCCGGCGACGACTTCATGTAATTCTTCACTGACAGGGTGAAAAACCCAGACTTTCTGCTGAGGGTAACCCCCTTGGAACCGAATGAAGAAACAAATCTTACTACATTTCACATACCGAGGACTAGTAAGAAAAGGGAAAAAGAGTAAAAGAAGAAAATGGACAAGTTTATATTACGAAAGGCCGAGCCCAAGGACGTGTCTGACATACTGCGACTCATAAAGGTAAAAACAGACCTACGGCGCATGCGTAAAACATTTCACAGAATAATTATTAGTCTAACGTTTAAATTAAGAAAATGTAACGTTCTGGTAGTTTGTGGAATAATATACGCCGTTTAATTTTAGGAACTTGCGAAATTTGAGGAAATGGAGGAACAGGTCGTCCTGACCGAGAAAGGTACAGGATTCGGTCTCCGTCGTTTCAGTGTATGATATTTATGAATGTTTTTGAATGTATGATGGTTATTTAGGCCTGTTTATTTTTCAGAGCTGCTCGAGGACGGTTTCGGGGATCATCCGTTTTATCACTGCGTCGTCGCTGAAGTACCGAAGGATAAACAGTCTCTTGAAGGCAAGTTAACAACATCAGTGTTTATTCCCCAAGATTAATTCTGAACTTTTTTTATTTATTTATTTTGAATCAACAATGTTACAGCTAATGTTACTTTTACGATAAAATTGTTACAATCTTTCTGCGTCATGTTTTGGAAGTGACGTCAGACCCGCTGAATCAGCTCAAGTTACTCTCTGTTCTCTTTAACTGTTAAACCCTGGTGTACTAACCATCCTCATGTTTTTTCACTTCAGGTTATACAGTGGTTGGCTTTGCTATGTACTACTTTACCTATGACCCCTGGATTGGGAAGCTGCTTTATCTGGAAGACTTCTATGTGATGAAGGAATTCAGAGGTATAAAGAGATGCTACCTGTTGCTGTAAACAAAGAATTGCTTTGAAATGGTCATGTATAATATATCATATCTATTTATTTATTTCCCTACAATTCAGGTTATGGGATGGGCTCTGAGATCCTGAAGATGCTAAGTGAGGTATGCATAATGCATTACACAACCTTAAATATTTGTCTTGTTATGGGTCAATTTTAAAGTCATTTAAACACCTTTATTCAAATGTTTTTGTGCGTAGACGGCAGTGAAGACTCGATGCAGCGGGATGCACTTCATCGTGGCCGAGTGGAACACGACATCCATCGAGTTTTACAAGCGGCGCGGAGCATCGGATCTCTCCCACGAGGAGGGATGGCGTCTGTACGAGATCGACAAGTGCAACCTACTCAAGATGTCATCCAAGTAGACGCCAGTGCAGAAGAAACTGTTTGATAAAGGAGGATTTTAATAGAGTAGACCAGTGTTTCCCAATCCTGATCCTGGAGGCACACCAGCACCACAACTCACACACTATACAACTCTTCCTAATCTGAGCTAAAGACTAGAAGTAGAAAGGAGACCTCCAAAATGTGCACTGTTGCTGTGCCTCCAGGAACCGAGTTGGGAAACACTGGAGTAGACGACAATCATTGATACACCTGCAATGTATCATTTACAATAAAGCTTTTACTTTAAGAAGGAGACTGAGTGATTGATCACTGATTTTGGTTTTGGTAAAGGTGTTGGATCAGCATGTTGTCAAAAAGAAACACTAGCAACTTATGTTTTGTTTCAGTGTTTTCTATAAGTTATTTCATCTTGACTTGTTGAAAGTAAGTTTCTTCTAACAGACCGGTTTAAAAAGCAAGTGTGTTGGACTTGAAGACCGATGACAAAAAAACGCAAGAGTGATTCGAGAGCAGACGGCTACATGTGCTTTCTAAATCTCTCACGCTGCTTTGATGTCATAAAACACAAGTCGAACATCTAATGACATCCTTTAATCATATGATGCTGTTTGGAAACCTGTTAAAATCAAGAAGAAACCAGTTTAGTGGTGGTTTTGTTGCTTCCATTTGCAGTTTCGTTTTTATGTTTGTATAGAAAGAGGAAGTTCAGAGTGTTCCGACTCAAACGTGCTAACCCCAAATATAATGTTTCCTCTTGAACCATAGATGTATATACTTGTTGTAAATCACAACACACTGTGTGTATATATATATATATAATTTATTAAGGTACACCAGTGCATTTAACACAATCCCAGTAGTTAAAAACATTGCAGACTAACGCCTCTGATGATCGACAGATGAAAGAGGAAGTGGCTAGTGCAAAAGTATGTCATAACAGTGAGCGAACGATGGAGATCTTATCTCTGCTGTACAGTAACAACCTGACAGTTGATTATGTACCTATAAACAAACAAACACAGCAAGGGAAAGTCATGATTTCTGAGAAAGTGAAGATTTAGTAGTACTGTGAATAACAAAACACACTTAAACATGCCTGAATGTCATCGCATTAGAGAGCAAAATATTAAACTAAGTAACATTTATTTCAAATAAAACCGTTAAAGAGATAGTTCACCCAAAAATGAAAAAGTTGTCATCAATCTCAAGTTGAATCAAATCTGTATGAGTTTCATTCTTCTGTTGACTACAAAATAAAACATTTTGAAGAATATTGGTAATCAAACAGTGTTATTTTTCCTACTATGGAAGTCAATGACCACTATCTTTCAACAGTCTGAGTACAAATCTTCTCTAAAATATATTTTGTAAAGACACTCATACAGGTTTGGAACAACTTCAGGGTGAGTAAATGATGACAACATTTTCATTTTTGGTTGAACTATCCCTTTAAAGCAAAACATTTAAAGATAGGGCAAAGAAGGTATTGTGATTGGATGATGTTGTTAATGTGATTCGCTACACCTGTGTAAACTGATTTTATACATTCACTAAAAATAATGGAAGTGCAAAAATGGGTCAGAAAAGTGGATTTCAGTGGTGGACACTCACTTAATAAGGTAATCTGGCAATTTTACTACCATTTAACAAGTTTTATGTGTCAAGAATTCTCAATGCAATATGGAAAAGGGCTTGATGTGACTTCATAAATGTTGTTTATTCATTTTGTGCAGCTGTGTTGTGTTTCCACGCTGTTTGTAATGTTAAATATTTTGTACCTAAGCTTTGGTCTCCCCGCTGGAAGTCTTTTCTGCTTGATCCTATAAAAAGACAAAACAAAGTGAAAGTGTCACAATATCTGCAGCTCAAACGGTACAACGTGGCTCTAGAAATGCCAAGGCACTTCGATTCCCAGAGAAAGCACAAACTAATTAAAACACGTATACCTTGTATAAGGAAAAGACAAACTCACCTTCTGCTGAGGCTTCTTTGAGGCCGGTGTGTTTCTGATCAGCTTCTCCACGGACACATAAGCCTGAAGCGCCAGCTCGTATATGGAGTCTCCTGTGTTCTGTGTTGTGGGGAGATTAGAAACAATCACTTCAGTGTAAAGAGTCATTCACACACACTGGGATTTCTTTCACCTCACTTATTTCACTAGATGTATTGTTTGTAGTAGTGTGTGTTTCAACTGCCAAATGCCCTGATGTTATTGGAGGATTACACAACTGGTCATAGCTGTTGGGAAACTGGTCTAAATGGGATGCATTGCCAGTAAAAATATTACAGTAGTCAACATTTGAAGTGGATCAAAAAAGTAATTTTTTTTAGGTTTTGTTCAAAATTCATGTATAACTTTGATTAAAAAATGTTTTGATCCACTTCAAATGTTGACTACTGTATTTTATTATGTCACAACAAATGTGTTTTCTTGCTGCTTAAAATTTGATATGCATGATAAACAGGACTTTCAATGTATGAATTAAACTCACTCAGAATGCCAATAATGCATGACAAGGTTTGTATATATATATATATATATACTTCTAAAGTGATTTTTGTGCTCAAATAAATTATTTTATTATGAGCATTATGTCTTGTTTTCCAGTACAAATTCGAAACCTTCTTCAAATTAATGGTTACTTGAGAATTAAAACGACATATTGCGTCTTGTTTTCTGAAAAATGTATCAAAATATATTTTTTGCATAACACAAGGAAAAAAACTGCAAATGGGGTCAGAAAAATACCCCCCCCCCTTTCAATTAAGTTTATTTTTCTGACCCCATGTAGTTTAAAGCCTAAACTAACTTAATATCTGATGTAATTTCTGCTTCTCAAGCAAATTTATTTTGATTTAATAATGTTTAGATATTTGTACTGGAAAACAAGTCAAAAATGCTCAGTAAGATTTACGCTGTTGTTGCAGAGAATGACATATCTCCAAGTTACTTGCAAAAATTGTGCTAGTCAGAATACAAGGCTATGTTTGAATGGCCATCAATGAAGAAGTGCAATGCATTTTGGGGCCAGATGGTGTAGTAGTGTAGCAAACTGCAATAATCCAGCCTAACCTTGAGCACATGACGTGACCCGAGGGGCATCGGGGTGAAATCTGCCTATTTTGGGCTGTTTAATGTTTTTAACCAGTGACCCCGCTGGCTGTTCAGGACGTATCTATCAGCATATCTGACAGGACGAGGACACGCAGCGCCGAAACTGCCCTTTAGAGAGACTCTAATATGAAAGCGGTCGCTCGTGCCATGATGTGTGTTGACAGGGATTCAGCAGGACGCGTGTGACGCCGAGAGATAGCGAGAGAGGTTCACACCACTTTCCACTGCAAAGACCATGTTAGTTACTATCAAAACAGACATTGGGCTGATAATAAACGCAGTGTTGATGCACATCCCAGCGTGAGCTTCAGCTTGTGTCCTTGGGAGTTGTTAGGAATGTGTTTCAGCTGCTGTTTTGGTGGAAAGTTACAGATCGTAACCTCGCCTCACCCTTTTCCTCCTCCTCTCGATGCGGTCCGCTTAAAAACACTGTCCCGCATGATGATAACATCTCACGACCCTACAGCCAATAAAAATAGACGGCACACAGGAACTGGATATACGCCTACCTTTGCGATGGTCACTGCCTCTTGTGGATAATACATGGAAGCTCCCACAGCCATTAAACCAGTAGGGTAGACCAGTCTCTTCAGCCTGGAGCCTTCAAGGGCAAAATAAAGCACAAAAAGTTTGATGTCAGTCAGATTTTATTCATTTATTTTGAAAGAAATGAATCGGACATTACTATTTATCAAATAATTCTGAAAGCAAAATGCATCTGTTTCCACAAAAATATGAAGCAGCACAACTGTTTTCAACACTGATGATAATCAGAAATGTTTCTGAGCATCAAATCATTATATTAGAATGATTTCTGAAGGATCATGTGACACTGAAGTCTGTAGTAATAATATTTCACAATTTCTAATGTATTTTTTTAATCAAATAAACGCAGCATTGGTGAGCAGAAGACACTTCTTTCAAAAACATTAAAAATCTTACCCGACCCCAAACTTATGAAAGGTTATATATTTGAAATATCAGTGGATGCAAAATCACAAATAGATGTTTTAGGTCAGTTCAGATTTTGGTCTCTTTAATGAAAAGCAGAAATGCATCAATAAAACTTTCACTACCTCTTCCAAGGAAAAGGCCCAGGATCCCGGCAAAGCCGATGATTCCGGCTCTGGGGTAAAACTCAGGCGGAGGGTTCTTCAAATAGGCATAACTGTCTGGATTACAGGGCAAAATATTCACTTAACTGATGTAAGTTTATAGAAAAAGTAAAAAAGCATGTTTTCTTTGTGTTCATGTGGGAAAGTGTTTGCTTACTCTGCCCAAACTGTACAGTGCCGTCAACCTTGGGTTTCACCGTCCCATATACGCCCTGAGATTCAATGCAAAAACACAATGCTACTCTTACACTGTTACAGAATCCAGAAATGAGGATCACTAGTTGCTTTTACTTTATTAGAATCACTGCGAGAATGAAATGCCACACCGTGAGAAAAGACCTAGTCTGACAGTAGATCATGAGAAAAGCATGACCGCTTTTACTTTCATTGCAACCAAAGCAGCAAGTATGAAGCAAGATGAATGGTTGATAACACTTTATATACAGTATAATGCATTATACGATTATTTTTAATGCATTATGCCTTGTAATGCACCTTATTATGCATTATATCGTCTCATGTATAATTGTAACCACAGTTATAATGCATTATATAATACTTATCTATTCATTGCTACACCTTTAGAAAGTATTATTATGCATGACAAACAACTAATTTCAGGCATGACAAGGAATCTGCACATATTCTAATGCATTGCAATTATCTATGAAAAGAAATAATGCATTATCACATACATTATGAAAACCTTTATAATGCATTATACATAAAGGCTTTAAAATATGACATAATGACAGTCCAAAAGGTTTATTACTGTACTTTATGTCTAGGTTATATTTTGATTATTTGCTAAATGCATGCACCTCCTGGACAAATCTTTATCAGAAGCCATAAACCCATAATGCATGACCAAGAGTCTATATCTTATCAGATAGTCTGCTATATGTGCTCTAAGAGATAAGACAATATAGATATATGAATATGCAAAAGTGAAGCACTTGAGCTTACTAAGGACAACTATTAAATGCATACTAATTAATAATTAAACCAAATGGAAAAAAATGACAGAAGGCTTTGGAAATTTCCTTAGAGTTCATATGTGCGCAAATGTTATTGTTCACTGAAACTATTTAAAATATTTTAGTTAAATGAAATAAAGTTGAAAAAATAAAATACAAATTTTAGATTTAAAGTTTAAAATTAGAATAAGAAATTAGAAATGTTGCTTTGGCAACTAACTGAAACATGTTTAAGTAGGAATACTTCAATTATTATAACTAAAAAGATAAAATAAATAAAGCTAAATAGAAATAAAGACAAAATTACAAAAAAAAGTGTTAAATTTTAAATGAATACTATACTACTGTGTCATACTAAAATTACACTGAATTGTGTGGTTGTTTATGAATTATTGTCGAATTGCATTGTTTTAAGCAAATAATATGAATGTAGGACCTTCAGACATATTAGCATATTTCAAGTTGAAGTGTGTGATTTCATGTGGCTTTACCAAATGGGATTGCAAAAACAATGACTGTTTTCAAACAGGTCCTGCTGTACACAATTGGTCAGACAAAGAGAGTCCCACACAAACTCACAGCATTGGGTACAGCAGGGCTCAACATGCTGACATAATCAAATTCAGCAGAATTTCACTTATTTTCAAGGGGTTCTGCTTTCAGATGTGGGTCAGTGTGTCCTTTCCTCAAGTGTTTTATGCCAAGTAAAACTGTGTAGAGTTGAACCGAGAGGGCAGAGTGACAGGGCAAGACTGGCAATGAGTCAAACGCTTTATCAGCTGCTGTAAAGTGCAGTGTCTGCAGTTCTCTGACTGATAACATGCTATATTTCATCATTATGATCCATTTTCCACTTTGTGATGTTAGTGGACACTCTTTATTCACACACTGTACAGCAAAAAAGCTGTAAAAGCAGAGAATGTCCTGCACAGCTGATAGCAGTGTTGTCCATCAGAGGCCTGTTGCATGAAGCCAGTTGAACTAACTCTGAGTTTCAGAGTAGGTTTAGAGTCGCCAAACTTCAAACAAATCTAAACGGGTTTCGATCAGGTTCGGCGGGCTCACAGTACTCTGCATCAACTCAGTCCATGCGTCTCAATGAACGCACTATCCATCCTAAACAGTATGTGACATTGGAATAAGTGTGTCCCAAAGTGTAGTATGTTAAAAAGAATATGCCTTGTATAGTGTCCTATTTCCGGTAGATTTTCGAAGTGCGGATCGGTGCTCACTCTAATGGCTAATATTGCCATTAGCAGGATTGCCATTGGAGCAGGATTGCCATTGGAGGATTCGGTTCAGAACTACAAACACGAGTAAAGTGTTAAGAAAAACTACAAACATGGCGGATGTGATGGTTAAGTAAAGTAGAGAGGTTTAGATAAAGAGATTTGAGTGACTAATAACTAACATTTAACCTGATAAAAATATTTATTTAATGTTATCCGTGTTATATTTGATCTGCAACATGAACTTCTATAAAGATCCGTTTCGCCATTAACTTTTAAATGCATTATGCAAAACAATTAAAGACCCGTGACTGGCATATCAATGTGCTACTGCTTTTCTCCAATACGGTAGGAAATTAAATTAAATTAAAAGTGGAGGATGTTAACTGTGAGAAGATGCAAAAAAGAACATTTCGATTTTATGGCGTGATCGTATGTCCAACAGCTTGTCTACTCTTCTGCTATACACTCAAACGGATGTACTTTCTCTTTACAAAAAGAGTACATGCTTTTAGGGCGTAGTGTAAGTAGGTGAATTGGGACGCAGCGAACAGGCAATCACATGGATTCACTTCTCGTGAGAGTCAGCGCAATTCACTTCTCTGTTGAAGGTTAAGCGAATGTTATGAAAAACATCATGAATTTAAACGCATTTACAAGGCAGGAATAAGTTTGAGTTTGAGAATATGGCAGATATAAAATATCGGACTATGATAAAGCGTATGCCTATTCTATTGAGCTCTTTAAATTATTTAAATTCAGTTGCATTTATAGTCTAAAAACTTTATATAATAAAGTTTTTATTTATATATCACTAGTTGATTGATTAACATGGCATAATTTATGCTGAAAGGGAACATTTTGAAAATGTTGTGAACGCATTATTTACGATCAGCCCGAGGCGCAGCACTGACTGGAACGAGGCTTTGTCTGAACAAGTGCAAAAGCCAGAGGGTTTAAAAACAGCCATTGTTGATGCAATAGACTTTGGTACGTTCATTCACTTATAAAGACAAATGTAGGTCTCTGGGCCACACAGTGCAGAAATCTGTCCTTTGCACAAGCAAACACAATGGTTATCTGCTCGGAAATGAAGCATACTAGCTTACTGTTTACTGCATAGAGTACACTGAATACTGCCTACTATTTCTAATAATACAGTAGTCAACATTTGAAGTGGATCAAAGTTGTCCTAAGACAAAAACGGGTATTGTTCAAAATTCATGTACAGGTGAAACTCGAAAAATTAGAATATCGTGCAAAAGTTATAATTTTGATGATTATGGCTTACAGCTTATGAAAAACCCAAATTCAAAATCTCGGAAAATTAGAATATTACATGAAATCAATAAAAAAAGTATTTTAAATACAGAAATGTCGGCCCTCTGAAAAGTATGATCATGCATATGTATATAATTATATATACTAAATGTATTAGTTTCACCTTTGAATTACTGAAATACATGAACTTTTGCACGATATTCAAATTTTTCGAGTTTCACCTGTATAACTTTGATGAAAGGTTTTGATCCACTTCAAGTGTTGACTAGTGTAGTATGTGAAAACACTTCATTCCATCATTATTACGCTTCATTCTTGTCACATAACCTCATTAGATTATTTTCTATGCAGTAAAGCTATTCTGAGCATATCCAGGTCAGCGAGCAGCGTGAGTGACGGCGTGTGCAAGTGCTCATGGGTACCTGGACTGTGTGTTTGGCCGAGCTGGCCGTTTGCTGGACGCGGATCAGACCCACCAGAAACCAGGAAAATCAGAACCGCAACGAAGAGGAACCAAATCATTCAAATTATTATAAATCATCATGTAAAATCACAGATTATAGGAAAGAGCTGCATTCCATGATTGATCTCTAAACATTCAGAAACTGTGACGGCTCATTTGCTTCTCTTCAAGTAATGTTCAGATTAGGAGACATGATGTTGATTAGCACAGAAAATAATCTGAACTTTCCATTTAATTTTGTAAAAACAATCAAAACTCATGTTCTCCTTGTAAACAGTTCCTCTCTTGTACGCTTGCATGTACCAGATTCATTTGTGAGCGCATTACTGTACACATGAGGAAGTAATTTTCTATGCCTAATAAACTAAAAGCTTTCAAATGCACAAAAATATTATAGAATGCAGCTCTAATTGACAATTCAGACACCAAAAATAATTTTTTTTTTTTTTAAAGTGAATTTTGAGTGTTTGGAAATATCAATTAGGCAAGACAGAGTTTGATTTTAGTAGTCAATTAGATTTTAAATATATTTATTGATTTCTTTTTCTACTAATATTATTATCCAGTATGAGTGTAATAGATTATTTTAGTTGAGTTAAACACGTTTGAATCTCATTTCATCCTAAAAATCAAAAGCAGGAATAGAAAAATACAACATCTAGTTTTAGGACCATTCAGATTAATAATATTACTAATAATTTTGCATTATGAAATTACACTGTTTTTTTTTAATGGGGAAAATATATTTCATCCCAAATAAAAAACTAAATCATATTATATATGATCTGGACTTGATTTTGTAAGAGATCCTGGCTGATTGGTGGTAAATGATTGAATTATTCTAGTGAGTGTTGTACATGATTGTAAAGCGTTTCTGGTGTTGTAGATAATTATTAGGAACATATTCTGTCATGAAATGAAGAGATGGAGCGATAGAAAAGCCATGCAGAGCAGATTAGCCAACATGCTGCAACTTTAGTTTACTGCAGAAATACACAAGTGCAATCTGTTTGAATGATACGAATGTGTTGTCCAGTTCAGAAGATCAATACTCTCTGCTGTTGTAGAGCTAGGACAGAGAGTGTGTGACGCAGGTGTGTGTGTACCTGACACCAGGTGACATAAGGTTGTGCTAGTTTTCTCAGTGTGGAAACAGCTTCTTGCACCGGCCCGGTCTCCGGCTCCACATGCTGGATCTTCTGCGCCGTCGTCGTCGTCGTGTACAGAGACAGCTACGAGAGCAGTGTGTGTGTGTTAGAATCACCATCACTTCCTTAACATCAAACTCTGGTTTGTAATGCTGATCCGTCAGGTTCTGATGAACCTCTGAGTCAAATTTCCTCCCAAAGTCAAAGGAAAAACAATGAAAATAGCAATGAAACTCTAGGACTTTTTTTTTACGATTTGTTGCATTTTGACATTATTTTCATGACAATTAAAGCTCCAGTAGGTAGCTTTTGTAAACAAATATTTGTTAAAACTGTCATTATGTCCTGAAAGTAGAATATGAGACGGATAATCTGTGAAAAAAATCAAGCTCCTCTGGCTCCTCCCTGTGGTCCTATTGCCATTTGCATAAATACATCGCTCCCGGTCAGAAACAACCAATCAGAGCCAGGTGGAATGTCTTAGCAGTGTCAATCACGCTCGTGTACGCGCTGATCACCACTCTCTTGCCCAGCGCGAGCGCGTACCGTCGTTCGTGACTCTCCTGTTCGAACTCGTTCATCCAAATGAACAAATCTTTTTTCGAGTCATATCGTTCATTCAACGAACGAAATGACTCGAAAAAAGATTCGTTCATTTGGACGAACGAGTTCGAACAGGATCACGAACATGCATCACAGAACAGAGCAAGGCGAGCATATGCTTATAAACCTTAAAGTTTTTTATTTATTTTTGAAATGACCGATCATTTCGCTAGATAAGACCCTTATTCATCGTCTGGTATCGTTTAAAGCCCTTTCAAGCTGCGCTGAAACTGTCATTTGGTCCTTGAAACGTTTGTGTCGTTGTGATTGAAGTACATTATATGGAGAAAAAGCCTGGAATGTTTTCATCAAAAACCTTCATTTCTTTTCGACTGAAGAAAGAAAGACATGGACATCTTGGATGACATGGGGGTGAGTAAATTATCAGCAAAAGTTTTTTTTTAAAGTGAACTAATCCTTTAACGTTATCTTAGTACCTATTTATAACTAATAGAAAGGGGGGGGAGCTGTGGAGGGAGGAGCTGTGGAGGGAGGAGCTGTGGGGGAGGAGCTGTGGGGGAGGAGCTGTGGGGGGAGGAGCTGTGGGGGAGGAGCTGTGGAGGGAGGAGCTGTGGGGGGAGGAGCTGTGGAGGGAGGAGCTGTGGAGGGAGGAGCTGTGGGGGAGGAGCTGTGGGGGGAGGAGCTGTGGAGGGAGGAGCTGTGGGGGAGGAGCTGTGGGGGGAGGAGCTGTGGGGGAGGAGCTGTGGGGGAGGAGCTGTGGGGGGAGGAGCTGTGGGGGAGGAGCTGTGGGGGAGGAGCTGTGGAGGGAGGAGCTGTGGGGGGAGGAGCTGTGGAGGGAGGAGCTGTGGGGGAGGAGCTGTGGGGGGAGGAGCTGTGGGGGAGGAGCTGTGGGGGAGGAGCTGTGGAGGGAGGAGCTGTGGGGGGAGGAGCTGTGGGGGAGGAGCTGTGGGGGAGGAGCTGTGGGGGAGGAGCTGTGGAGGGAGGAGCTGTGGGGGGAGGAGCTGTGGGGGAGGAGCTGTGGGGGGAGGAGCTGTGGGGGGAGGAGCTGTGGAGGGAGGAGCTGTGGAGGGAGGAGCTGTGGAGGGAGGAGCTGTGGGGGAGGAGCTGTGGGGGAGGAGCTGTGGGGGAGGAGCTGTGGGGGGAGGAGCTGTGGAGGGAGGAGCTGTGGGGGGAGGAGCTGTGGGGGAGGAGCTGTGGGGGAGGAGCTGTGGGGGAGGAGCTGTGGAGGGAGGAGCTGTGGAGGGAGGAGCTGTGGAGGGAGGAGCTGTGGGGGGAGGAGCTGTGGGGGAGGAGCTGTGGGGGAGGAGCTGTGGGGGAGGAGCTGTGGGGGGAGGAGCTGTGGGGGGAGGAGCTGTGGAGGGAGGAGCTGTGGGGGGAGGAGCTGTGGGGGAGGAGCTGTGGGGGAGGAGCTGTGGGGGAGGAGCTGTGGAGGGAGGAGCTGTGGAGGGAGGAGCTGTGGGGGGAGGAGCTGTGGGGGAGGAGCTGTGGGGGAGGAGCTGTGGGGGAGGAGCTGTGGGGGAGGAGCTGTGGGGGGAGGAGCTGTGGAGGGAGGACTGTAGCGCAGCAGAGAGCAAGGGGGTTGTCAGGCTAAGTCAACATTTTCTCAAAACTCCCTACTGCAGCTTTAAGTACATTTTCTCTCATTAGCGTAATGCATCATTTTACTTTTGAGTGTTATGTCATTTTAATTAAACTTTTAATTTTTTTTATTGTTTGTTTTTGTAGTGTTATTGATTATTTTGCATCCTGACATTTTACTTTTGAGTTGAATGTTAAACTCTTGTTTGTAATAGATTAGGAGGACAGATCGTCCAGGCGCTCTTGAACACATCCGGGTCAAATTTCACCCTAAAGTTAAATTTTTTTTTTTTATTTTGCATGAAAAAAACTATGCCTACTTTATGACTATTCATATTTTTTCTTTTTGTATTCTGACATTATTTTCATGACAATTAAGCACATTTTCTCTCATTACAGTAATGCATCAGGACTTTTTTTTAGTTTTTTTGTAATCATTATTCTCGATGGTGATTCTCATTACTGCAATAAAGTAGAAAATACTGCAAAACAATCTTTTATTTATTTATTGAAATCAGCATGAATTAAGACACTATGATGTTCAAATACCTCTTATTTTCATGAAAATGCTAAAATTGTGGCTTTGTTTGCCTTATGTAAAAAAAAGGTCAGATTTCACCCTAAAGTCAAAGGGAAAAATATAAAATTAAATTTTGCATTAAGAAATTATATCTACTTTATGACTATTAATAAAGTTGTTTTTTTCCCCATTATTTTCATGCCAATTCCCCCCAAATTCTCATTTCCGCAATGCATCCCGGCTTCTTTTTTTTTTGATTTTTTTTCTTATTATTTTCATTAGATTTCCATTACTGTAATAGAGTAAAAAAAAAATACTGCAATATAATACTTTTTTTTTTAATCCGCACAAATTAACGGCAGTACACCAGATACTATGATGTTCAAATATTTGTTTCTTAATGGTCACGAAAACACAGAAATTCTAGCTTCCTTTTCTATATGTAAAAAAACTTTTTTTTTCAGTCAAGTTTAAGGTTAAAAGTGACCCTGTGAAGTCTATAAAAGTACCTCATCTACACGCAAAGCTGTGCTGGGCTTGTCATCGGCGGCGGCCAGAACAGAAGCTGAGATCAATCCCAGAGTTCCTGAGACTCCTGCAACTCCTCCAACCTATCAGGACAAAACACAGAGCATGAATGAAGTTCCTGATCCATAAACCCCCATGTTTGGACAAACATAAAACATCGCAGAACTTCACAACGGCTTCTTTATCTACAGACAGGGTTGTACCCACTGTCAACACATGCAGAGTGTTTCTTGTTTAAGCAGGAATAACATACGGACACATATTTACTCAAACACAGTTGTTTTAAGGACATTCAAGGTCCCTGGAGTGTCTGAAACTGTGAGGGATTTAATGAGTAACACAATATCAGAAAGTGGAGGTCAAGTCATTTCAAATACGGACGAGTGTTGAAGACACACCAACGGGTTACAGAGCTCTCTCTGCTATTTCCCCTTCGCAAACACATCATGTATATGACAAATTAATACCATTGCAATTAATGCAAGTTAACCCTAGTGAAAAATACATTTTATTTGAAATATATTCCCTCTTTTTCAATAGTACATTACAAAAATGTTACTATCTTTAAATATATTAAATGTATATTAGCATCACACTTTTACCTATTTTCACAATACAACTTTTAAAACACTTTAAAATAATTGTACTTTAGTATATTTTCTGAAAATATATATTTTTCAGAAAAATATACTTGAAGTGAATTTAAAATTTATTGTATTTATTTATTGTATGTATTTATTTGCACTTTATTAAAAATATATTTTAGGTATATTTAAACTGTAAATTATCATTTTAACAATGCATTGAAATTGAATGCCCCCCCCCTCACTTCCTGTCTAGCTACTGTTCTATCCCAATAAAACGGGAAAATGCCCTTTAAAAAAAAAACATAAACAATATATAAATACACTTATGGTAAATTGCTTATGTTTCGAAGACACTCGTAATGAATTTGTAATGTACTTGTAACAAATAAAGTACACTTTAATATCACTAATCAAGCATGTAATTAGTCCCTACACAGGCATTTACTTAAAGTATACTTAAGTATACTTGAAGTTGGTCCAATTTAGTACACAAAAGTACAGTAAATACACTTAAAGTTATGTTTTACTACAATTTTAAAGGGTTTAATATCACAAAAGATCAGGTTTTCACAGGGTATGATGACTTTCTATTAGCACTGCACTGTACAAAACAGTCTTCAGTTTCTTTTTATGATTTAACGGTGTTTTATTACCATCTAGTGTCCAATTTCAGAAACGCGCTCACTGTTGTCAGACTGGCTGATACATTTGGATAAAATCGGCGAACTGCTATATAATATAAGATCTGTAAAGCGTTATAAACTTAAATGTCATTTTATTTTTCAGCACAAACAGTGGCAGAGTCAATACAGCCAAAAGAGGGATGAACTTTTACCACCGGTATATGATTTAACACTAATGAACTACGAGCTTTTATGCAATAAAAAACCCCAATCTACATAATTACAGCATCCTGAAATAGTAGGTAGAATAAGATCTTTATTTAAAAGTAAAATAGTTTTTAAAAAAAAAAATAGCGGTGTCCTTGTATTTCCTGTCCTCAAATGCCTCTTTAAAGCTAAAAAAACCAAATGATCATCTTTATAATGGACTGAATTGATAATACATGTGAGTTTACGACTGATTATCGCACGATTATACGCATTATGAGTGTATTAGTCACGAACACGCACTGAAGGATCAGCTGAAGTTTTTAATTCTCACCTTGTACATGTTCCCGTCTTCTTCTTCTTCTGCTACTCCATTGAGCGGCCTCGATCAGACTCTCGCGCGCGCAGCGCCGCCTGCAGTGCATAACGTGTAACTACACTCACAGCTTCACCTCAAATATAGGCTACTCATTCTTGACATAAGTATCAACACATACTCTTCAACAGCACCAAGGCATAATACATTGCGAAAATTACAAATCATTTCTGATAATGATTTTGCAATAGAATATAATATTTTTTTTATTTGTGTATGTATTTATTTTAGTGCTGTCAAATTGATTAATCACATCTAACATAAAATTTGTTTATATATTATGTGTTTGCATATATATATATATGCAAATACATAATATATACATGCCGAGTATATAAACACATAATATATACATACACATACACACATACAGACGCACACACGCATATATATAATATTTATACATGTGTGTATAGGCCAGCCTATATATATATATATATACAAACACATATATAATATAAACAAACTTTTATGTGAGATATTAATCGATTTGACGGCACTAAATTTATGCAATATTTGTGTTTAACAATATTCAACTCTTTAACAGAATTATTGAAAAGTATGTGGAAAATTGTTTGTCAATGTGCAAGACATTAAGTTTGTCTTCGGTTCAGGTTTTATTTATTTATTTTGTTTATTTAATTTCTTTGCATTTTATCTATGCGTTTTTAATATTCTATTGTATTCATGGTTAATTAGTGATCAAGTTAAGAAGAAATAATAATGTGTTTGTTGACGTAAATTATTAAAGATCAATAATAATTATATTAATAATATGATTAAATTATTAAAGCTTAATAATTATAATTATTAAAGCTTATTAGATTAAAACATACATCAATCTTAATTAAATTAACAACAGCTTACGTACCAAGTAGTCAGGCTCAAAAGTAGGCTATAAATACAATTATGTTTTAAATTTTGTTATTCCAAAGACTTTATATAATAGACTGTCTTTATATACGGACATAGGGACTTTCGTCATTCGTAGTGTTTTCCCGCCATCTAGTGTTCATAACGCGTATTGCAGTACAAATAATTTGACTAATCGGATGTTTTAATCATTTCCATACATGATTTACGCCTATATTTATTATATATTATTTTATTTGTATGAAAAGGAAAGTTTTCACCCTGGAGGTTTAGATTTTATCACCCTCTCTTTGCTAAAACTCATTAACTGGTTTCCTAGCGACCATTACAGGAAGTGCACTGGTCTGACAACAAACATGAGAGCCAGTTTTACTGAGTCAATCAGCATATGTGCGCGTGATTGTTATGGAGGGGAGGTGAGTGGCATACTTGATAAACTTCACAAATGCATAATAATATCTGAGAACATCGATTCTAAAATGCAGAATGACCATTTTGCATTTAGACTGGAGAATTATGAGAATTGCGCCAGAAGAATTCAGTCATACTGGAGATCGTTCAGGGACAGACGGCTCTTCAGACTCCTGATCAATACTCTACGCTCGGCTGTAAGTCATGCCCGTTCAAAAACTGGATTTTTTGAGCCAAACAGATTTTAATTCGGCTTCCAAAAGACAAAAAACAACATAATTACATAATTACGGTGCACGATCACACCGGTGAGATTAGAACGTTCAGTGCTTGACGTCATCGACTGCTAAAAATTCAAATAGTTACAAAGTAACAATTCGCCTGTCAGTCAGCCCTTATTTCTGAGCATGCCTGAACTTAAATGGTGGAAGCACTTAGAAAAATGAAAGCGTAAAAAAGTTATAGAAGTGCAAGTTTACTGTAAAGCAAATTTACTGAATTAAACATATTTTATATTATATAACTTATATATATATACAGTGCATCCGGAAAGCATTCACAGCGTTGGCTAAATGTGTTTTTTTTTCTTTTTCTCTTTTTTTTATATATATATGAAAGTGATACACATGAATGTATCACCGAAATAGTTATTTTTTAGTAAAATGTACTCCAATAATCTTTGTTTTACAACCAACTTTGAAAAATAATTTTTACAGTGCAGTAAATATGCACCTGTCTCAATGTTTGTAAGCAATACTTACTCTTTCACCAGTTACTCAGACCCCAAATGTATCCGTTCTACTGTAAATCAATATATTTATTAGATATGGGGATGATTTAACATTCCTTTCAGCACTTTTATAGCAATAAACCTTCTCAAGTGTGTGTGTGTGTGTGTGTGTGTGTGTGTGTGTGTGTGTGTGTGTGTGTGTGTGTGTGTGTGTGTGTGTGTGTGTGTGTGTGTGTGTGTGTGTGTGTCGCAGGAACAGTGTCCGGCTTCAGCAGTTCTGTATCAGCTCAGTCCCAGAGAAGCTGAACTCCTGAAAGATCCCAGTCTGAAGTGCAAGCTACGATTCAGGTGCATTTCATACAAGCTCTTATCAAGCACAATTATGAAAAAAAAATCATGAAAAAAACCCTTTCTGTTGTCTAGACGAGTGTCACAGATAAATTTAAGTACAATTAAATCAAACTTTGCATCAGAATGCCTGTCCATCGCTTATGAGAATCATAATTACAGCCTGTATGTTTGCTGCAGGATAAAAAAATATATATAACATGATTGCTATATTTTTAATAAAACAGAGAGACTGAGGCTAGTGTTCAAATATTCAATGACTTTTCTGAAGATTTTAATGTTTGTGTCTGACTTTCAAAAATAAACCTACGCTGAGAAATATTTATTAGAATAAAATGTGTGACAACTAGCCCCAGTCTTCCTTGAATATCCAATGCTCGTTCAGGTTTGCAGGTCCTCGATTTCCTCCTTCAGTTGTGTTCAAGATTTTCCACATCGGAGGAGGAGGACGACAGCGTCTGTCCGGCCAAACAGTGTTTGCTCCCTCCAACCAGGTCAGGAATACAAGCAAAGAGATATAGATATAGATATAGTTTTTTATTAGTTTTTATTTTTTCTTTTTAGGTAAAGTTTTAGTCATTTTGTTGTGTGTTTTTGCCATTTTTAGTAGTTATTGTTATCTATATATTTTATCTATATATATTTCTTCATTTTTAGTTATTTTAGTATAGGTCAAACAAAATGAGAAATGGTGCCTTGGCAACTATTCAAATAATTTATTTATTATCTATTTATTCCAGTTAATGTTTTTTTCATGTAATAAAAAAAATTTGGTTTAATTTTAGTTAAAGTTTTAGTCATTTTTGTTGTCATTTTTAGTTGTTTTTTTAATGTCTAAATGTTTTTTTAAATTAATTTTTATTTCAGATTTAGTGTTGTTGTTGTTGTTGTTGTTGTTGTTTTTTGTAGTACATCAAGTTAAACTAAATTAAAATAAGAAATTTTGTCTTGGCAAGTTGTTTGCATTTAACTTTAGACTAGTTAATGTTTTTTTTTATTTCAAGTAACGAAAAAATTTTTTTTAAAATTATTTTATTTTTAATTCTAGTTTATTCTAGACTCAAAATCGACAAAATCAGGATAATGAGATTTTAAGTTTAAAAGTTAGAATTTGATCTCATAATTGTGGCTTTTAAGTCATAATTTTGACCTTTTATCTCATAATTATGAATTTGTATGCTATAATTTTGACATTTATGTCATAATTATAAGACTTACCAGAGCATGATTTTTTCCGTTGTGGTGGAAATGGGCTCCTACAGTTTTCTATGAGATCAAAAGGGATTAAAAAACAATTGAATTATTGCACATTATTATGTGTCTACATCAACAGGCCACAGCAGACTCCTGCAGAATGATGGGAAATCGAGTATTTATGGATCTCATTTCAGTGAACGAGATTCACAAAGCCGCTGTTGAACCACAAGACGTGATTTGCATGAGAGATTATATGCAGGTGGAGGACAAACACCCTTAAGACTATTTCACAACTGCATTTCTGTGAAGTGGTGGTGCTTTTATGCTCATCCTTTCCTCCCATCAGTATTCCAGCCGTCTGGATGAGCTTCCGGCACGTCTCGGTGGCAGAGAGAACGGATGGCGGTTCCTGTCTCTGAAGGTGCTGTCCCGGGACGTTACTCTCAGACAGGGCGTAAAGCCTGGAACGAGAGGTTTTTGTGCAGGCAGAATCGGAGCGGTCCTGCCGTTAAATCCTGCTTTTGCCGGACAGGGGCACTCGCACAGGTACACTCCCATTCAAGAGTTTGGGATCGGTAAGATTTTTTATGTTTTTAAAAGAAGTCTCTTCTGCTCACCAATGTAAACAGTTGTGCTGCTTCATATTTTTCTGGAAACAGATGCATTTTGCTTTCAGAATTATTTGATAAATAGTAATGTCCTATTAATTTCTTTCAAAACAAATGAATACAATCTGACTGACATCAAACTTTTTGTGCTTTATTTTGCACTTGAAGGCTTGAAGCTGAAGAGACTGGTCTGGTCTAGGCTGCATTTATTTGATTAAAAAACAAACAGTAATATTGTTAAATATTATGACAATTTAAAATGACTGTTTTCCCTTGTAATATACTTTAAAATGTAATTTATTCCTGTGATCAAAGCTGAATTTTCAGCATCATTACTCCAGGCTTCAGTGTCACATGATCCTTCAGAAATCATTTCTATATGCTGATTTGATGCTGAAAAAACATTTATTATTATTATCAATTTTGAAATAAGTTGCATACAAATTTTTTTTCAGGATTCTTTAATGAATAGAAAGTTCAAAAGAACAGCATTTATTTGAAATAGAATATTTTGTAACATTATAAATGTATTTACTGTCACTTTTTATCAATTTAATTCAACCTTGATCAATAAAATTATTGATTTATATTGTTTCGTTCCCCAAAAAAATTAAATAAAAATTCTTACTGACACCAAACTTTTAAATGGTAGAGTTTATTTCTTTTACATATAAATACTGTTCTTTTGAACTTTCTATTCATCAAAGAATCCTGAAATAAAAATGTAAATAACTAAATAATGGTTTCAACATTGATAATAATCATAAAGGTTTCTTGAGCATCAACTCATCATCTGAGAATGATTCTGAAGGATCATGTGACACTGAAGACTGGAGTAATGAAAATTCAGCTTTGATCACAGAAATAAATTACACTTTAAAGTATATTAAAATAGAAAACAGTCATTTTAAATGCAGACCTCTTTTAAAAACATTAAAAAGCTTTGTAATCCAAGACTTTTGACTGGTGTATTCATCTTGCATTAGTCTCTAACAAATGTCTCACTCTCAGACCCCAAACAAACCACATGTCATAGTTAAAGAGCAATATTTCTCAACTCATGCTTTTAACTCTTTTAACATTATTTCGATGTGCCCAGAGGTTTTCTGCCCTCGACACGACGCTCTGCTCGCGCTCAAAACACTGCAGATCGCAAGAGACGTCTCTACGGCCTCACAGACACTCAAACAGTAAGATATCATTTTTGCATGATTTTTCAATGCCAACAACTGTACACTGAAATAATAGAAACCATATTCAGTCAGAAATCGCAAGTAAATTTCACAATGAATTACTCAGCGAATAACACAACAACAAAAACAACATTTATTTCTACAGCACATTTAAAAACAACACAAGTTGCTTTACACTCCCAACAAATGTGTTGGGTTACTACGTAATGAATTACTGCAATTTAATTACTTTTTGCCTTGAAAAAAAAGTAAAGTAAAGGATTACTCTTCATTTTTCAGTAATTTAATTACAGTTGCTTCATATATAATAACATGACACACTGTATCCATTACCTTGCTAAACACTCCGAGAGTTGTCAAGACAGAAATGAGATGATTTTTGTATTTTCTGTGGGACCAAACCTGAGTTGCTCTCGTTTCCAGGTGTTAGATGAACACATGGACAGCATTAATAACCATGACATGAAGAAACAGAACGGGAAAACTGAGAAATGGGGCATCAAGGTAGTTCTACCATTAGTTGAGACCGAAGACTATGAGGTAAACTCATCGGAGTCTGAATGGGAGGAAGAGGCTGAGAAACTCTGCAACTGGTCAAAGCAACTGGATATAGAGGCTGTCCAAACACCCGAGCTCATTTAGATGGAGATACTGGGTTTCACACTAGCCTGGATTTAAGTATATACTACAAACTATTAGTGCATTATTCTGAGAATTTGAATTGGAAATTAAAATGTTAATTATAGTATAGGCTATTTGCAGTTATGGCTTCATTTGACTAGACCACATATTGTGCCACTTGTATTTGAACATTTGTGCTCTTTTGTTTGATTTCACCTTTCATACTTCATGCATATTCACCCTCGAAAGACATCAATCCCAGAAACAGATAGAAGTGCCACACTACACATGTACTACAGTAACATTTTTGTAATTCTCATGAAAAATACACCACATGCAACAAACCAAGCATACCTGATCAGAAAATTACTAATTATATTTAAACCACTAGCCCTATATTTAAAAACGATAGCTAATTTTTTAAAATTTGTGTTGAAAACTAAAAAACAACAACATTTTGATTAAGGATTAGAGAAAGCAATGATGAAACACCAGGGATATTTCATAATAAACGGCCTGTTTTTCAGTTGTGATGTTGATGAATTAACTGATATCATTTTCTTAATATTTGATCTAATGTATTCTGAACCCCAGGAAAAAGTGTTTTGAATTTAGTATTTTTTCATGCATCACATTGTTTACACTAGCACAAGAAACAAATGGACGAAAATAAAACATTTTTGAAAGAAAAAAAACTATTTTATTCATATGTTATGCAATGTTCACTGTAGTGGACACCAGGAAAAACAACGAGATTTATTTTTCTTTCACCAATCAATTTTTAGGTTTCAGGATTTGTTTTTTAACCAAGCTTTGTAGAAAGATGATTCTCAACTATGTTATGAAATATATAATTGAATGAATTGATATACCATTTCACATATTTACGTTTACTGCAATATGTATGTAAAATGGCCATAAATGGGTAACGCCATCTGCATATTAATGTGTGCTTAAGGGCAAATTGTAATGAAAAAAATAAGTGTAATAATGGGAGTAATAATTGGCAACATTTTCATAATATCTAATATTATATAGGAATATTGATATAAAATTTTCACTTGTACTATTCACTTGTGTCTCCCAAAATGCCTAATAAACATGATTTAAGTCCTAATGTCTTCTACAGTGGACATGTATGAAATCAATGCCCTGTTTTGTAAGTCATATTGTTTAGAAACCCCATAACATTTTCATGAGATGTTGATTAATGACAAACAAATAGAAAATTTGACAGATTTAAATTATAACTACAAAATATAATATTTCAATAAGAGTGCTGAATTAATATCAGTCATTTTTAAAGACCAAGGAGGAGCTATTGTTATGGTGAAATGTATTGTTATGGTCTCTGAAAAGGATTGAAGAATGTGCTCTAAAACTGGAGACTTCCTGGATTCCAGTGGGCATGAAAGCGCAGTGCATGGGATGACCCAACCAGTGGGCACTTTTAATGGCCAACAATGGAAACATACACGTTTAACATGAATTCGTCGGTCAGTGAAGGTTACACAGTCAGTTTAAAACATGCTTGTGCACTTTGCATGGGAAATTGTCGCTGTTAGCTTCGCGTTCGCTGGGTAAACGGTTGTTCATCGGCCTTCCGCGTTTTCCTGCGACTCTGCGCAGTGACGTGTCGCGTTGACGGCGGGTTCCGCGCTGTGGAGAAGCTGCGGGCTGAAGCGTGAGTGTGTGTGTGTGGAGCTCCGCCCTCCATGCGCACACCGCGGCCCGCCCAACGCCCGCTAACTCCCGATCCAACCCTGCCCGAGTCTGGGGGAATCCGACGGCCTGCCTGCCCGGGGAAAATCTGGAGGCCGCCCCGTGCGTTGATCTATGGTAAGGGCGCATGTTTTGGTGAATCAGACCGCGCGAGTTTTATCCCGCAAGCTCGTTGCACGCGCACGCTGGATTTATGCACTGAAATTGCACGTTTTGTTGCATTATGTTGCTGGAGACGCGAGGCCTCGGATTGGCCGCCGGGCCCCGGGCCTTACGCAGGCCGCACTCAGGCCTTGTTCACTGGGGGAGGGTTATTGTTTATAAATGCTCTTGCATGCACGCACAGGCGCGCGACACTAAACGCCCCTTTGTTTCAAAGCTGAGAGCGCGTGCTCGCATATGTGTAATATGTATGCGTGGGAATTAAACGCGCGGTGTATTATGGCTCAAAATGGCGGGGTTTCGTTTTCAGTGGAAGGGGGAAAATTATGGCCACAACAAGGCGCCATGTTTATGTCCGGTTTCAGGTGCTGAAATACGAGGAAGCCTTCGCTGCCTTTCTCCGCGCGCGGGGGGTGGGAAGCTTCGGCGCGCGCTGCTACATATTTTTTTTCTTTTTTTACAGTCTATGGCTGGTACACATTCTTCTCAAATTGCATGGAGCTTCATGGGTTTCCTCTCATGCATAAAGCTTTTGATGCATTTTGCGTTGTATTTATAATGCATTGCATCTTTTTTTATAACAAACCTAATGCACAACCATTTATTGGTGCTCATTTGTGTGTTGCATTAATTTCCAGTCACTCATCTTGTCGCAGTCATTTGCAAATTTAAGGGACATGCATGTCCATCAATAATCTGCTCATATATATTAGTAATGTTCGTAAGTCTGCCTGTTTTTCTGCCTCCTTATTAATCTTATTGCATGCATGCATGTCTGTCTGTGTCTATTCAAGTGTACATCCATTTCAAACCCATTGTATGTTTACAATATGACAACTAGTTCTTGAAGTCTTTCACATTGTTATGATCCCCTTGTCCAGAAAGCAGCTATGTTGGCTTCATTCTGTATTTGCTAATTTCTTCTTATGTAAATATAGCTGGTCATTTTGTGTTTGGTGATAAATGATTAATTGTATGTGTTGTTTGTTGTGTTAGTTGTGCCGTGGCCAATGAAGAATAAAGACGATGGATGAGGAGGTGACAAGGCTTGCTCTCCGCTCCCAGGAGCCGAAGATTATACTACACGGCTCAGGTAATAAACACACCAGACGTCTGTCCTTTCTCAGGTTATGATAGCTCAATGCTAATGTTGTATCATTCTCATTCTAGAGATCATTTGTTCACAGAAGAGAAAAATTATTAAGTTTTAATTTTGTATGAAAACAATTTGTAAACTTTTAGATGTACACTAGCATATCATCAATGGCATATGTGACAGGAATATGATGGCATGAATAATAAAAATGTAGAATTTTGTGTAATTAACTATAGTTTTAATAAAAAAATATTTTTTCATGTAATTAAAAATTATATATTTATAGTTAAAGATATACAATTATAAATATACTTTTATATTTGTAATATTTATATAATATTATATTTAATTATTTAAAATAAAAACATCAAATGCCACAACTCGCAATAAAAATATATTTAATAAATATTATTAAATTAATCTATAGCTTTTTTATAATAGATCATCATAATTAATAATAATAATATATTTTTAAATAGTTATATAGTAATATAATTATAATAGAAAATATATATTATGTATATAAATATATATTATAAATATTCATTTATATATATTAAATAATTACATATTATATATGTAGAAAAGCAGGTATAAAATGATAAATAATATATATTTTATGATAATATTATGATAATATAATTGTATATTATTATTTGTTATTATTACAAAAATGTATGTTACGTGGTTATTGTCATGTAATGTTTTTATTATTCAATTTAATTAAAATATCAAATTCAAAAATATATTTTTATAAAATATAAGAAATATATTTATGCTTATAGTTTATTACATATGATTTACTTCTTTATTTTTTGGGAAATCTAGGAACCAGTGGTTAACCATTATGAATTGTGGTCTAGTGATCAAACTACTTTGACTCAGCCAGCAGTAGTTTTGGCAAGCACTAAGGGCACGTGTGTGTGTGTGTGTGTGTGTGTGTGTTGCAGGCGAGGGAGGTGCTGGAGACGAGGAGTATGTGGTGGAGCTGCAGGAGACAGTGCTGGTGTCTGAGGTGGAGGGGGAGGGGGGTTCGGTTCAGGGCTTCTCCTCCGACGAGCTCGTCATCCAGGACGCCGTCGAGGACGTGGTTGCCGAGTATGTGCACTGCGATGATGACGAGGGCGTTGCCGTGGAGACCTGTGTGATGTCACTGGAGGAAGAGGAGGAGGATGGTGTTGCCATGGCAGAGATGACTGAGGATGTTTTGGTGGCGGAGGGGAGAGAGCAGGACGGCCTGGACCCCGAACACGACTCGGACAGCTGTGGAGACTACCTGATGATCTCATGTAATTCACTCTCTTTCTTTCTTTCTTTCTTTCTTTCTTTCTTTCTTTCATTCTTTCATTCGTTCATAACACGACTCGGACAGCTGTGGAGACTACCTGATGATCTCATGTAATTCACTCTCTTTCTTTCTTTCTTTCTTTCATTCTTTCATTCGTTCATAACCAGGGTTCCCGCGGATCCTTAAAAAATCTTAAAAAGTCTTAAATTAGATTTTTAAAATTTAAGGCCATAAAAAGTCTTATAAAGTCTTATTTTTACTTATGAAAGGTCTTAAATTTTAGATGACACTTCGACTTAGACATATCTAAATGTTTTCCAAATTAAAACTATCTAATTAGCGTAGTATTATTTTATATTATTCTATCTTTGTGGATTTGCTTGTTCACGTGACAATCGCATCACATTCGCGGCCGGCAGAATAACGTAGTAGTTAAATTAATAGTTAAATATTAATAGTTAAATTAAAAATAAATTAACATTGTGAGTTACTTTTTTGACACCATATTGACAATATTATTTGTTTTCACTTTATTTCGCTGACGAGAATTTCAAAATGAAACCGTAGCAGAGTCTAATGCAACAGACACCGATGATTTCTTGACTGAAATCCACGTTTTAAACGAGTCATTTTAACGATTCAATGAACAATCACTTGTTTCTTTCCCGAATGAATCAGCCGTTTGAACAAATCGGTTGAATGAATGAATGACTCCCTCAACTCGCTTACGGTATTAAGACAGTGACTTGCTGCCGCCTACTGGCGGTTTTAGTTTCATATTTAAAGTACCCTTTAATTAAAACGTTAAAATTAGAAATCATTTCATATTTAAATATTGAATATGGATTTTTTTTTTAAAACTATCTCATAGCTTTATTTATGCAATTGTAAATGGAGTGTAAATATTAATGCCTCTTCTGATGGTGCTTTTGTGTCACCTCTGAACTACAAAGATGGATTTTGATTGAATGATTTAATTTGACTGGTAACGGTGGTACTGTATAATTATTGTGTAATTAAGTATTATTGTATAAATAAGTATAATTACTGTATAATTTAATTTGAATAATTTGAATGTTAGTATTTGACATAAAAGGTGATGCAGAACTCTAAATAAGTTTAGAAAAAATGTCCATATATAGGTGAAAATGCCCCTGGAAATCAATTTAAGGTGGCAAATATTGCACGTTAATTAATCATTTCTGTCACTGCTGTGAACTGACCACTGCATAGAATATGAAAAATATGAATATCTTCGTGAGTCTGCTGTCAACAACAGGCCTAAACCAGCCATTGCACCAGCACAAAAACACAATCAGTAAAATATCATCTAATTATTATCAACAAAACGTTTAAAATATCGAGATATATTTTTGTCAATATTGCACACCCCTAATGTACGGTCTTAATTTTGATTTCTTCAAGTCTTAAAAAGGTCTTAAAAAGCCTTAAATTTGACTTTAAAAAGTGTGCAGGAACCCTGATAACACGACTCGGACAGCTGTGGAGACTACCTGATGATCTCCTGTAATTCACTCTCTTTCATTCTTTCGTTCATTCGTTCATAACACGACTCGGACAGCTGTGGAGACTACCTGATGATCTCCTGTAATTCACTCTCTTTCATTCATTCATTCATTCGTTCATAACACGACTCGGACAGCTGTGGAGAATACCTGATGATCTCCTGTAATTCACTCTCTTTCTTTCGTTCATTCGTTCAAAACACGACTCGGACAGCTGTGGAGAATACCTGATGATCTCCTGTAACTCACTCTCTTTCATTCTTTCGTTCATTCGTTCATAACACGACTCGGACAGCTGTGGAGAATACCTGATGATCTCCTGTAATTCACTCTCTTTCTTTCGTTCATTCGTTCAAAACACGACTCGGACAGCTGTGGAGAATACCTGATGATCTCCTGTAACTCACTCTCTTTCATTCATTCATTCATTCGTTCATAACACGACTCGGACAGCTGTGGAGACTACCTGATGATCTCCTGTAATTCACTCTCTTTCTTTCGTTCATTCGTTCAAAACACGACTCGGACAGCTGTGGAGAATACCTGATGATCTCCTGTAACTCACTCTCTTTCATTCTTTCGTTCATTCGTTCATAACACGACTCGGACAGCTGTGGAGACTACCTGATGATCTCCTGTAACTCACTCTCTTTCATTCTTTCATTCATTCGTTCATATCACGACTCGGACAGCTGTGGAGACTACCTGATGATCTCCTGTAACTCACTCTCTTTCATTCTTTCGTTCATTCGTTCATAACACGACTCGGACAGCTGTGGAGACTACCTGATGATCTCCTGTAATTCACTCTCTTTCATTCTTTCGTTCATTCGTTCATAACACGACTCGGACAGCTGTGGAGAATACCTGATGATCTCCTGTAATTCACTCTTTTTCATTCTTTCATTCATTCGTTCATATCACGACTCGGACAGCTGTGGAGAATACCTGATGATCTCCTGTAACTCACTCTCTTTCATTCTTTCGTTCATTCGTTCATAACACGACTCGGACAGCTGTGGAGAATACCTGATGATCTCCTGTAATTCACTCTCTTTCTTTCGTTCATTCGTTCAAAACACGACTCGGACAGCTGTGGAGAATACCTGATGATCTCCTGTAACTCACTCTCTTTCATTCATTCATTCATTCGTTCATAACACGACTCGGACAGCTGTGGAGAATACCTGATGATCTCCTGTAACTCACTCTCTTTCATTCTTTCGTTCATTCGTTCATAACACAACTCGGACAGCTGTGGAGAATACCTGATGATCTCCTGTAATTCACTCTTTTTCATTCTTTCATTCATTCGTTCATATCACGACTCGGACAGCTGTGGAGACTACCTGATGATCTCCTGTAACTCACTCTCTTTCATTCTTTCATTCATTCGTTCATCCATCCGTTCATTCATTTTGTTGGTTCATTCATTCATTCATTCACTCACTTAGTTGTCAGTTTATTTGTCAGTTTTCAGTTTTTTGTTAATTCCTTCATTTATTTGTTAATTTGTTTCTAATTCATTTATTCTATTGGTTAACTAGTTCATTCACTAATTTGTTCGTGCACTCAGTAAGTGTCCAGTTTATTTGTCGTTGTTTGTTTATTCAAACAGTTCTTTTGTTTGTTCATTCATTCATTCATTTGTTTCTAATTAATTTATTCTATTGGTTAACTAGTAAATTTGCTCATTTGTTCGTTCACTCGCTTAGTTGCTTGTCTATATGTTGGTGTTCATTTATTCAGTCAGTTTTTTTGTTCGTTTGTTCATTTTATTTGTTTATTTGTCTATAATTCATTTCATTGGTTAACTAGTTAATTTGATCATTTATTTGTTCACTCACTAAGATGCCAGTTTAGTTGTTGTTGTACATTTATTTATTCAGTCGGTTTTTTGTTTGTTCATTCATTTAGTCTATTGGTTAACTAGTTAATTTGCTTACCTGAGAGTTTATTTGCTGTTCATTTCAGTCAGTTGTTTGTTTGTTCAGATCAGATCTTTTTGGACTCATTTCCCTCCATTGGTTTTTCTGTCATAAAATCAGAATCAGAAAGAGCTTTATTGCCAAGTGTGCTTGCACACACAAGGAATTTGTTTTGGTACTGAGGCTTCCAGTAGACATATACAAATACAAATACAACAAGAAACCTAATACTACAAATTATAAGAATAAAAAATAAAAATATACGAGAATAAAAGTATCACAGTTGGGTTTAGTCAGAATAGACATTTTCAGATGTACAGATTATGAACATATTTACAGTGTTTTGAATATTATAAAAAAATAAATCTACATATAAGTAGATTTAAAGTAATGATCTGTTCATAATGTTGGTCTTTCTTCCTTCCTGTAGTGGACGACGCTGGTAAGATGGTGTCTGGAGACGGAGAGGAGGTGACTGTTGAGGGGGCGATAGATGACCAGGAGGTGGAGAAAGATGAGGACGGACAGGAAGTCATTAAAGTTTACATCTTTAAAGCAGACTCGGGAGAGGACGACCTTGGTGAGTCAAGTGTCTACAAGAGATTGAGCCAGTATTACTTTTGTATTATTTATATACTATTATAGTAATATTATAGCTAATATTTTGAATTGGCATTTATTTTTATTTTTTAAATGTCCTTTTTTGTATTTTTTAAATTTTCAATGTTTATTTTTTTTTTAATTTTTATTCTTTTTAAAAGCAGATTAAAAAGTTTTATTAATTTTATGTGCTATTGTCATATTTATAAATTTTTGTTCTTTAATATTTCCATTTAGCTTTAATTGATTAGTCATTGTAGTACTTCATTGTGTACTTCATTTGACGGAACAGCCATCAATGGTTAGACAGTATTCTCGGTTAATGCGTCCAGAGGTTTTTTGTCCAATAATTAGTAGGAAATTAATATTCATCTAAATTTATATATCAAGTATGCATTCCGTAAATTTTGTGAATTGGTTTGTTTCGTCAGGGCGCAAAAAATATAGAGATGAGTATCATCAGTGTAACAGTGAAAACTAATGCCATGCTTCCTAATGATATCTCCCAAGGGTAGCATGTGCAGGATGAAAAGCAACGGCCCTAGTACTGAGCCTTGCTGTACTCCATACTGAACTTGTGATCGATATGACACCTCTTCATTTACTGTTACAAATTGATAACGGTCAGATAAGTATGATTTGAACCATGTCAATGCAATTCACCTAATGCCAATTTAATTTGAGTCTATTCAAAAGAATGCTGCGGTTTATAGTATCAAATGCAGGACTAAGATCCAGTAACACTAATACAGAGATACAACCACGATCATACGATAAGAGCAAATCATTTGTAACTCTGAGCGCAGCTTTAGTACTATGAAACGGTCTAAATACTAGGGCTGTAACGATATGCAACCGAAATCGCGACACACCCCTTCCAACTCCCAGAGCTATCCTTCCCGTCCAGATCCAATTCTACCACATCTTTAAATTACTATTAGTATTATTTGAAGTTAACATTATAAAATACTTAGACCTACAACACAAAACTGTTGAGGATAAATTCTTTAACTTTATCTGTAACAGCCTTTTCACACCGCAAGCTTCAGCGGCGCATGTATTTTTTTTGGCGTGCATGTTAATCAATGAGTGCTTACACACCGGGAGCAGGAGCGTCGTGTGAGCAACCGTGAAGCGGGGGTTTCCGCGCCGAGTCTATTTTTACTGCGCTACTCGTGCTCAATTAAAGGGAAAGCACGCTTTTGATGGCCAAAATAAATATGATTTCACACAAAAAGTGCCCAAAATGCACTGAATAAACATATCTAGTGAGTTTTAACAAGAACTGGAGTAGGCAAACAAAAGAAAATGAAGACTCCAAAACAAATATTTATATAAGATTTACCTGTAGGTTTTTCAAACGTTATTTAATAAAAATATTTTTTTCCCACCTCAAAATATATTTTTCTCTCCTCCAACAGCCCTTGAATGGACAAATTCACACAAAAAGTATGTCAACATGTCCGTCTTGATGAGTATCCTAGCAGACGAATACTGTTATGCCTTAGGTGAACTTATACGGTCAAAAAAGACAACTCACAGTATCAGCGTAGGCCTACTGAATCAGCTCTGAATTGAATAGCTTTTGTAACTTTAATAAGGATTAATCTTTAATTTACACAGTCAAATATGCAATGTTATTTTACATTTGATTATTTTATTCAATTTCTATACCTGAAAACTAATGTTAGACCCACCTGAAAAGCATATTTTATTTTATTAGTATCTTTGCTCTATTGTATTTATTTGTGCTTTTGCTTGTGGTTAGATTATTTGTTCTTATTTTATTTATTTTATTTGACAGTAGTTTTTTTTTACCTTAACATAGCACATACCCGAAACCGTGAACCTAAAACTGTTACAAACCGAACCGTGAGTTTTTTGAACTCATTAATAATATTTCATTAATTTTTCATTAATAATATTAGAAGAGTGTCTATGATTTCTGGAAGCATCTCTTTCAGTAGCTTAGCTTGGGTCTAACATACTGTGCATGTTGTTGATTTTGATGCTTTAACAAGTTTAACAAGAAAATTCTTCCTCTTCTATTGCGAAGATATAATGGAATTTTCCCTCAGGGGGTCTATAGCACGGCCTCTGATGTAGTAGACGGTTGCATGGTTATAATTTTGTCATCTGATAGTATCAAACTTGCAAGTAAAGACATTCATAAAGTAAACCTGCTGTTCTGTTTGGAAAAGTCCTAACCCAGATCTACCAGTTTTTTGTTTAGGCCTTTCTGTATGTATGCAGTAACACTGTCCTTCCACGAAATGCAAAATACCTCTAGTTTTGTTTTCTTGCAGCTGCGCTACATTTTTTTTTCAGGCTGTTCCCTTGAGGGTGCGAGTGTGTTTGTTATACCACGGCATCTGACTGTTTTCCTTCTTCTTTAAGAATCTTCTTTAAGAAGGAGTCATTAGTTTCTGTTGTGACATTGAGTTCTTCTAAGCTATCTGGGATGCCGAGGGCTAGAAACTGATCAGGAAGATTATTTATAAAGCAATCTTTAGTGGTAGAAGTGATAGTTCTACCATATTTGTTTCAATTCAAGTCACCTTTATTTATATAGCGCTTTTTACAATACAAATTGTTTCAAAGCAGCTTTACAGAGATAACAGGAAAATAATGTTGTAATAATGTTGTCAAATATAAAATTAAATGTCCCCAACTAAGCAAGCCAAAAGCCAATGGTGACAAAGGCGAAAAAGGTGACAGTGGCAAGGAATCAAAACTCCCATCAGTGACAGAATGGAGAAAAAAAACCTTGGGAAAATCCAGACTCAGTCGGGGGGCAGTTCTCCTCTGGCCAAAGAACAAACAGTGTATGATTATGATTCAGGCAGCATTACAGGTCAAAGGTCAGATTGGTTCGGAACATTATATTATGCAGTCATCACGCTGGTATGGAGGCGAGTTGGTTCGGGATCAGTGCCGATGGCTGTCGTGTCGATGAGGCCTTCAGAGGGGAGAGTCTAGTTGATCTGACACAAGTGCTGACACTTCAGGGATGTTTTGTGGTTCGTGTCCAGGCACAAGTGCACCATCTGATCTGGATACGGCCCAGGTCTGGCTGATTACAGTTAACCTCGGAATAAACAGAAAGACTAAAATTAGAGTAGATGCCATTCTTTTTATGATGTAGCGAGTACATCAGGTGTTATAGGAAGTGTTCCCGGTTCCGGCTGACCTAATTTTTGCAGCCGAATAATCATTTAACTGATTTGAATAATAGGAAGGTATAGTGTTCTATGTGTATGACAGGTTGAAGAGATGTGTTTTATTCTAGATTTAAACTGACAGACTGTGTCTGCTTCCCGGACAATGTTAGGAAGATTGTTCCAGAGTTTTGGTGCTAAATAGGAAAAGGATCTACCGCCAGCAGTCGATTTTGATATTCTAGGTATTATCAACTGGCCAGAATTTTGAGATCGCAATAGATGTGAAGGAGTATAATGCGTTAACAGCTCGCTCAAGTGCTGGGGAGCTAAACCATTTAGTGCTTCGTATAAATTTTTAAATATCGCTGATTACTTGCAATGTTTAATAGGGAGCCAATTCAGTTTTGACAGAACCGGGAGTTGATTTCACAGCCTTGGATAAATGAAGTTTACACAAGACTAGATAATGATCTGAGATGTCATCGCTCTGCTGCAGAGTTTCAAGACATAACATTGCTTCCATCATGTGACAATATTAGATCTAAAGTATGATTACGACAATGAGTGGGTCTTGACACGTGTTGTCTAATGCCAATAGAGTTTAGAATGTCTGTAAATGCCAATCCCAATGCATCTTTTTCATTCTCTACATGGATATTAAAATCACCAACTATTAAGACTTTATCTGGAACAAGTACTAATTCAGATAGAAAATCAGCTAATTCTTTTGATAAGAATGGCCTGTATACAGTAGCCAGCACATTGTAGTTACATTGCTATCATTACCTTAAAAAACAAACAAAAAAACATTTACATTAAAATCTGTATTTTATTCACCGTCAGAGGTCGCATTTTCAAAACAATAACAGACGAAGCTTGATGACGCTATGAAGGAGAGTGGAACGATAGGAGATGTCGTTTTCACTACGAAGAGATGTGTGGAATTCACGAATCATATAAATTATATATCAGCTAATAAATTAGTTTTTGTATTACCTGAACGTTTGATCACACTATTTTATGTCATCGTAATGAATTAGCTGCAAGGAACGTGAAATGTAATGCTATATTAGCCTGTTACTTATTTGGTGGGTTAATGCTGCGCAGTTTTACACTAAAAACAATCGTACTAAAAGTACATTTGAACAAACCCACAGTATTTGCAAGTAGGCTAATGGCTAAATATTTTTGTGCAACACAACTGTATTTAATTTCACTGCCATAGACTTGGTCACCAGACTTGATAAAAAGGGTTACTGAAGTACAAACAAAATGCAATATAACTGTATGTGTACAATAAATAATATATATTTGCCTAGCTGTCTATTAAAACGCATGCGAGAGCGGATTCTCTGTGGACAGATCAGTGCAAGTTTGTCGCGAAACTCTAGCGCGGATATTGCATAATTGATATGCGACAATGACAAGGGACGAGCCATTATTTAAAGTAGCAGTGTGTAATTTTTAGCGGCATCTAGTGGTGAGATTTGCGAATTGCAAACAGCAAGTCACTCGCGGCCTATCCCTCGGTTTTCAAACTCGAATGAGAAGCTACGGTGGCCGACGTAAGACAAAAGATGTCGTCGTCTGAGTCTGAGTCAGCAGCAGAGAGTAGTAAGTCAAGCAATGAGGTTTCTTTAGCGCTGTTTGTTCGCTTTCGGCTACGGTAGACACATGACGTCACAATATGTCGACCTTCATAGAAGGGGATTCCCGCGCCTATGTAGATATAAATGTCTCATTCTAAGGTAATAAAAACATAACGGCTCATTGAGTAAGGTCTTTATACACCACTGAAAACATAGTTATGGATCTTATATTGCATTTCTGTCAATAGATCATAAGAAATATCACACATTGCACCTTTAAAACTGGAATTTCTCTGGATTTACAAATCCTTGGGAACTTTTGGGATAATGTAATTACACAACTCCATGAAATATATCCCACTGTGCAAGTGGTTTTTGAATATTTAATTACAAAAATCTTACATATTGTACCATTAATTAAAATAATGTTAAATAAAATGATATAGAAACTATAATTTATTATAATTTATTCCATTTAAGATTTTTGTCTATTATTTGTATTTTATTTGATTTCCACTTTACTTAAATTATGGAAAATGATTATTCATTATTCATATGAAACCTGCAGTTCAATAAGAAGCTGATGTGGGGATGTTTTTCAGGGAGCTCAGAGTTTCTTCTATGGTTTGGACCGAAATCCAAACTGAAACTGCAGATTCATTGTTCTGGTGGACATGCTGGGTCTTTCTTGGGCATTAGCCACAGCTTCACTTGTGATCCAATTATGATATGCATCATGATCATGAAAATTTGTATGGTATTGTGAGGTTGTTGTTGGGACCCATCCAGACATTTTTCATTTTTGCCACTAAAAATGTTGCCAGGGCAAGTAAAGTCCATGCTGAGTTCAAAATCGTCCCATATATCTTCATTCACTATTCCCTCCATTACTCCACTAATATAGTCCACTTGAAGGAATGAATGAAGGGCTTCCGCTTTTGCATAGTTTGTGTTTGCTGTTTAATAATAATTTAAAAATGTATCAAACTGGCGGCTCCAGTAGTAATGAAAAGATTTATCTTAAACTCTTTCATTGACACCAGCATTTATAAACCTTAATAAAACAATCCAATAATCAATTAATTAGGTATTTATTCCTGCATGATATTACTCTGTAGCCACATTGGAATAGCGTTTTGGAAAATGTATAAAAATCAGTTGTACACTCATTATTGCAGTGCATTTTGGGATTGAATGAGTGCACTCGATAACGTGCACTATGGTTTCAGACACCACTACAAATAGTGCCCTATTTAAGGGTATAGGGGGAGATTACGGACACAGCCATAGTGATGCACATTTCAGCAATCGGAAAATATACGTCCGGAACATCAAAAAGCTGAAATAAGTTTGGAGGGCTGACTGAAACATTGGGTGATGTTCAATTACCCCAATGAAAACATACGTTTTGGTAAACACAGTGCATCCATAAAAAGCCCTTATATGTGTTCTGTGTCATTTTAATAACACCAGATAGGCGAGTAATTGTGATGCTTGATTTGTGTGCAGGAGAGACGGTGGACCTCAGTGAGAATGAGGCCGTCGCTCTGGCTGAGCCTGTGATTCGTCCGCTGAGAGAGAAGATGGTCTACATGTCTGTGGGAGACGGTCATCATACACAGACTGATGGTGAGAGACGCATCTGTGACGTTTACAGTATGCAGCAAGACTGGGCGGTACGACTGTATATACAATGCACCAGTAGAAATGTGGCATCAGGTCTGACTTTTATACCGAGGCAGATATAATTGCAAGCATTAAGCTCAACACAAAGTTTTGTTGTTTATGGTTGTTGAGCAAAATCATTTCTTAGCATGTTAATATAACAATAAATGGACATGCTTACAACAGGCTATTTTACTAGTTTTTCATGTCTTATTTAGTTCTTATTTTCATTTCAGTTTTAGTCATTTTAGTAATTCAACAAACTAAAACAAAAAACAAAAATTGCCTAGAGAAATAACTTACATAAAAAAAAATAAAAAAAAATCCCAGTTAACATTATTTCAGTATTTCTTTCACTGGATTATCCAAACATAGGCATGATTATTTAATAAAATATCATATTAAATAAAATAGCTTTTAATACAAAATTGTAAGAACTTACATTTCCAGCATAAATAACTGTATTGTGATGTATAGCATTATTGATATAAAGTTATTCACACTGTGATTTAAGGTTTTAGTTATGCCGCCCGTCTCTCTTCATAACACGTTTGCTTGGTATTGTCTGCAAAAGCTCAAATGGCCTCTTAGTTTCTCGTTCTTTCTGTTCTGCAAATGTCAAATGATGTAACTTTCTGGGAACTTGTCGAACCAGTTATCATTGTCCCAAACGTACTCATGTTTGATTCACTAAGCTGCAAATTCAATATGTTTTCAAAGAGGAAACTTTGATTTGTAGGGTTGAATTGGCATGAAACATGCTACTTATGTGGATGTTGTCATTGCCAACATTATGATTTAATTTTCGACACTGTAATTGAATATTTCGGTGTGTTTTTGTTTGGTTCTGTGGGTCTGAGCATCAGCTTGACGTGTTGTGTGTGTGTGTGTGTGTGTGTGTGTGTGTGTGCAGGAGGCTCTAAGCTCTCGGACGAGGTGTACATGGAGGTGGTGGTAGGAGGCGAGGAGCCGGTTCCTCATGACAGGCCGTATGATGGCACGGCTCTGAGCAAGGACTTCATGCCCGTTGCGTGGGCAGCTGCATACGGTCAGGACACTCGAAGCGCTTCCTCATTTCACTGACACTACAAACCCAGATCATGTAGTAAAACGGGAACGGGAAACAACACAATGCATGCACACAGATTATGAAATGTATTGACTCATGATTTGTTTCATTTTCAATTTGATTCATTTGAATATATATATCAGGTACAGTACATGTCAATTTTTCTCTACGGAAAATAATCTCAACTAATGCTGTAAACTATACAGGGAACTCTGTCATTTGGTATAACTCTATAATATTAAAGTTTAAAATGAACAACTCAAAAATCCAAACTACCGAATTCAATTGCCATTTATTTTTAGATATAATAATTAACACTCAAATAAAAACTGGTTTGTATACAAACATTTAAATTGCTTATTTACAACATATATGTGTTTATAAAGTCTTTATTATAAGAACTTTTTTATGATATAATTGTTTCTACTCCAGTAAATTTTTTAAATAGAAAAAATTAAACATTGGCTGTCACGATGGATTTATTCAAACATACATTAAATAAAGAAGACATTAAACAGGTTAAGTTTAACACCACATTAAAGAACGTCAAAACTAAAATGTAATTTATTGTTTGAATTTCATAATAAAACCACCGGAATTTGAAAAAGTACATTTTTCGATTTATTGGATGGCAGAAGCAACAAAAAATGTTTAGAGAATCTTTGTTCGCGCATCAGCTGAAAACGAATAAAATAAAAGATTGATTCTTGAAATATCAATTAATCGAAATGAGAATCAATTAAATTGAAATTGATATTGTCAACCCAGCAGTAATGAAATGTCAAAATACCCTTTTGTATATATGTGCTGGACAAACACTAGAAACCAGGGGCTGTTTCTTCATAAGGGCGATTGGGCGACGCACCACCAAAGTGTGAAAGGAACTTTTTCAATCACATTCACAATCTCATTCAACCACAGAGTTCCGCTAGCCGTCACTGTGCCTCTGGATATAGTCCAATCAGCATCATGTCACGTTCTGTGGAGAACCGCCTCTTTGTGGCCGATTTCACTCTGGCTGAGAATCGCCCACAGTGTTCCCATAGACTTACATTCAAAGATGAAGCGATCTGATTCAAAGATTCGAACTGCAGGCACTGCCATGCATTCTCTATGGGTTCCGGGAGGGCTCGCACTAACGTGTTTACGTCATCATACGTATCCTTAACTTGTGCAGCGATTGGTGGGAACAAACATACACTATTAAAAATCTTTAAGATTAAGTGACAAATAATATTTGAAAACAATTTTGAATTTGAACAACAAGAAAAAATGAAACACTACTTTAATATCTTTATCAAATGTGATTTAAAAATTAAAAATAAAAAAGAGAACGAGAGCGAGAGAGACTGTTGGGACATCTCGCGAGTTGAGGCCAGTTGAACTTGAACAACGTCATGGCGAACGCAGTTAATTCTATCGTGTCATTAAAAGAAATACCATTGAGCCGTCTTAGTAATCAGGACCAGAGCTCATTTCAGGAGCAGGATCAAGTAACAAGTTAGCAACAGGAACAACAAGATCTAGGAGGGCCTTGGGAGAAGAAAGACAAACAGAGGAGGTATTTATTGCTGACCATTTAAATACTCGAGTGTTGGAAAATCTCACTTTGTTTTTTCAGTTTAGGAAAGGATGGTAGCAGTCTTTTTTAATCCTAGCATTGTACTTTGAAATTTGTACATTCCATTCGAACACCAACACAATCTTTATCCTACACGTCAACTATTCAATCAACCATATTTTGTCGCCACCTAGTGGAATCTGAGTGGATTGAAAATGCATTTACTTTTGTCAATCTCCATTTGAGCTTGAATTTAGGTAAAATGTTAATTAACACACACACACACAAATCATCGCTGTCGGGTGGAAGCCTTGTATGTCCAAAACTGTTACTTTTCAGGAAACGAAAGACTGATATGAGCATTTAGAAGGACAATAACGTTGTGATCTTGCATTCATTAGGATGTTTCTTCTAGTCATAAATCATTCTTGAATATGCTGATTTGTCTGTCATAAGCAGGTGCGGATGAGGGCTGTGAGAACCGTAACGGTGCAGCGAGCGCGTTACTACACATCGACGAGTCGGATGCACTGGACAAACTCAACCGGCAACACGGCAAGAAGAGGCGAGCCGAACCCCGACAGGTCCAAACAGGTATTAGCTCACTCTCATCTGCCACTCACTGTTAAAGGAGTGGTTCACTTCAGAATTCAAATATCCTGATCATTTACTCGCCCTCATGTCATCCAAGATGTTCAAGTCTTTATTTGTTCAGTCGAAAAGAAATTAAGGTTTTTGAGGAAAACATTCCAGGATTTTTCTCCATATAGTGACTTCAATGGGATCCAACGGTTTAAAGGTCCAAATGTCAGTTTCAGTGCAGCTTCAAAGTTTCTACAGGATCTCAGCCGAGGAATAAGAGTTCATATCTAGACAAACCATCGGCCATTAAAAAAATTAAATAAATATAATATACTTTTTAACCACAAATGCTCGTCTTGCACATTTTCACACATTATGTGATCACGTTTAAAGGTCACGCGTGTTCCTGTTCAAAAATGTAGAGTTGGGCGAAAAACTCCATCTCATTTTCTCCTCCAACTTTAAAATCATCCTGTATTACCTTTTATTTTATTTTACTGTAAATGGCGTTTGACTTAGTCTTTGCACGTTTACTTTGTAAACACTAGGTCGGTACTTCCGCCTACGTCACGCGTGACCTTTCAACGTGATTACGTAATGCGTTGCGCATCACAGCTAGTGGAAGACAAGCATTTGTGGTTAAAAAGTATATAAATGTTTTTTTTTTAAGAAAATGAGCGATGGTTTGTCTAGATAAGACTCTTATTCCTCGGCTGGGATCGTGTAGAGCATTTAAAGCTGCACTGAAACTGCAATTTGGACTTTCAACCCTCATTGAAGTCCACTATATGGTTAAAAATCTAAGCTTTTTAGTTGTTATGATTTAGGGCAGCCAAATTAAAATTTGAATTTTGAATATTAGTCAGATGTAAAATAAAAATCCACATTCATATGAAAACACGGTGCATTTGAACTTGAGCTGTGCATTAGGCAGCCTTATCAAAGGTGCTCGAGATGCGATGATGTTGCAAGTCAATGTTGTGTTTTAATGTTTTTCTTTGCCTATCCAGTTGAACCCATTAGATGTGGCGCTGGTGCGTTGTTCATTCAAAACATTGCAGAAATAATGAAGCTCAATGCAGAGAAGATCTTGGTTACGTCAAAACCAGAACTAAGCCGTTCACACAGAACACATTTTCTGCACCACTTTTCCATTGTTTTCTTTGTAAACAAGTGCTAGATCAGCGCTTTGGCTTTTTGTATTAAAATGTGCTGTTTTGTTCATAATTGTTTATGCAGTTTAGTTAATTATATGATTTATAACCATTAGCTTAAATGCTATGCACTTTTTACAGACAGCCATATTATTTAATTGCTTTAAATAAACAATTTCATGTGGTTCATTAATATTTTGTTTATTGCGCCCTCTTGTGGCCTCAGGAGATTAGCCAAAAGCTTTTTTTCCCCTAACTGAAATATTGCCAATATTCAAGTCAAATTTTAATTTAAAAGGCATAATATTAGTAAAAAAAAAGTTTTTCAGCCTGTTTGACAGCCCTATGATTCTGATTAGTAGTCAACAGATTGTTTAGTGTCTGATCATTAAAGATGATTTAATGGTAGAGAATAAGAATTCTCTATTCATTTAATAAAGTTCATTTGAATGTTTACTTAAAATGTACACTAAACATTGATAAGGTTTTATATATTGTACTGTGGGACCATTTATATTTATCTAGTGAGATTAAAATGATGGTGAAAAAAACTAAAAGAAATGTGACCAGTCATAGCAGAAATAAACATTTTGCCTTTGTAAAAATATATGAATTTTTACCTTGATGTTGAAAAAATAAGACCATTTCTAACTAACATGTTTTCAAAGGGTTTCAAAAGGTTTCTGGTGGAATTAAAGAAATAAAGTAAATGATTGCCATCATTAATTTGTATGTTGTATTTAGTGTTATTTTACTACTATTTATTTATATATTCAATTTTCATATGTGGTTTGTCTTTTTTTAATATTTTTTTTATAACTGTTTAATTAATTAATTTATGTGTGTTTTTATTTATTTCCAGCTTCCAGTTAGTAATTTTAGTTCTTCAACTTAAATGCATTTCAGTTAAGTGCCAAGGCAACAACTTTGTTCAGTTTGTTTTTCATCTAATGCATATATCAATGAGCTCATTGTTTCTGCCTTAAATTCTTACATTGTTTAAATGAATAGATTTTTAGCTAACTAATATGTACATTTCGAAAATACATAACTTAGACAGTTACCTCTGATAACACATCGCTCAGTGTGGACCATTTTCTGTGAAGCTGGTTTGAAACGATGTGTATTGTGAAAAGCGCTATACAAATAAATGTGATTGAATTGAATAGATTTTATTTCAAATTTATTTCAATTAACATAAATGCTTCTTTTAATAGTTTTAGTTCTATCTGCATAATATCAGCTATTGGCTACAAAACAGATTTTTCTTCATCCTCTCACTATCCGTATCTCTCATTCCTCCCCAGCGATCATCATCGGCCCGTACGGACAGCCTCTGACCGTCTACCCCTGCATGCTGTGCGGTAAGAAGTTCAAATCCCGCGGGTTCCTGAAACGACACACTCGCAACCACCACCAGGACGTGTTGAGTCGCAAAAAGTACCAGTGCACGGACTGCGAATTCACCACCAACAAAAAGGCCAGTCTGCACAACCACATGGAGGTCCACGCGCTCAGCAACAAAGCACCGTTCGAATGCGAGACCTGCGGTAAAGAGTTTCACCAGCAGGCGGCGCTGTTCTCACACCGTCTCCAGCACCACCACCGCGAACAGAAAACGCCCACGGCAATCGCATCGCCTTCACCTCCTGCCGCCACGGCAAAGACGCACAAATGCAAGTTTTGCGATTACGAGACTGCCGAGCAAGGGCTGCTCAATCGCCACCTGCTGGCCGTTCACAGTAAGAGCTTCCCGCACATATGCGTGGAATGCGGGAAAGGTTTCCGCCACCCGTCGGAGCTAAAAAAACACATGCGCACGCACACCGGTGAGAAGCCGTACTCGTGTGTGTACTGCGATTACAAATCCGCCGATTCGTCTAACCTAAAAACGCACGTGAAAACGAAGCACAGTCGGGAGCTTCCGTTTCGCTGCGAACGTTGCGGTCAAACGTTCGCCGAGGAGGACGAGCTGACGCAACATGCCACGACACACGAGGACGCTCGCGGACACCAGTGCAACCACTGCGACCATCGCAGCTCCAACTCTAGCGACCTGAAACGGCACGTCATTTCCGTGCACACTAAAGACTACCCGCACAAGTGCGCCATCTGCGGGAAAGGCTTCCACCGGCCGTCCGAGCTTAAGAAACACTCCGCGTCGCACAAAGCCAAGAAACTGCACCAGTGCCGCCACTGCAACTTTAAGATCGCTGATCCGTTCGTACTCAGCCGGCACATCTTATCCGTTCACACGAAGGAGCAACAGCAGCAACAACAAACGCCACAACAACCGACTCCGCCCACTTCAGAATCGTCGCCACCACAAGCCCCGCCCACAGAGAAGAGCGCCCCCAAGAGGACTATAGGGGCGGCGCAGTTAGCAGCGCCCTCGGTAAAGAAAGCCATTGGCTCTAAGGGTCCGCGGGAAAGGCGTGTGTATCAGTGTCAATATTGCGACTACAGCACGGGAGACGCGTCTGGCTTCAAAAGACACGTTATTTCCATCCATACTAAAGACTATCCTCACCGCTGTCAGTACTGCTCGAAGGGCTTCCGGAGGCCTTCGGAGAAAAACCAGCACATTATGAGACATCATAAAGACATGGTGCCGGGAGAATGAACACCTTCCTTTTCTTCCTCCGCTCACTTCCAGAAAGACACTAAACAACCATTGATTTGAAATCCCTCTTGCTAGCAAACTCTTACAAAGACCTCTCATGCATAGCAGCGCGCGTGTGTTGTCTGTATGCGAGAGCGTGCATATGAACATGCTTTATGCTTAATGATCACATGGTTTGCAGTCTTAAAGGAACAGTTCACCCTAAAATTTAAGGGGTCGTCATTCACTCGCCCTCATTTTGTTTAATACCTGTATGACTTTCTTTCTACCAAGGAATGTAAAAGGTTTTTTAAGTTAATTTAAAAAAAGAGAGAGAATATCCTGGTTAATCTTTTTTGCATTCTATATTCGCTTAATATTTAATTTAATACATTATTATGATAATGGTTTATATATAAATATTAAACTTCGGTAACACTTTACAATAAGGTTCATTAGTTAATGTATTAACTAACTTAAACTAACCATGATCAATACATTTGTTACTTTATTTGTTAATCTTTATTAATGTTAGTTAATAAACATACAGCTGTTCATTGTTCGTTCATGTTAGTTCACAGTGCATTAACTAATGTTGACAAGATTTTAATAAAGTGTTTGTAAATGTTGAAATTAACAAAGATTAATAAATTGTTTAAGTGCAATTAATTATCAGTTAATGCTATCTAACGTAGTTAATGTTAACTAATTAACCTTATTGTAAAGTGTTACCAATGTTTCTAATAAATGCTCTAAAAAGCACCATAATAATAGTCTTTATGACTTTATGCACTATATTCCAGATATAATACATTTTTGTGAGGACAACCCCACATTTAAGGTGTTATACACTGAAATTTTCCTCTCTTCTCTAGGGAATAAAACCGCACATGACATGAGGGTGAGTAAATAAGGACCTTTTAGTTTTGAGTGGACTATTCCTTTAACTTTAGACGTTTTATGTTTGGTTGTGTTAACAGATGAAACTAATATGTACATCCAGCCTCTGGGATCAGGTGCATATTCCTGAAGCATTTTTGAGTCTTGCGTTCACTCTGTCATCAAGCGCGTTGTAACTAAAATCCTCTGAGCACATAAACTCTCTGAAATGCTTTTTGAATATGGGACTATGTGATGGATTTCTCACTCAATCTTGCACTTTACTAGCATGTCCGTCTGCTTGATAGTTGTTTAAAAACGTGGGCGTTGACAGATGACACCAGGAAATGGTTTTAATGTTCATAAAAACGTTGGAAATTACCAGGCTGTTTTCCATAGGCACTAAAAACTCAGTCTTATTTTGCAATGTTAGTATGATCAGGACAGGGTAATGGAGAATGTGTGGTCTCTCAAAACTTTAATGATAGCAGGAAGCGTTTATCATGACTGATCTGTTGAAGAATCAAACAACTACATCTGTAACGACTAATATGTTTGAAAGGAATAGTTCACCCTGAAAGTGAAAAAGTCATTTACTCGCACATTCATATTTTTTCCCATTAAGCTGCTGTTTTCATTATAGTGACAAAGGGCAAGCTCATAAAAAGACCAAAAAACACCATAATAGTATTTCATATGGTCATACGATAAGTCAGTATTTGCTAAAAAATAATCAATGTGAATTAAAGGGACAGTTCACCTAAAAATGAAAATTGTCATCATTTACTCACCCTCAAGTTGTTCCAAACCTGCATTAAGTTTTTTCTTCTGTTGAACACAAAAGATGATATTTTGAAGAATGTTGGTGACAAAGTAGTTTCTGGTCCCCATTGACTTCCATAGTGTAGAAAAAATACAATGGAAGTCAATGGAGGGTTTTTGGGTTATTTATACAGAAATTAATGCAGGTTTGGAATAACTTGAGAGTGAGTAAATGGCAGAATTTTAGTTTTTGTGAACTATCCCTTCAACTTTTGCTCTGTTTCTTAGAAGTCAGAAGATTTGTAATATATATAACAACATAAAAGTCATATATACTTCTTTTATTGCTGTTTTGTCCGTATTGGAGCTTTTCAGCCACTTATATATATGAAAAGCAGACTTTTGGGCATTTTACTAAACATCTCTTTTGTGTTCCTTAGAAGAGAAAAGGTTTGAAAATACATGATGATAGAATTTTTCTTTAGGTGAACTATTCCTTTAAGGTTTATGCAGAACGAGTTGTCTACTGCTGCATTTCTTTTTAATTCAGTTTTAACTTGCTGGATCAAGTCCATTCACCTCCAGAACAAAGTTGTTCTAAACACAGTTCTCTGCCTTCACTTTCCTATCATTGTTGGTCATTTTGAGCGCACGGTAAACCCACGTCGGGACATTCATAGAATAGCACTATGAGACTGCAGCAATGCATTTTGGATATGTGAGACCAGATGCTCCCTCTTTCATTTTAAGAAAGCTTGAATTCTGTGGTAACAGAGGACCGATTTTAATCATGCAAGGGTAAATGTTTTCTCATGTTGTAAGTTGATTTAAATGCATTTCACTTGGATGTATGGGACCACAGAACTTACTAAACATGTTGACTAAGTAGGTAATTGACATGTCAAGAGCCCGCCTGGGTCATTTTTAACCCAACAATCAAGAGAGAGAAACAAAAACATAATGGTAGTATTTTTTTGTTCTACTTTTATGCTAATTTAAATACAAATCATTGTATTTCAGTAAGTTTGTTTAGATTACAGTAATGATATCATTGAAAAATTTATTGTAATCATGGGAATTAAATAAGAATTAAAAATAGCACCTGTTCATGTCGAAATAGTGTTTTCATTACTGTAAAATAAAATATAAAATTATTTTACTGCAATACAAGTCTTGGTATTTAAATTTTCACTACTGATATATAAAAGAAATAAAAATATGAGTAAAAATTATTTTCAGCGTTACAATCCAAAACTTAATGGTTCAAATAGATTCAAAATATAACTGATTATTTTAATCTCTTGTTTTTGGGGTGAAATTTGACTTGAGAATTTTGGTGTATTTTTTAAATTAAAAAAAAAATTTCAGTTTGCCAATCATGTCTTGCAAAAGCATTTTTGATGACCCTATTTGACAGTATCTGGCCAAGCGTTCCTCTCATCAGTGTACACAATGTGCAGTATGAGTTTTTATTTAAAAAGTCTAACTACAAAAAGATTAGAAATGATCATATTTCTGTGTGTATGATTGTGTGTTAGCAGAGTTTCCTGGTTTATTCTCAAAGCAATGCATCAGATATGTTTGCCGTTGCCAATCACCTCTCACCTTTAACCCTTCGAGTGACCGTTCAAAGTGATGATGCTGTTTGGCCGTGTTCATGTATACGGTCAATGCAAACACACACAGTATAGCCTCCTGATACCTACTAATTGTCTTAATAGTCGACGTCAGACCTCACTCAAGCTGGCATCCCCTACAGTTACCAAGACAAACTAAAAACTGGAATTGACAAGGCAAATCATGTTGGAAATGCTCTGTTTTGTGTTTGTATGTAACATTAATTGAATCAGTTTGGATCAAAAGTCCACTAACCTGTGATGGATGATGTCATACCCAGCTTTGCATGTGATTGGCTAGAGGTTTCTAAAGGATCTTAAAAAAGCCTCAGTTTGTGTCTGAACAGCACCATTAGTAATGAGGGCCACGCGTTCTTCTCGCTCAAACGATGCCATTGGTCGGGAAGGGAATCGGTCACTCTTCCTCTCCCTGTGATCATTTTTATACTGCAGATATTTATTTGGTCACTGTTTAAACTTTGTTGTATAGTTAAATGTAAGTAGGAATCTATGGGACTATAACTTATTGTTTTGTACACAGATCTGTAAAGAGAGAGTGTAGATGTAAACACTTTGGAAAGAGGCGTTCAGAACTTTGTGTTGTCATGGATGTATCTTCACATTTGTTTAAAAATGATTAAAAAAGGAAATAAAAGGCAAAGTATTTTCCTGCATTCTCTGTTTATTATGGAAGTGATGTTCAAGGTCTTTTTGTAAATGCTTCCAATTTACATTTATTCATGTGTCAGATGCTTTTAGCCAAAGCAATTTACTGTGAAATCCATAAGTTTTATTATTTATATCCATTAATATGAATACGGTACCAGTCAAATATTTTGGACACACCTTACTGAAATTGTTTCTCATAAAGAGACTGAGGAGCAAAAGAGCTGGACTCTAAACAACTTTGAAAAACAAAACATTATTTGTTCTTGTGTTTATTACATAATTTTCATACTTCCATGTGATTTAATCTTAGTATTTCGTTCAGATTGAACAAGTAGAGCCAGTATGGTCTTCCTTTTTTCTTCACTATGCATCAAAGAGTTGATTGTTTTTAAGTACAATCAACTTGGATGTTTAAGGCTGCAACTTTTTTCTTTTTCTTTTTTCTTTCTTTTTTTACAGTGAAAGTAATCATAGTATCACATACACTCTTATTTTTTGCAGTGATTCCATAGAAGAACCATTGGATCCACCAAAGAACCTTTTAGTGAATATTCTTAAAACAACCATTTTTTCTTAAAGTGAAGAACATTTTATTGATCTGAAAAACTTGTTTCACTAAATTTGTGGAATGGAAAAGTTCCATTGATGTGAAAGATTCTTTAGGGAACCATCGATCCCAATCAGGAATTGAGATCATAAGACTAACATACACTTAAAATACAGTATAAAAAAGCCACATGACAGAGTTGCAAAAAAGATTTTATTAATCCAAAAACCCATGAAGAAATGATAGTAAATGATGAAAAGAACTTTAAGAGGGTTAAAGGGACTGATATGAGAGTGTAACACTAGAGGGAATATTAAATGTTTCACTACAGTCATGAGTCAGTCAGGATTCAGAGAAGATCTTCAAATCAGCACATCAAGGGCACTCGTCTAGAGAGAAAAGAAGGTCAGGTCAGATCTGAAGAGGTTATTCATCAGCTACTTCCTTACTATATACACAATGTTTTACCATTTTTAGGCAGGAGGACGATGTTCTCCGGCAGAATGCCTTGCTCCAGAGAAAACGCAGTGAACTTGTCCAAGACGTCCTGGCTCAGGTCGGGTGTTCGGCCTACAAAAAACAGTACAAGCACATCGAAATGTCAAAAACTATTCCAACTAAAACCAGAATCAATGCAAACCTTAGTAAATAATTTCATTATTTCAGCTTATGTTTTTTACAGTACATATTCCAGTCTGAAATTTAAGTTAGATTAGAAACAGCATTTAAAATAAATTTAGTTCTGTAACATGATGTTTCAGAGAGGAATAAGATGTTCAACAAGAAACATTTTACAATAAGGTTCCATTGGTTAACACCAATTAACATGAACTTACAATAAAGCATTTATTAATCTTAGTTCATGTGATTTTCAGTATTTACTAATACATTATTAAAATCAAGTTTTACCTGATAACTTGAGCTAACATGAATGAAAAAGAACAGTTTAACTAAATGTTAACAAAGATAAGAAATAAGCTCATTGTTAGTTAATGCATTATGATGGGACATTATTTTAAAGTGTTACCAGAAAGTAATTTCAGAGTTTTACTAGATTGATGAAATAATAAAATGACTAATTAACAGTAAAGGAACGAGTCAGTTTGGATTTCGGGGCTACATAAAGTCTGCAGTGTTCAGTGACTGTCCAAAACATGTGAATATTCATATTGCACTGCACACATTTGGCATCGAGATGCAGGGTTAACACCACAAAACCGACACTAAACGGGGTTTATAAACAGAACAGGGTTTCATATACTCCGGGTAAAATTTCCATGCAAAACAAAGCTGAACCAGACCAAATGCAAACATCAAATGAAACAATCTGAATTCACAGCCTGTAACAAATTCCAGTTAATGTGAAGGTGTGTTGATGCTGGTGCTGTTACCGTAGAGTTCGTCGAGCACTGTGGAGGAGGCGGTATTCACAGTGTGGAACAAAGCAAACTCCTCATTCACATCAACAATGGACATTTGACTATCGGTCTCCCAGTCTGTGGAAGAAATATCATTTATCATTTGAGTCCTGTATAAACCACTACACTGCATTTCATGTCTATCATTTCTTCCTTACGGTCACTGCCGAAGCTGAACACTCCAGGAACATCAGACTTCTGAGCAACATAGTTCATCTTCCAGCAAGTGCCATCAGCTCTGGAAACACAGGACAAATGGGTAAAATCTTTGCATTGTGCAATAATGGGAAAGTTTTATTCAGTTTCTTATTTTTAGTGATCAGTTTTTACTGATCGTCTTACTTGAGACTGGAATAAGCTATTTCCAGATCTCCTTCATCGGTCGGTGTCAGCATGGCGATGCCCATCTTCATGTTCGCCTTACGGGTGACAAACCACTCGGCATTGGTGGCAAAACCGATCAGGTACCATTTCCCAGCCACCTATATGAAGGACACACACATCAACAACATTTCCCCGGTGTTCTTCGCTCTTTTTTGACTGAATTATTGTATTTTTTTTTTCCCTTCATCGGAATGGTATAAAACTTGGTAAGGGTTTTGGCACTTGCTATGTGAAAAAAAAGTTATGGACATGATTCGAACCAATTCAAACAGGTTAAATGGTCAAAAAAATTGTCACACATGAGCGCATAGGAAATGAATGGGAGACGAGATTCATCTAGCGGAAACGTTTGGTACTGCACCTAAACAAAATCTTACTGAAAGCTATTTTTTGAGATATCAGGCTCAAAAAAACAACTTTGATTTTCTCACAGTTTTAGAGATTTAAAAAAAAAAAATCATATAAACAATAAACGTAAAAATTTGTAACTTTTTTGAGTTCCCTAGTTAAATGTTTTCCCTTTTGAAGTTTCACTTCAGCAATAATCTGCCAAGTGTCGTCTTTTAAAGGAGATCAAACTGAAGTCTGTGCTCTAAAACATCCAGATTTACGACAGTTTAAATTGGAAATTAAATTTTCAGGTCTATGCTCAAAAAGTGAATAAATAGATTATAAATACAGCATACATATAATTTAGTTCCACAACATCCCCTAAAAATACAAAATATAAAATAAAAAATATTATCGAACTAAAATATAGCACATTAATTCCATTGAAATTAATGAAGCGACACGCGACGAGCACCAGAAGGTTAAGGATAATCTGGTTTCTAAATATGTCCCTATATCTTTACAAATCTGCGGGATAAATAAGTTATAGATACATTCCTCTCATCACCGTCTTGCAGTCTTACCCCCTTGATGTCGAAGTCTGTCTGTGGTGTGACCTCAGAACTAACGGCAGCTGCACAGAGCAAAACTCCCAGCAATCCCAGTACGGTGGTTGTCATGGCTTATGGTAGAGCTCAGTCCGGAGTGTGTGTGTGAATCTAGGCCTCGAGGGGTGAATTCTGAGCGGAGTCCCTCGACACGCTCTTATATAGTGCAGCCCCCCGTTACATAAACACGTCCCTTACACACACAGACCCAGGCATATGTGCAGAGTGTCACATGATTCAAGGCACGCATTTACATGAATTTACATCAGCCTGTGACAGAACGACAGACATCAAACAATGGATCTAACAGCAGTAAATCTTCTCCTACTCTCCCAGGGGCATCTGTCCCTTGAGGCCCACACACAGAGATATTTGGATTTGGTACCTTTCGTTCATTATGATGACACCAGCCTCTGTATGTTTTTCCAGGCGGGTCTCAACTCAGAGATCAGAGCACGCCTGCCCGGAGATGGGCCTCGGGGAAGCTTCCAGGACTATGTAGAGTGGGTACTTTTCCACAATGGTTCTCAATTTACCATTGGGCTCTGCAACAGCCAAGAAAAGGAGACCGCCCTTCCAGAGTCTCATTCCGCCGAGACCACCTTTCCAGGGTCTCGTTCCGCCGAGACCACCTTTCCAGGGTCTCGTTCCGCCGAGACCACCTTTCCAGGGTCTCGTTCTGCCGAGACCACCTTTCCAGAGTCTCGTTCCGCTGAGACCACCCTTCCAGAGTCTCGTTCCGCCGAGACCACCTTTTCAGGGTCTCGTTCCGCTGAGACCACCCTTCCAGAGTCTCGATCCGCCGAGACCACCTTTCCAGGGTCTCGTTCCGCCGAGACCACCTTTCCAGAGTCTCGTTCCGCCGAGACCACCTTTCCAGGGTCTCGTTTCGCCGAGACCACCTTTCCAGGGTCTCGTTCCGCCGAGACCACCTTTTCAGGGTCTCGTTCCGCCGAGACCACCTTTCTAGGATCTCGTTCCGCCGAGACCACCTTTTCAGGATCTCGTTCCGCCGAGACCACCTTTCCAGGGTCTCGTTCCGCCGAGACCACCTTTCCAGAGTCTTGTTCCGCCGAGACCACCTTTCCAGAGTCTCGTTCCGCCGAGACCACCTTTTCAGGGTCTCGTTCCGCCGAGACCACCTTTCTAGGATCTCGTTCCGCCGAGACCACCTTTTCAGGATCTCGTTCCGCCGAGACCACCTTTCCAGAGTCTCGTTCCGCCGAGACCACCTTTCCAGAGTCTCGTTCCGCCGAGACCACCTTTTCAGGGTCTCGTTCCGCCGAGACCACCTTTCTAGGGTCTCGTTCCGCCGAGACCACCTTTCCAGGGTCTCGTTCCGCCGAGACCACCTTTCCAGAGTCTCGTTCCGCCGAGACCACCTTTTCAGGGTCTCGTTCCGCCGAGACCACCTTTCCAGGTTCTCGTTCCGCCGAGACCACATTTCCAGATTCTCGTTCCGCCGAGACCACCTTTACAGAGTCTCGTTCCGCCGAGACCACCTTTTCAGGGTCTCGTTCCGCCGAGACCACCTTTTCAGGGTCTCGTTCAGCCGAGACCACCTTTCCAGAGTCTCGTTCCGCCGAGACCACCTTTCCAGAGTATCGTTCCGCTGAGACCACCCTTCCAGAGTCTCGTCCCGCCGAGACCACCCTTCCAGAGCCTCCATTCCTGATGGCCGCCATTTCTGATTCTCTCCACGTCAGCCCTGCCGAACCTGAGCTTCTTCACGTCGGTCCTGCTGAGTCTGCAATTCACTTAAGTCATGCACTCCGAGCCAGACACTATTCACGTCAGTCCTGCCGAGCCTGCGCTTCAAATCATGTCCGCCTCACCCGAACCCTCGTCTTCGACCAAGGTGACCACCGTCACGACCCATTAGCCAGTCCCTGAACCTGTCCCTGAGCCTGTCCATAAGCCCATGGTTCCGCCCAATAAAAGTTTGGGGGGGGGGCTATACGTCTCCACCACGGCCGCCCTAAAGGTCCTCCCTGCCACAGCCGCCTGAAGGGTCGTCTCCGCCACGTTTGTCTTGTTAATTAGTCGTGATTACTTAATTTGTCCCAGATGTGTCTCGTTGCCCTTATATGTTCAGTGTATTTAAGCTCTGTGTTTCAGTCTATTCTTTGTCTGTCGTTGTCGCCAGGGCTGGCGATTGCTATAGTATAGGCGAACTAGGCGATTGCTTAGGGTGACAAATGTGTTGGGGGCGCAGCCGCCCTCAAGTGTCGCCCTCTAGTGTCGTCCTTACTTGTCAACCTGATTATTAGATTGAATTGATGATTATTGTCAATAATTTCCTAACGGGGAGGGGGGTTGCATTACGTTACGTTACGTTAGGCAAGTGCTCAGCTGCTGGCACGTTGATCGAAACTCTCTGGTGCACAGGGACGAAAACGGACAAAGCAACAAGATAAAAAGAAAGCTCAGTATAGAGGTAAGTCTTCTCATCTCAGCCATTAAGGTGTCAAACAAAATACATTTACTTAGTATTGTGCACAGTAGGGCTGCACGACGATATATCGTTTTAGCATCGATATCGCGATGTGCGCATCCACCATAGTCACATCGCAGGATGTGCGATGTAGCCTAGCCTAAGTAGCCTTAGGGATCGTATAGTTGATCCGTGATTCATGATCAGTACGGGCCAGGAGCTCCCCGGCCCGTAACGCTTGCGATTCGCGGATTAATTGCAAAGTTTAACCATCATATAGTGAAAGTTTATCATTTGCATGTGTTTTTAAGTCCTGTCAGTTTAAACATCACGCGTAAAAAGACTGGAACTTGCGCGTTGTTTTCTGTGAGCCGGGCAGACACAAAGATCAGTGGTCTTTCTCTTATTTCTGAGCTCGAACGAACACGAGAATTCAAAATAAAGTCAGAATGCTCTTCTTGCATTGAACAATTTTTTGGCGGCCGGCACAGCGTATTTTTGTCCCGCCAAAGCCTTAATTTGACCGGTGAGTGATAGATGACTGACTGCTGCTCTTGTTAAACTGAGAGAACGAGCAGAGAGAGAGAGATAGGCTATAGAGAGAGAGAGTCCCGGTCACGCGCGCGCACTTTCACCGTTTTCAAACTCTCTCTCTCTCTCTCTCTCTCTCTCTCCCTCCCTCCCTCGCGCATAGCCTATTAATGAATTAAGTTGACTGAATATCTTTGAGAATACACAATGGTAAAAGGTCGGAAGACCGAAGTTTCACGTGAAGCATTCGGATATTTTTTTTTTCCTGAACTACAGCTGGTTGTAGCCTAAATTGTGCTAGAAAAATGTTCTCTGAAAAGCGTTCCCACACATTCAGATAAACCACACTTTCAATAAACAAACAACAACAACAAAAAATCTTTCCAGTGATGTTTTCTGTGTTGAGACAAATCTTGTGCGATGTCCTAACTGCCGGGATAATCACACAACGTGTGCCGTGGTCCGTTAATGACACCTCCAATTCGCGAACTAATGATTCATTTGAACCGATTCACTTTAATGAATGGTTAAAACAACGGATCTGTCCAACACTGAACTCACGAGACATAACAAATCGGTAACACTTTACAATAAGTTTCCATTTATTAAACTCTAGTTAACTACATAGTTAACTATAATAGTTTCTATGCAGATTTACTCCATTACAAATTCACCCCAGTCATTCAGATGATTAATTATTTCCAAAGTCTGGTGAAATTGTTTTCATATCGCGATATATATCGCAGAAAAATAAAATATCGAAATGTAATTTTTTCCCAATATCGTGCAGCCCTAGTGCACAGGTATGGCCATCGGGACTACCGGGAGATTCCCGTTAGGCCGACATGCTTTTTGGGCCGATTCATGATCTCATAGTTTTATTATTATATATTTTTTTGTCTTAGTGGCCCATAAAACTCGTAAATCGGCCCATTCGTTTTGTTTTGATTTGTTTAATTGGCGGCACTGGGTTACTTTCCAAGTAACAAAACTATTTATGAAAGTTTCCTTTATTTTGCGTGGCGCAAAACTCAATCTCGCCTAGGGCAACCAAAGGGCTATAGAGCCGGCCCTGGTTGTCGCTACATGTTTGGTTGTTCCGTTCATGTTTCCTTTGTATCCAGTTTCTGATTATTCTAGTTTGTTTAAATAAACACTGCTGCAATAAAGATCCTGCTTCCTTTCCTGCTTTCCTGCTTTCCTGTGGGGCAGTCATGGCCTAATGGTAGCAGAGTTGGACTGGTGACCCAAAGGTTGCTGGTTCAATTCCAGTACCGGCAGGAATATGACTGAGGTGTCCTTGAGCAAGGCACCTAACCCCCAATCGCTCCCCGGGCGCCACTCAAGGCTGCCCGCTGCTCCGGGTGTGTGTATCCACGTTTGCAGTGTGTGTGTGTACACTACTCACTACTCTGCTCCTAATGTGTGTGCACTTACTTGGATGGGTTAAATGCAGAGGTCAAATTCCAAGTATGGGCTACCATACTTGGCCATCACGTGTCACTTTCACTTTCACTTTCACTTTCACTTCAACCAGCATGTGACACATTTTACATTGAAAACACAATGTTTACAGTGTAAACCCCTCAATCACTCACATGTCACTCGCACGACAAACATACACATTTAAACACACACTATAAACTCTATCAGCTGCAAAAGCATTTGGACTGTTGTTTTTGCTCTCCATTTTGAGATTTTTGCAGTAATTATGAAGTTAATAGTGCAATTATTGTGAGTTTTAAATTAATGGTATTTGCATCCTTAACTATGAAAATCCCAGCAGAACACTTTATAGTTTTATAAAGAGACCTGGGGAATTTGTTTCAGCCGTTTTTTTATTATAGATGTGCCTATACGTTTAGCCTATAGACGGAAACGCCTTCGGTACAAACTATCACAACATTTTTCTAAGAAATTGCAATAACCAAACAGTGTGTGTCTGTAACTGTTTTTCATATACTGACACATTTAGCTTGAGATGCAGATAAACCAGAACAAGACTGTTTGTTTGCAGGTATTAACCATCTGAGATGATTACTTGATTCAATAACTCTATACTATATTTACAATAAGATTTATGCTGGATTTATCGATAACACTTAATAATAAAGCTCCATTTGTTAATAGTAGTTAACTTCATTATGAAATCTGTTATTATTTTATTAATCGTATTTAATGGTAATTTTAACATTTATTTTTAAAATCAAAAGTTGTATCAGTTACACTTGATTTATAATGCATTATAAAGGTATTAATAATGCAAGTTAAAATGCATAATTTCTTTCCATAAATAATTGTAACCAACCATCAGTATTTGCTGATTCCTTTCATCTGAAAATAGTGGTGTGTCGTGTTTAATGCATATGCTCTATGTAGCAATGATAAAGACAAGTATATAATCTATTATACAATTATTCATGAGACCATGCATTACGAGGCATAAAATAATGCATTAAAATACTTTTTTAATGCATTATATATAAAGGCTTTAAGTAGTTTCATCAATATTGAATGGATTTGAGCTGACATGAACTAACAATGAATATCTGTAGCCTACTTTTATTACCTTACCTTAAGAAATATTAATGAATACTGTAGCAAATGTATTGCTCATCGTTAGTTCATGTATTAAGTTAATGAATGTGTATAGTTTTCAGTATTTAAATTTCACATGGGGTCCTGTTTTTATTAAACTAAAAACGCTCATTTCCATTTCTGCTTGAGTCTTTAAAACGCCCTGTTGCCTTTCCAGATTACCAAAGGAAAGGTCAGATTTTAGTAGTGATGTAGTACTCGAGTCCGGTCTCGAGACCGATTTCTGCTTTCTCGGACTCGTCTCGGACTTGTTCCTTCAAAGACTCGGTCTTGACTCGGACTCGGCATAGGCGGTCTCGTCCCCATCACTAGTTATGGGGGAATAAAGTTTTAAAAGATACTGAATTCGAGTGTATTGTCAAAATATTTAAAATTGGGAAATATTGGAAAATGTTAAAGCCAAGCCTACTAATTTAGACATGCCACTAGAAATTTTTAATTTGCTCTGCATGTCCTAACTATGATTAAAAAAGTCAGGGTGGGCTTAACATGTTGATGACAGAGCAGCACTGTTGAAGCATTTTAGAAAAATAGGCAGAAGATGATGCATGTGGTAGGGATTTTTTAATGATAGTAAAAGCATAGTCCATATTAAGACGTTAAGACTGCTCCTCTAAACAATTCCCAATCTAGCTATAGTCTGTAGGCCTAACTGTTGATTATTAACTGGGGTGATATTAAATCATGAATATCAAAACTGACATGTCGAGACAAAATCTGGACTCGGACTTGCTTCCTCAAAGACTCGGTCTTTACTCGGACTCGACTGTATTTGAAAAACAACGGACTCGGTCTCGACTTGGACTCGACCATTCAAAGACTCGGTCTTGACTCGGACTCGGCATAGGCGGTCTCGTCCCCATCACTAGATTTTAGTGTTGGTAGTTTGCATTAGACTGGCTCCTGACTCATGCATATACTTGAGATATATACAGTTTATATATATATATATATATATATATATATATATATATATATATATATATATATATATATATATATATATATATATATATCAAGTATATACTGTATATCACAGTCCACTGACACACAATGAAGAGCTTCCCACAACCTCGAGACTATGACGCTGGTACTAGTACATGTATAGCCTTTCAGATCATCTGTAGAGAAAGAACAACATATATCAGATTTGTCCACTAACTTGTTTCAAAAATCATTTAATTACCCCATATACACATATATATTTCTTATAAAACATGTATAAGCCTATAAGGATCCTCGACAGTAAGTGCATTAAACTATTTTAATGCATCAGGTGGAGGCAATTCAGATAGCAAGAGCTTTTGGGCCGAATGAGGCAGATAGCTGTCACATCTGGCCTAGATATGGCATGGCTGAGCACATGTGGGCCAAAATTTCCCCATATATGTTAAAAGACCTGTGCGACGCGAAGCAGAGTGCATTAAAATAGCTTTTTTATACCATGGTCATTTGCATTGACAAATGACAAGTTGCAAGCTGTTAATGATGTTTGCAGCTCAATATTTGACCGAAGTAAAATTCATGCTTATTTTTGTCAGGTAAATCCATCATTCTGCCCGCTTTTAATCAAACACAGAGATAAAGTAGTGTATAAGATTACATTTACTTGAATGAATTATAGCATTTATTTGAATAGGCCTACATTCAAATTCTGTATTAACGATGAAGCTGTAAATTTAATTGAAAACCAGTGATGTTACCCCCTCATTGCTGAGAACTAGGCTTATAATGCATCTCTGATCTCTGTGTGCGAATGACGTGTGTGTGAGTGTGACCTGTGTGTGTGTGTGTGTGTGTGTGTGTGTGTGTGTGTGTGTGTGTGTGTGTGTGACCTGTGTGTGACCTGTGTGTGTGTGTGCTTGAAAGTAGCCATTAATATTGAACGTGATCGGGACTTCCTGCACATTAAATGATTTTATTGCACACCTTCCACCCAATTAGAATCAGTGGTGTAGTCTACGTGATACGCAGGTATACGCCGTATACCCACTAGAAAATATCAAGGATTTCCGTATGCCCACTAGGAAATGTCAAAGATCTCCGTATACCCACTTTAAAAAGCGAGAGGATTCGTAACAACATCGTTTTGTGAAAGAACTTTCATTCATAAATTCACCCCGTCTGTGTTTGCGCAGCGACACGGATCGAATCGCGGAATCCACCAATAAATGTAGGCTAAGCCTAACGTTACTGTAAAGCGGAACGTCACTCAATTTGGCCATTTTTGAATGAATAAATAACCTAATGAAGTAATGATACAATGAATCAAATCTCGATATGTACTAAGTGTCTATGAATATTAAAGCTCAAAAATACTGCTATTGAAATGTTCTGCGTGTTTCTGTGAATGAGCGCTCAATGTGTGCTCTACTACACACTGACGCGCGTGACACTCGTGGTGTTTTCAGCGTCTATGAGGAGGACATGCACACATTTGAACTTCATTGCAGAGCTTTTATGAGAGTAACTTCACAAGAATTTTACCATTTCATTTGATAAAACTATCGTCATTCATTCGTATCATATACACACTCACAAACTTTAAAGTCTTCATGACAACCTGTCAAAATCAAAGTTTTGTATAACTTGAAGAAAATATAACAGAAATATATTACTATTGCACAGTATACTTCAAGTAGGCCTAATAATAATAATTATAATAATAATAATAGTTTATTAAAACACACAGAAGCTTAAATGTCTTTAATTTACAACACACTAAAATAAAAGTTTGTAGAGATAAATAAACTCGAGGGAATTATGAAAGAAATTGCATAGTATGATGTACTTTTTAAAATAATAATAATCAAATCTATTAAAACAAAATTTTAAAGGAATATCACTCAAGTTTTTAAAAAGTAAATTTTTATTTGTGCTTATAATTTTTAAGTCTTTTAATTGTCAGCTGATAAAACCTGTGCTTCAGGGACCATATTGATATAAAATGTAAGGCTAAATGTAGCTCTTTACTGGCTGAGTTAGATGGCGATTAACACTAAACAGCAGAAAATGGGTGGTGTTGGTGGCGGGATGGGGGGGCTGGTATATCACAGTATACTCACTACAAAAAACTAGACTACACCACTGATTAGAATGAAGTATTTAGATAGACCATGGTAAAATTATAATAGTAATAAATACATTTATAAAATAAATATTTAGTTTATTAAAAAAATAAATTTGATTAAATATTTTAATATTTATACATGACAGAAACAGGATGGAAATAATAAAACACCAAAAATATAAAACCCTATTTCCAGCTCTAACTTTGTAAAGAAAATGTTGTACAGATAATATAGCCTACCTGAGGACCCGTTCTTCAAAAACTATTACACAACAATGTTATATTTCCTAACACTCATAATTAATGCATTATGTTAAATTGTTTTTTAAGTGTGATTAATCATAATTTTCTTTTAGACACATGGCAGCTCATGTTCCTTTTTGTTTTATGCCTAATATGCATTATGGTTTCAAGCTGTTAATATTTTCTCTCAGAATTTGTGCAACTTTAACACAAATATCTTTATGCAAAGGTTTTTAAAATATTCGTTATCTGAGACTTACAAGAAATCACTTCGGGTTAAGGTTAGGGTGAACATATTTTATCAAAACATTTCTTAGTCCCAAAATACCAGGAATAACCAGATATTTAAGGACAAATCGAAAGGGAATGTAGTATAAATAAATTAAATCCTTTTGGCTTTATAAAAATGATAACTTAAAATAGTAAAACATGTAAAAATGTAGATGTGGTGCGTGTGACTAAGCGAGGCGAGGTAATACTTCACGTGAGATTAATCATGTTTCTTTCAGACACAGCTCACGTGACAATGTTCCTGTTGTTTTTATGCTTAAAATCACTTTATTTCTATAACTGAATGCAAACTTAACATATAGATAGAACGACAGAACGAGATAGATTAGATAGAAAGAATGATAGATAGAACGAAAATGATGTCCTCCATTATAATTTATGCAGCTGTATTGCAGAGTTTTTAATTGTGATTATTATTTGAGACTTAATATTCTATCTGATATATCTCAGGAATAGACACACAAAACTGTCTGTTTGCTTTGAAGACTCAAAGATTAAATAAATCTATTAATTACAAATGAACCAAGTCTGATTTTCTAGCTTCTCTTGTTATGGAATATGCAATTATTCTATTATAATTATGCCTTTTTGTGTATAAAGTACTGATGTGTTGTATTAACAACAATGGTAACTTTATATGATGAAAGTGTTATATAATGTAAGACACTTGTAATAATCATTGTAACCATATAGTATGTAAAGTGGTTTATAAAGAAAATACTGCAATTTTTGTTGTAAGGATTTGTTAAGAATTTGGTTTATGAAGAAATAAAACACCACACTGAATGTTGTAAGAATTTATTAAGAATTTGGTTTATAAAAGGAAACACCACATTGAATGTTGTAAGCATTTATTAAGTGGTTTATAAAAGAAAACGCCACACTGAATGTTGAAAGCATTTATTAAGAATTTGGTTTATGAAGAAATAAAACACCACACTGAATGTTGTAAGCATTTATTAAGTAAAAGAGTAAAGTAGAGAGAAAATTGGACATCTATTAGAAAGATTTTTTCTGAAGAGTAAGAGAATGCAAGTATATTACCGCTTGATGTGTTGCAGACTGGACGCAGAAGAAGGCAGAGAATGAGAGCCCGGAGAAGAACGAAAGAGACGGAAGGCTTTATATGCGAAGGTCCTAAAGGGGTTTTCCAGAATTGATGACAGTTCAAGACTTCGGATTGGACAAATTGTAAAGGACTGGATGTATCTTTCCAGCTGTCAGAAAATATGATGGTCTATAAAAAGACTGGAGAAGGAATGTCGAGTTAAAGCTGATTTAAGTGCAGTTTATACTTCTGCGTCGGACCTACGCCGGAGCCTCTACGCTATCCACCTTATTCCTGACGAGTTTACTGCGTTTTGAATTATGGGTGGCACTTCCGGTTTGGGGAACTCCCATTCAAAAAGACTGAAACGAATCATTTCAAATCATAAGGTTGCCTTACAAATAAAGCTGATCCGTCAGTTTGACTTAATGAGCTATTAGTTTTCTTTCATGTTTTATCTAAGAATAACATCAGAATAACGTAACACTTGGTATTTTAACGTGACAGGTTATAACAAGAATATCTATAGTAAGAGCTCTGCATTCTTTTCCTCATGATTATTTTCTTTTTTTCTTTTGAATTTCGCTGTAATAGTATGATAAAGGTCAACATATACTGCACATTTGTGGTCTGTTCTCACGATTTAATTTACGATGTAGCCTATATCAATTCACTGGAATACTCCCCAAATCCTGCACGTCTCTTTCCAGGTTTGGTTTCACAGGTAAATTTACAATTTATTATCTGTCAAAATGACTGAAATCACTTTAAAATAGAATCACGCAATGCTGAAGTAAAACATTTATTTTTTATTTTTTATTAAGGCAACGTATGTTACATAATACAGATTACCGCCGATTTTGCTGTGGAAAGATACTTTTTCATAGATTAGGCTATTCATGGTCTTTTGAAAGTACCTTGTTTATGCTATTACATTTTTAAATGTCCTTTTAATGTTCAATGGTTGAAGGGTAAGTAGAATAATGTAAAGTCATCGTACACGGTTTAAAAATATATTATTGCGTCCAGAGCTAGTCTTTCACTGATTGTTTACAGCTTAACGGAAGTTACACCCATAATTCGCGCAAAGCGTCATGGGGCGCAGGAATACTGTGGATAGACTACGCGTTGGTTTTCATTTACTTCTGCGTCGTTGTCCGCGTTGACGCGCAAATACACATGCAGAGGGAGCATGTGAAACCCGAGGGAGGGGTTCTAGCAGGCCAATCACAGCGCTTGCGTCCGCGTAGAATTGACGCGTTGTTACATTTTTGGAGAGGTGCAGGTCACCGAAGGGTACGCGCGCTACACACAGTATTATGGAACGCTAAAATGCTCACAATGCGCCACTTTCCTACCACGTTTTGTTAAAAAACCGCGTTCTCCTTTTTCCAAAGCGCTATATGGCGGTTGCGCCATCAGCTGCGCTCTCCGTTATAAAATACACGCTCAGCGCCTGGTTAAGGCGGATGGGTTAGCGGCGACGCAGATGGGTCTGCGGGGGTACGCTGTCGATTCGACGCAGAAGCATAAAACAGGCTTTACGCACATGGCGTTTAAACAACGTGGCGCTCCCATTGAGAACAATTGGAATTATAAGCCAGCTGCGTGAAAAAACGCTTTGGTGGACACACGGCCTTACAGCAAGGAGAACGCTTGCGGTATTCTGAAAAGTTTAGATGTTTTTATATCGATGAGGCGCGGACGCGCTTGGAAAAAACGAGCGCGTCGCACCGCGTCCGCGTCGCTTCCATTATGAGCGCGCATACCGCGTGCCTACATTTGTAATAACGAACTTGAGCGCGCAAAAGACGCGATATGTGAACAGGCCCCTTAAATTGGGCTTAACCGGACCTCCTCTCCGATGTTTGAAGCCTTCTATTGTGCCTTCTGCAGTTAAAGCTTGTAAACTGTTTATTTGTGATTTACTTTATTTTATTTTATATATTAGGTCTTCGTATGTAAACTAGCTAACAAGTATTTAATAAAGAAAAATATATGAATAACTGAAATCAAAAAGCTCGCCTGCCAATAAGTTACAGCTTTACGATAGGATTGAGCTGAACTGACCACGGAGATATCTTCTGTAACCTAATTACTGTAAGTATTAATTTAAATACTTAGCCTATTGATTAGAACGGATTTGAATTACTTTACCTAACCTGAGAATAAATAAAAAAGGTAAAAGGTGTTTAAGATTATGCACCATAAAACAATATTAACACCGTGATCAAAAGTTAAGAGCTTTTTATATCGAACTGTTTGCATGTAATGCATCAGCGAATTTGACTGAGGATGAGATAGCCTAGTAGTGGTTCGCAACTCCAGTCCTTGGGACCCACTGCTCTCCACATTTCGTATGTCTCTCTTATCTGACACACTCAGTTCAGATCAAGGAGTCTCTCCTAACGAGCTGGTGATCTGAATCAGGTGTGTTAAATAAGGAGACATAAAAAATGTGCAGAGCAGTGGGTCCCGAGGACTGGATTTGAGAACCAGATGACACTCAAAATCTCCTCAGTTTGAAACAGAATCCTGTTTTTTTCTTTTGTCTGAACTGGTTAATGGTTGAGATTTTCAGGATGTTGAAAACTAGTTTGCACTGCAATATCAAAATGTAAAGAAACATGAACTGGCTTTAGTGGGCATCTGGCTTGAACGTTGGCATGTTGTAGTTCATTTGCAAGTGCAACTGTTCAGATTTAGTGATGGTTAGCTATATTTTGTTCAAAATTTCATCTTATCTTGAAACAAACAGTTATTATATTTAACTGCAACTGTAGGAGCCATTTATGTTTATTGTTGGCATGATATTTTATTTTTTGGATATATTAGTATTTTGGACACTGGGTGGCAGTGATTAGATGCACACAGTTGTGAATAGGGGGACATAGAAGCACACATCAGAATACACGCAAATAACTGGAAAGAAGATAAGAAAATCAACCGGTAAGTTCATCTGTTTTGTACTATTTATTTACTGCAATAAACCACAGACCTCAACTGCAATAATCTCTGGAAAATCGTGTGTGTCTGCGTAAAAACTTCACTCCTAACTAACTGTGCATGATGGCAAAGATAAGTATATTGGAAATAAGGCTATAGGTACAGTAAGTCAAAGATTGCCATCACATTAAGTGAGGCTCTATAAGTGAAAATTGGGACTGTAAAAGTATTGGTAGCCTACTGGATAAAGATTGTTTCACGGAAGAAGACGCCGCCACTCCCAATCACGGGAACAACGGAACATTGACGCCACCTGTGCGGAGCTGATTGGAAACTCCGAACGACAACGCGCAGGCGTTGTGCAACATTAAGCTTTATTAGAAAAGCTATGAAACAGTGACCAGAAACTGCCACACTAATAGATTTCGTTGACTGAAACATATACTGTCACAGCAATATCAGCTGTTTGAAACATTCTGCCATCGGCGTGTGGTTTACTGGATCACACTAAAAGTGAAACAAATGTCTATTGTCAAGTCTGACGTTCGGTCACAAGATGGCGATGTTGCACTGGATTGTGAAAAAGAAAAAGTTTTTTTCACGCACTGCTTAAGGTATAAATTTTTTATTGAAAACTGTCAGAAAACAAGAAACTTGAAATGTAAACAAGCTATGAAGTCGATAGAATTGCTGAAAGAGCTCATGTAATTAAAGGAGAATGCAAGTGAAGTGCAATCTAACTTGGTTAAATTAATCAACATCTGTGATGAAGCCAAAAGAAATCATGAAATTACCACTGCCTGAAAATGAACTTGAAAAGCAAAGTCACTGGTTTCAACAAAGATGGAAACTTTTGATGGTTTTATACAACATGTAAAAAGAGTGATTTTCAGAGGTTGGATGGGATAAAACACACACCATTGCTAAAAGTCAAACCTAAATCAAACCACAAATCAAGTTCTTCATCACGTGCATCTTCAGCATCCTCTGCTCGCATTAAAGCTCAGGCAGAAAGGCTGATCTCATGGAAGGGGTTGCCGCCCTGCAAAAGCATGACCTTGAGGCACAGGAAGAACAACTGAAAACGAAGAAAGAAAAACTGGAACTAGAGACTGAACTGCCGGCAACCAATGCAAAAATCAATGTACTTGAATCAATGGAATCAAGAAACCGCTCAAGAGTATCAGATGGGACGAACTCGTATTTGAGAAAAGGAACTGCTCAAAAGAAAACGTCTGTCAAATTAAATCCATATGCAAACACCTATTTACCTGATCAAGTGCAACAAAGACAGAATGTGTTGATGGGATTGCTCCTTCCCAGCAACAGGTTGTTCGACCGAAGGAAAGAGCTGATGAACCATCTGTTAGAGCTCAGGATATGACTCATCTAACACAACAACCTGCATTTAATGATGGTAATCAAGGTGATATCTATCACATATCACATCTATCTCACTCAACAAAAAATATAATACAATAATATAATACAAAAAATATATAATACAAAAAAAAATCTACTTAAAGAACATTTTGGTAATGAACATAAGATTGCCACAGCATACATGGACAAAGTATTTGCCTGGCCAGCGATCAAGCCAGAGGATGTGAAAGCACTCCAAGCGTTTTCATTATTCATGAGAGGTTGTTGCAACGAATGGAACAGCTCACCTAAATGGAGGAGTTGAATGTTGCTTCCAGTATGAAGACCATTCTTCTGAAACTGCCTTACAAGCTCAGAGACAAGTGGAGGAATAGGGCATGTCAGCTCCAGGAACAACATGGACGTTGAGCTAGTTTCTCTGATTTGGTAGACTTCATGGAGAGACAAGTGAAGATATTGTCGAATCCACTTTTTGGAAACATCCAGGATGCTAAGACAACTACATCTGTCAGTAGCTCCACCTTTGTCAAAGCAAGAGAAAAGCTGAGACCAAGAGGAAGCAGTTTTGCAACTACTGTAACACCTGTAGAAACACCAAAACAAGAAAAAATTACAACAAATGGAATGAAAAATGTATCTGCCACTAATTCTCAAAATTCCTGTTTGTTCTGTGATAGAGATGGTCACACATTGGTGCGGTGTCCACAAATCAGGAAAAAATATGCACAGGGAAAAAATAGACTTCTTAAAGAACAAGGAACTCTGTTTTGGATGTTTGAAGGTAGGACACATGAGCAAAGACTGCAATAGTCGTTTGACTTGTGACGTGTGCAACAAAAATCATCTTGAAATACTTAACATTGAACATAAGGACATGGGAAAGAAAACAGAACTGAATGAGAAATCAATTGGGAGCAATGCTGTTCTCTCACCTCATACATGTGGGCATATTGGGGCCGGTGAAGAAGCCTGTCTCTTCTCTATTGTTCCAGTACAAGTAAAGACTCACAAGGAAGACAGTGTTGAAAAATTATGCATTTTTGGATCATGGAAGCTCATCTACCTTCTGCACTAAAAGCTCAATGAGAAGACTGCATGTAACAGGACAAAAAGCCAGTATTCTTCTGCGTACAATGAACCAAGTGAAACCTGTGACTAGTCATCATATCTCAGGTTTGGAGATATCAAGTCTGGAAAAAAATGATTTCATACAACGGTCCAATGTATTTACACATAAGACCATGCCTGTTTCCAAGCTCAACATTCCCAGACAAGAAGACCTGATTCAGTGGGCTTACTTGAAGGATGTCAGAATTCATGAAATAGACGCAGGCATTGACCTGCTCATCGGCACAAATGCTTCTAAGGGATTGAAACCTTGGGAGGTGGGCAATAGCCAAGGGGATGGACCATACGCTGTGAGGACCCTACTGGGGTGGGTCATCTATGGTCCCTTGAGAGGAGACAATGTCGTCAGGCATGAGAATGGCTGCCCTGTTGCTGCTGTCAATCGAATGTCTATTGTGAATCTAGAGGAGCTACTGGTTAAACAATACAATCATGACTTCAATGAAGTAACCAGCAAGGAAACAGAGGAAAAGTTCAGAGAAGAGATACAATTCTTGGATATTGTGAATTACTCAATAAAATTTACAGATGGTCACTACTGCCTAGACTTACCTTTCTAGCAAGAAAATCCCAGCATGCCAAATAACCGTTGCAGGGCAGCGCATCCAAAGCCTGAAACGCAAGTTTGGTAATAATGAGATGTTTCACAATGAATATACAACTTTTCTCAAAGAAATAATTGACAACGGCTATGCTGAAATGATACCAGTAGATCAACTGAATCGAAATGATGGGGAACTCTGGTACATCCCACATCGCGGGGTGTATCCCTCGAGGAAAGGAACCTTAAGAGTGGTCTTCGACTGCGGTGCTGGCTTCAAGGCAACATCGCTCAATGAACAACTGCTACACGGTCCAGATCTAACCAACTCACTCATCGGAGTACTCATCAGATTCAGACAAGAGCTGGTTGCCTTGATGGCTGACATCAAAGCAATGTTTCACCAGGTCAAAGTGTCAGAAAAACATATGGACTATCTGCGATTCCTATGGTGGCCTGATGTGGATGTGCAGCAGGATCTCGTCGAATATCGGATGAAAGTACACCTCTTTGGAGCAGTGTCATCTAGGGCTGCAACAACTAATCGATAAAATCGATTATAATCGATTATGAAAATCGTTGTCAACGAATGTCATTATCGATTAGTTGGTCTGCTTACGTCACGGGGAGCGTTTACTGGTACGCACACACACGCAAGGTCTCTCTCCCTCAGGCGCTCTGCCGAGCGCGCGCGCTACACGGTTTGGAGCAGTCTCTTCTGTCTCGCATGCGCGCTCTTGCTTGCGCGCTCTAGATTTCGGGAGTTTGAACTAATTCGCGGGCATCAGGGAGCCGCAATCAATATGCGGGAGACTCCCGGGACTTCCGGGATCTTGGGATGTCTGTATTTTGTCTCGAGCATCAGGTTGCGCAATCAGTTCGCTCGCAACCTAAGTGATGGATTAAAATAGCGCTACCGCAGAAATAGGTTAAATTAAAACGGTCTTTACAAAGCGAAGCACTAAATATAAAGGCAGTTAATAACAGCAGCAGTAAAATATTGTTTTTTAGTCACTGTACTCAGTGGTTTTCAGCGAATGCTTGTGCACTAATGCATAATTTCTCCTGTCCTTTACTCAAGCCTGTTAGCTTGCTGGGTAACGTTACCTCCATTCCGTTCTCTTTTTATAGCATTTGTCTACTAAGTTTTAATTGTTTTTCAAACGCGATCTACTGCGGCTCTACGTTCACACAATTGTTTTCAGTCTTTCTATATTTATTTAATCAATTTATCCTTATATTATTCTTTTATATATTATATATAATATATATTATATTCTTTATCCTTATATTCCTTATATATAATTAATTTTAAATAAAAATTAAATGAATTATATATTTTAGATGTTTTTAGTTTGTTTTTAGTTCAGATATTCACATCTGAACAACATGTCTGTGTAAATTTGTTTTAACAAAAATTGTGTTAAAACATAATATGTTGGATATCATTTTTTTAACAATAATCATGTTTGTCAACTTGCCATCAGCAATTATCATTAAAAACAATGCAAATATTGATATTAGTAAAACTCAATGTGTGGCTTTTGCACTTTTTAAAGTACACTTTTACACATAAATACCCTGATTTATGGTTTTATTTAGTTATAATAATAAAAAAATCTAATTTAATTTCTATCCGATTAATCGAAAAAATAATCGTCCGATTAATCGATTATCAAAATAATCGTTAGTTGCAGCCCTAGTGTCATCACCGAGTTGTGCAAACTTTGCACTAAAAAAGACAGCTGAAGATAACAAAACTCACTTTCCACCAGAGGTTATAGACACCGTAAAGAACAACTTTTACGTTGATGATTGTTTGAAATCCATGTCCATAGAACAGGACGCTGTTCTTATGGTAAGAGACCTCACTGGTCTCTGCCAGAAGGGAGGATTCATATTGTCAAAGTGGACCAGCAACAGCCATAAAGTATTGGCATCCATTCCACAAGAAAACAGAACCAAAGAGACAAAAGAGTTGGATTTGGACAGGGACAACCTGCTGATGGAAAGAGCACTAGGATTGCACTGGTGCTTTGAAACAGATGTGTTAATGTTCAGAATTACTGCACAGCCACGAGCATACACCAGACGCGCCATCTTGTCCATGGTTGGCTCTGTATATGACCCTTTAGGATTTCTAGCACCGTTTATTCTGCCAGCCAAACTGATTATGCAGGAATATACTAAAACAATGACAAGGAGGTGCACCTGGAAGCACTCACTCCAAACCCCCTTTTTCTCTTGAAAACCAAGCCAATTCTACCGCCTGGACTCGTAAAAGAGGACTTATACTAAGGCGCAGATGGAGACAAGTGCAATACATGGCAGATCTCTTCTGGAAAAGGTGGACACAGGAGTACTTCCAAGTACAACAGCGGTGGTCAAAGGTAAAAAGGAACTTTGCTCCAGGTGACATCACTAGCGCGCCAGGAATTTGATTGTAGGTGGGCCTCCAGAAAACTGGATGGGCCAGTTAAAATAAGCAAAAAAAACAAACAAAAAAAAACGGGTTCCCCGTTTCAGCGCTTTTCTGCGGCACTGAGGACAGCGACTCAGTAGCCTACCTGTGTGGCTCTTGTGTCGCTGTCCTCAGCTCAGTGCAGTAACCTTAGCCTAACTGGGGGGGTCACACACTGGACAAGAAGCGCAGCGCTGTGCCGCGTCGCGTCTAGGACAACTCGAGGTATATCGCACACTGGACGCGCACTTTTTCAGTTTATGGCCAGCAATTTACTGTTATGTTTAAGGACATTATGGAATTAAGATAATGTCTGCACTATGTTATGATTGTACTGTACAATTAAATACAATCGTTGCTGACTTTGCAGTCTGAACACTTTACCTCAGAGCGTCCGTTAACTGAATGAATTGAGAATATCAGCTGAAAATCCGATAACATCAGCAATTTTCATTCAAGCAGCTGATTTCTATAAATGAATAGAAAACTAAATGTATATTGCAGCACAGGATGAAGTCAGTATGTAAATTAACGACGATTTGAGACAAATACATTTAAATTTAATATAAAACAAAACAAATCGCGCTATGTGGCGTGGCAGGATTTTGAACAAGGTCCTGAGCCCTTGCTGGGCGCCGCAGACAGATGACGAATGGCACCGCCAGTGTGTGTACACTCATAGAGAATAAAGTGTTCGAAGTCACACGTGGGGTAGAAGCCACTGATTGGTTGAAAAGCTTTCACTTAAAGCTTTCCTCGGGCTGCTTATTGGAATAACTGCTAGAATGAAAATCACTCACTACTCACTATAGGCCTGGGTCAAAATGGGCGGGCCCGGACCTAAAATGGCCGGACCTGGGCCGAATGGTAGCACCGCGGGTGGTTGACATAGTTGTGGTGGTTGACTCCACTGCACCATGAGGCTCCTGGTTAATGGGCAGAATACTGGAGACGAAAGCAGATGCACAAGGCCTTTGGACAAAAACAATATATTGGAAAGACCACTAACAAAGATATGTCTGATTAAAGAGACTGAGATTTAGCAAGGACTGGTGGTAAAGACCAGATACCACCAGGTGCCATGCTCTGGATTCTCTGGACCTAAAAATTACTATTTTGAAAAAAAGAAGACAGAAGAATCACTAAAGAAGATGAATTGGCAACAAAAATGTTTTTTTTTTTTTTTTTTTTTTTTTTTTTAAGTGTGTAAAAAAGTGTGGGGGTTGAGGGTGCAATGACTGGTAGGCTATTGGTAGATTATCGGTTCACGTGCCGCCAGGCGCTAGCCTGGGTGATGTCACAGATATGAAACGTCACATTTAAAACCGCCAAAACTATATTTATTGTTTGAATATCGTAATAAAATTGACACAATCTGAAAGCTGAGAATTTGTTTCATATCAAAAGTAACCTACTCTATATTGTCTGTCGCGGTGTCAGTGTCCTCTTTGCTTTGCAATTTTTCTCTGCGTGAGAAAATGGATGTGTGGCATGAGAGCGTGTGAAAAGGGTCAATTGCTTGAGTAACACGGTGAATGCGTGAGAGTTGGCAGCTCTGGCTGTTATTCCTCCCACTTCCAGAAAGACACTAAACAACCATTGATTTGAAATCCCTCTTGCTAGCAAACTCTAACAAGACCTCTCATGCATAGCAGCGCGCGTGTGTGTTGCTTGTATGTGAGAGCGTGCATATGAACATGCTTTATGCTTAATAATCACATGGTTTGCAGTCTTAAAGGAACAGTTCACCCTAAAATAAAAGGGGTCGTCATTCACTCGCCCTCATTTTGTTTAATACCTGCATGACTTTCTACCAAGGAATGTAAAAGGTTTTTTTAAGTTAATTTAAAAAAAGAGAGAGAATATCCTGGTTAAACTTTGCATTCTATATTGGCTTAATATTTAATTTAATACATTATTATGATAATGTATTATATAAATATTAAACTTTTCGGTAACACTTTACTATAAGGTTCATTAGTTAATATTAACTAATGTATTAACTAACATGAACTAACCATGAGCAATACACTTGTTACTGTAATTTTTAATCTTTGTTAATGTTAGTTAATAAACATACAGCTGTTCATTGTTCGTTAATGTTAGTTCACAGTGCATGAACTAATGTTAACACGATTTTAATAAAGTGTTTGTATTGTTGAAATTAACATTAACAAAGATTAATAAATTGTTTAAGTGCAGTTCATTATTAGTTCATGCTATCTAACATAGTTAATGTTAACTAATAAATCTTATTGTAAAGTGTTACCAATGTTTCTTATAAATGCTCTAAAAAGCACCATAATAATTGTCTTTATGACTTTATGCACTATTCCAGATCTTCTGAAGTCGTGATACATTTTTGTGAGGACAACCCCAAATTTAAGGTGTTATACACTGAAATTTTCCTCTCTTCTCTAGGAAAAAAACAGCACATGACATGAGGGTGAGTAAATAAGGACCTTTTAGTTTTGAGTGGACTATTCCTTTAACTTTAGACGTTTTATGTTTGGTTGTGTTAACAGATGAAACTAATATGTACATCCAGCCTCTGGGATCAGGTGCATATTCCTGAAGCATTTTTGAGTCTTGCGTTTACTCTGTCATCAAGCGCGATGTAACTAAAATCCTCTGAGCACATAAACTCTCTGAAATGCTTTTTGAATATGGGACTATGTGATGGATTTCTCACTCAATCTTCGAATTATTAAAGTTAAAAATAGCACCTGTTCATGTTGAAATAGTGTTTTCAGTACTGTAAAATAAAATATAAAAATATTTTACTGCAATACAGGTATTGGTGTTTAAATTTTCACTACTGATAAAATAAAGAAAACATATGAGTAAAAATTATTTTCAGTGTCACAATTCAAAACTTAGTGGTTCAAATAGATTCAAAATATAACTGATTATTTTAATCTCTTGTTTTTGGGGTGAAATTTGACTTAATTTTGGTGTATACATATATTTATATATATATATATTTCTTTTTTTTTTACATTTAAAAAAATGTTCAGTTTGCCAATCATGTCTTGCAAAAGCATTTTTGATGACCCTATTTGACAGTATCTGGCCAAGCGTTCCTCTCATTAGTGTACACAGCGTGCAGTATTTTTCATTTAAAAAGTCTAACGACAAAAAGATTAGAAATGATCATATTTCTGTGTGTATGATTGTGTGTTAGCAGAGTTTCCTGGTTTATTCTCAAAGCAATGCATCAGATATGTTTGCCGTTGCCAATCACCTCTCACCTTTAACCCTTCGAGTGACCGTTCAAAGTGATGATGCTGTTTGGCCGTGTTCATGTATACGGTCAATGCAAACACACACAGTATAGCCTCCTGATACCTACTAATTGTCTTAATAGTCGACGTCAGACCTCACTCAAGCTGGCATCCCCTACAGTTACCAAGACAAACTAAAAACTGGAATTGACAAGGCAAATCATGTTGGAAATGCTCTGTTTTGTGTTTGTATGTAACATTAATTGAATCAGTTTGGATCAAAAGTCCACTAACCTGTGATGGATGATGTCATACCCAGCTTTGCATGTGATTGGCTAGAGGTTTCTAAAGGATCTTGAAAAAGCCTCAGTTTGTGTCTGAACAGCACCATTAGTAATGAGGGCCATGCGTTCTTCTCGCTCAAGCGATGCCATTGGTCGGGAAGGGAATCGGTCACTCTTCCTCTCCCTGTGATCATTTTTATACTGCAGATATTTATTTGGTCACTGTTTAAGCTTTGTTGTATAGTTAAATGTAAGTAGGAATATGGGACTATAACTTATTGTTTTGTACACAGATCTGTAAAGATAGAGTGTAGAGGTAAACACTTTGGAAAGAGGAGTTCAGTTTATTACATAATTTCATACTTCCATGTGATTTCATTTTAGTATTTTGTTTAGATTGAACAAGTAGATCCAGTCTGGTCTTCTTTTTTCTTCACTTTATGCATCAATTTGTTTAAGAGCAACAAAGAGTTGATTGTTTTTAAGTACAATCAACTTGGATGTTTAAGGCAGCAACTTTCTTCTTTTTAGTATCATAGTATCAAATACGCTCTTAATTTTTGCAGTGATTCCATAGAAGAACCAATGGATCCACCAAAGAACCTTTTATTGAATAATCTTAAAACAACCATTTTTTTTCTTAGTGTGAAGAACATTTTATTGATCTGAAAAACTTGTTTCACTAAATTTGTGGAATGGAAAAGTTCCATCGATGTGAAAGATTCTTTAGGGAACCATCGATCCCAATAACGAATTTAGATCATGAGACTAACATACACTTAAGTATAAAAAAGCCACATAACAGAGATTCAAAAAAGATTTTATTGGTCCAAAACCCCATGAAGAAATGATAGTAAATGATGAAAAGAACTTTAAGAGGGTTAAAGGGACTGATATGAGAGTGTAACACTAGAGGGAATATTAAATGTTTCACTACAGTCATGAGTCAGTCAGGAGTCAGAGAAGATCTTCAAATCAGCACATCAAGGGCACTCGTCTAGAGAGAAAAGATGGTCAGGTCAGATCTGAAGAGGTTATTCATCAGCTACTTGCTTACTATATAATGTTTTACCATTTTTAGGCAGGAGGGCGATGTTCTCCGGCAGAATGCCTTGCTCCAGAGAAAACGCAGTGAACTTGTCCAAGACGTCCTGGCTCAGGTCGGGTGTTCGGCCTACAAAAAACAGTACAAGCACATCGAAATGTCAAAAACTATTCCAACTAAAACCAGAATCATTGCAAACCTTAGTAAATAATTTAATTATTTCAGCTTATGTTTTTTACAGTACATATTCCAGTCTGAAATTTAAGTTAGATTAGAAACAGCATTTAAAATAAATTTAGTTCTGTAACATGATGTTTCAGAGAGGAATAAGATGTTCAACAAGAATAAACATTTTACAATAAGGTTCCATTGGTTAACACTAGTTAACATGAACTAACAATGAGACAAACTTCTAAAGCATTTATTAATCTAGTTCATGTGATTTTCAATATTTACTGATACATTATTAAAATCATGTTTTACCTGATGAACTAACAAAAAAGAACAGTTTAACTAAATGTTAACAAAGATAAGAAATAAGCTCATTATAGTTAATGCATTATGATGTGACATTATTTAAAGTGTTACCAGAAAGTAATTTCAAAGTTGAACACATTACATTTTTACTAGATCGATGAAATAATAAAATGACTAATTAACAGTAAAGGAACGAGTCAGTTTGGATTTCATGTTTACTGCAAGTGTGTTGATCAAGGGCACAATGGTTCAGGAAATGCATTTTTACTTCTGTATCACCACATGAGTTACAACGCCTACTATCTCATTATAGCCTGGTTTCACAGAAAGGGCTTAGATTAAGCCAGGATTACGCCTTAGTTCAATTAGGACATTTAAGTAGCTTTTATAAACGTGCCTTAGAAAAAAACATTACTGGTGTGCATTGAGACAAAACACCTTGCATCACAATAAGTTGCGATTGTCAAAACATTTGGTAACTAAACCGAATTTTATTAAGTTTAGTGACAACATGTTACAATGTTTAGCTACATGGTAGGCTACAATGACTGGTAGGCTACTGTTTTTATTATTGCTTGACATCTTGATTCAATATCGATTAATTTGAGTAATTATTAGGTACAGTAGAAAAAATCTCACTAATGTTGTAAACATACAGAGAGCCCTGTCAGCTGGTATTATTAAAGGTTAAAAATAACAACTCAATTACAATTTAGTTACAACTTTAAAATATTTTAATGATATAAGTACAAATATAATATGTAGCCTAAAATAGTGGACATATTTAGTAAAACATTCCTCTCTATAGCTAATTTTCCTAGCCTATATATGGTCATTAAATGGCTTTCCTGAGGTAAATGTAACGTTGTGACATTGTTCTCCAGCTGTTTTATTGACCTCTAACCGCGGTTGAAAAACACTGATTGATCCGAGGCATATACATTTCGGTAAGTTGTAGTCTACTATATCTTTCAACATAGGCTACCCATTGTTCATACGGGTTCATTTACTACTAGTGAAGAAGAGTAAATAATCGGTTCATGTGCCGCTTGAACTGAGGTCTATCACGTCACATTTACAAGCGCCCAATCCGTATTTATTGTTTGAATTTCGTAATAAAATTGACAGAATCTGAGAGCTGATAATTTGTTTTATATCAAAAGTAACCTGCTCTTTCTTGTCTGTCGGACTGTCTTTACTTCGCGATTTTTCTCTGCATGACAAAACGGATGTGTGGCGAGAGCGTGTGAAAAGTGTCAATTGACCTTTCGCAGGGAGTTTGATTGACAGGCGATCTGGCCAAGGGGGTAATCCATCAGCTGGAAACTGAAGCCTCGCGGGAGCCGCCATTGTAGCAGAACTTCACCTGCTGTTAGCATTGACTCCCATTCACTTTGGCGTCACTTTGACAGCGAATAACTTTACATCTGATGCGTCCAACGACTAAAGAAACACGACAATGTATAAAAGGCTCAATTACTTTGTATCTTACGTTATGGCCCTGTAGAAGCCGTTTTTGTTAAAAATAGGCTAACGATTGCGTCATAACCACGCGACTTTGTCGCACATTAGAGACATTACCGTATAGACAGGAGGAGAAGCTTGCAGGCAATCTTTTACTGTCTATGAGGCAATCGGGGGGACATAGAGGCATAAAGTCAAGGAGAAGCCCATAGATAGAGAGTCCATAAAAGCAACGGGACAACATATTTCAACAACGTGTTTGAGGAATTAGGTGATTCAGATTTGTCCTGGCACAGCTACTAGAAGATTTACAACTGTCAGCCTGTCGTCACGCTCAGTTTGAGCCTGCGCAGTCACTCAGCCATCAGACAGGAAGTGCAATAATCGGGCTTCACTCTTCTCCGTTGAAATCACTGGGGTCGCTGTGTCCATTTCTTTTACTGTCTATGGATCTGACCAATCATAATCCGCCAATTTGTCCAACAAAGCAGTCAGGAAAGAGGACTTAAAAAACAAAGTGTAGGCTACTGACGTCTTTCTGCGGTTAAAATATTCCTTCTTATGGTCATTCATGTTTAATTCATGTTTATTCGATGCTATAAAGTCCTAGAAGGAAGAGATGATCGGTTCACGAGCAGCTTTAACTGAGGCTCTACAGCGATCTGTCAGACACATTAAAGAGCCACAAAACGGTAGAAACCGGAAGTAACCAGACAATGCCAATTGACCGTTCGCAAAAACCACGCCCCCTAGTTATTGTTTCTACGCCCGTCAAACAAATGGTCAAACGCGGCCAGCGCCACAGATTGCCATGACGGGAAGAGGTATACCCGTGCGTGTCAGTGACCTTTTTTGGAGCAATACCTCCGCGATATCCTCCAGATCGAGGCAAAAGGGGTTACAGTATGCAGTGGAGGGATATATTACAAATATAAAAATGCGCAATGAAGGAGACATGACTAACGTTACTATCGAGGCTAATGCTTATACGGTCTCAAGCGAAATCTGAGAAACCCCATGACCTGTACCTCAAATGCAACCAGCACTTCCTTGAAGAAGATTTTATAAGCTGGTTCAGTGGCTAATTGTTTGGAGTTAGAAATATATAACTCACGCTGCATATTTAGTAATTTTGCCTCAGAGACAGGATTATACATTCGCTTTAACAAGCAGGTTGTTCATTACCACGGCAACCGCTTGCGTGTCATGCTGAATGCGATTTTCGTGTTTAAAAAGTAACTATACATAATAGATGGAAAGATGCAGATGACCATACATTATTTAAGGTTATTTCTATTTGTTACGATATTGATATATGAACTGATGTTGTCAAGTAAGCTTCATGCTTTCCCCGTTGCGAATGTGCACTCCTCTAAACTGTAACGTTAGCCTACAGGTGCTGCACTGCTAGTGACTGTTGCTCATTTCCCCCCGAAAATATCATGTTAACAACAAACCTTTAGAAAACGTAATTCCTTTGTGGATCCTCTTGATCTGCTTTCTCCATGTTTCTTTGACTAATCTCAGTGTCTCAGTCTCACGCACGCTGCACGAGAGTTAACCATGTTCGACACATTTAACTGTGAGTGGGGCCGCCCACACTGTTTTTATCCATTGTAGGCACCGCTCACGTTGTGTTTTCGGCTTTGGGAACGGAAAGAACACAACTCCTCCAGACAATCTCTCGGGGTACCTAGTGTCCGATTGACAAACGCCGTGGGCGCACTGCTTCACCATCTTGCTTGGAGTCAATGTTTGACGGACCTGCTCACATAGTAACGGTTGCTATGATGTGTGATTGGACAATGGCCGTTTTGGGGGAGGGGCCGGCGAAAGGTCAATTCTCTTCCATTAGAAATTCTCTGGTATTGACCTTTCGCAGAGAGTTTGATTGACAGGCGATCTGACCAATCATAATCCGCCATCCGCCGAATCCGCCATTTTGTCCGACAAAGCAGAGAGTTAGTAGATTAACGTTTGAGGATTTGAACTTGAAAAACAAAGTGTATACTGACGTCTTACCGCGGTTTAAATAACATTCCTTCTTATGTTCATTCATGTTTATTTGATGCTATAAATGAACTAGAAGGAGGAGATGATCGGTTCATGAGCAGCTTTAATGAGGCGCTACAGCGATCTGTCACAACACATGATTAAAGAGCCACAAAACGGTATTTATTGTTTAAATTTCTTTAAAGAATGACCAAATTTAAAAGTTGATACTTTGAGAAGTTGACTTATTTCCATGCAGTGCAAAACAAAGCTGAACCAGACCAAGTGCAAACAATAAATGAACCAGCCTGCAACAAATTCAATTTAATGTGTAGGTGTGTTAATGCTGGTGCTGTTACCATAGAGTTTGTCGAGCACTGTGGAGGAGCCGGCCTTGGTCTTCACAGTGTGGATCAAAGCAAACTCATCATACTTCACATCAACAATGGACATTTGATTATCAGTCTCCCAACCTGTGGAAGAAATATCATTTCTCATTTGAGTCCTGTATAAACCACTACACTGTATGTCATGTCTAGGTGATCATTTCTTCCTTACGGTCACTGCGGAAGCTGAACACTCCAGGAACATCAGACTTCTGAGCGAGATTGTTCATCTTCCAGCAAGTGCCATCAGCTCTGGAAACACAGGACAAATGGGTAAAATCTTTACATGTGCATTGTGCAATCGTGGGAAAGTTTTATTCATAGTTTCTTATTTTTAGTGATCAGTTCGTCTTACCTGAGACTGGAATAGGCTATTTCCAGATCTCCTTCATCGGTCGGTGTCAGCATGGCGATGCCCATCTTCATGTTCGCCTTACGGGTGACAAACCACTCGGCATTGGTGGCAAAACCGATCAGGTACCATTTCCCAGCCACCTATATGAAGGACACACACATCAACAACATTTCCCCGGTGTTCTTCGCTCTTTTTTGATTGAAAATGTTTACTTTTTTTTATTTTTCTTAATTGGAATGGTACAAAACTTGGTAAAGGTTTTGGCACTTGCTATGTGAATACACAAAAAATATCACGGACATGATTATATGTTATATGGGTTATATGGGTTATATGGTCCTGAAAAAAATAGTCACACTTGTGCTCCTCCTGGTCAAAAATGAGTGCATTGGAAATAAATGGGAGACGAAATTCATCTAGCGGAAACTTTTGGTACTGCGGCCTAACAAAATCTTACTGAAAGCTTATCAGGCACAAGTTTTGAAAACAACTTTGATTTTCTCACAGTTTTAGTTTGAGTAAAACATGTTTTTGAAAAACTATATTTCATATAAACATTTAAAATAGTATTTTTTCACATTTTTCATAACAATAAACGTAAAATTATGTAACTTTTTTAAGTTCCCTTTTTAAAACTTGTATCACTTCAGCAGTAATCTGCCAAGTGTCGTCTTTTAAAGGAGATCAAACTGAAGACTGTGCTCTAAAACGTCCAGATTTACGACAGTTTAAGTTGGAAATTACATTTTCAGGTCTATGCTCAAAAAGTGAATAAATGGATTATAAATACAGATATAATTTAGTACCACAGAATCGCCATAAAATACAAAAATATGACATAAAAAACATTATCGAACTAAAACATTAATTCCATTGAAATAAAAAAAATAATTCCGGTCATTTTTGAGCGACACGCGACGAGCACCAGAACGTTAAGGATATCCTGGTCACTAAATATGTCCCTATATCTTTACAAATCTGCGGGATAAATAAGTTATAGATACATTCCTCCTCTCATCACCGTCTTGCAGTCTTACCCCCTTGATGTCGAAGTCTGTCTGTGGTGTGACTTCAGAACTAACGGCAGCTGCACAGAGCAAAACTCCCAGCAATCCCAGTACGGTGGTTGTCATGGTTTCGGCAGAGCTCAGTCCGGAGTGTGTGTGTGAATCTAGGCCTCGAGGGGTGAATTCTGAGCGGAGTCCCTCGACACGCTCTTATATAGTGCAGCTCCCCGTTACATAAACACACGCCCCTTACACACAAACATACACACACGCACACACGTCCGGTTGGCTATCTTTGTTGTGACTCTCCATAGACGTAATAGTTTTTATACCGTCCAAACTGTATTTTCTGTCCACTTACACTAACCCAACACCTAAACCTACCCATCACACAAAACTTTCTAAAAAAACTCATTCTGTATGATTTATAAGTTTGTACAAGTTTTAATTGTACAAACTGTATATTCTGTCCATTTACACTAAT